>NC_143148.1:25855080-26155241 GCF_059928025.1 Delphinapterus leucas
ACTCCAGGGGGACCCTGTCATGGCGGTTTCCCATGCTTTTGTGAGTTTTACCTCCAGGAGCTCTACCAGGTTCTCAAAGTGAATACTGAAGAAAAAAATCCCCTTGTGCTTCTGGCAGGGGGAAGGGAAAAGGGAAAAGGGATCATTTTGAAATACGCCACAGCTCTCTGTTCTTCTCAACAGGCCAGGAGAATCTATTTTGCCAGACCTTGAACTATTGGGATTTTATCAGAGCCTAACCAACCTGGGGAAAGGGAAATACCTAATTCCAGCCCACTCTAGCCTTCCATGTGGGGGAAGGGAAACACACAACTCCAGTCCCTTCCAGCCATCCTGTCCCACCTAAGGTGGGGAGCGGGGCACAAATGAGAAGCACTGATGAAATTTGCAGTTCAGGGGCACAGGGTCACTGAAACACTGAGACTTAATCACAGGACTATAGAATGCTTCCCCTCCTCCTACACCTCACCACTACATTACTAAAGGCCAATTTACCACAGTTCCTTTTACCCAATATATCATGTCTGCCTTTCAACAAAGAAATTACAAGGCGCACTAACAGGAAAGAACCACAGTTTGAAGAAACTGAACAAGCATTAGAACCAGAGTCAGATATGGTACGAATGTTAGAATTACCAGACCAGGAATTTTTTTAAAAAATATGATTAATATGTAAAAAGTAGACAACATGCAAGAACAGGTGGATAAAGTAAGCAGAAACATGTAGTTTCCAAGAAAAAACCTAAAAGAAATGGTAGAGCTTTAAAAAAAAAACAGAAAAAAACCCATAACAGAAATGAGGAATGCCTTTGATGGGCTCATTAGCTGAGGAAAGAATCTCTGAGCTTGAAAGTATGACAATGGAAACTTCCAAGTTAAAAAGCAAAGAGAAAAAAGGCTCAAAAAACCCCTCACAGAACAAAATATCCAAGAATTGTGGAACAACTTAAAAAGTGTAATGGGAATAGCGGGAGAAGAAAGAGAGAAAGGAACAGAAGCAACAATTTGAAACAATAGTGACGGAGAACTTTCCAAAATTAATGTTAGACACTGAACCACAGATCCAGGAAGCTCAGAAACAGCAAGCAGGATAAATGCCAAAACAATACAAAAAAACTACACCTAGGCATATCACATTTAATTTTCAGAAAATCAAAGATAGAGAAAAAAATCTTGAAAGATACCAGAGGAAAAAATCTTACTTATAGAGGAGCAATGATAAGAATTACATCTAACTTCTCTCCATGCAAGCAAGAAGAGAGTGGAGTTAAATATTTAAAGTGTTGAGAGAAAAAAAAATCACCAACCTAGAATTCTGTGCCCTGCAAAGTTATCCTTCAAAAGTGAAAAAGAGATTAAGACTTTCTCAGACAACTAAAAATTGAGGGAACTTGTTATCAGTAGAACTGTCTTGAAAGAAATGTTAAAAGAAGTTCTTCAGAAAGAAGGAAAGTGACATGGGTCAGAAGCTCTGACTCACATAAAGCAAAAGCATTAGAGAATGAATAAATAAATGTGAAATAAAAACTTTTATTTTTATAATTGATCTAAGAGATAGCAATTTGCTCCAAATAATAATAGCAACAATGCATTTGAATATATATATATGACAGCAATGATATGAGGGATGGGAGAGAGAAATTTAGAATATTTATAAGGTGCTTGCACTATAGTGAAGTGGTATAGTGTTATTTGAAATTGGACTTGGATTAATTGTAAATATATATTATAAACTCTAGGGCAACCATTTATAAAAAAGTGTGATATTCTAAGAAAGGAGAGAAAAAGGAATTATATAAAATGCTCACTTAAAACCAGAAAAAGATAGAAAAAGTGTAGAAGACAAAAATAGGAACAAAAAACAAGGGGAACAAATAGAAATCAGTAACAAATACTATAGATGTTAATCCAATTATATCAATAATCACCTTAAATATCAATGGTTTAAATACATCAATTAAGAGACAGAGATTATCAGAGTGGAGTAAAAAAAACAAAAAAAAAAACAGCAAGACCCAAATATATGTTGTCTACAAGAAACCCACATTAAATATAAAAATACATGCAAATTATAAGTAAAGGAATGGAGAAAGTTATACCCTTCTAACACTAATCAAAAGAAAGAAAGAGTAATTCTATTAATTTCAGACAGAGCAGACTTCAGAGCAGAGAAAGTTATCATGGATAAACAGGGGCATCACATAATGATAAAGAGGTCAGTTCTCCAAGAAGACACAACAATCTTTTTGTATATGCACCCAACAACAGGGCATTGAAATATGTGAGGCAAAAACTGATAGAATTACAAGGAGCAATGGATTATCCACTCTTATAGTTGGAGACATTACCACCCTCTAATGGAAATGTGCAGATCCAGTAGGAAGAAAATCAGTAAGGACATAGCTGAACTCAACAGCACCATCAGTCAACTGGATATAATTGACATGTATAGACCACTTCATCCAACAACAGCAGATTTTACATTCTTTTCAAGGTCACATGGGACATTCATCAAGATAGACCACATTCTGGGCCATAAAACACAACTTAACAAATTTAAAAGAATATAAATCATACAATGTCTGCTCTCAGACCATAATAGAATTAAACTAGAAATCAATAACCGAAAGATAGTTGGAAACTCCCAAAGTATTTGGAGATTAAACAACACATTTCTAAATAACACATGGGTGAAAAAAGAAATCTCAAGAGAAATTTCAAAATATTTTGGACTAAATGAAAATGAAAACACAACTTATCAAAATTTTGGGGATGCAGCAAAAGTGGTACTTAAAGGAAAATTTATAGCATTGAATCCAGGTATTAGACAAGACAAAAGATTTAAAATCAATAAGGTAAGTTTCCTCCTTAGGAAATTAGAGAAAGAAGAGCAAATTCAATCCAAAATAAGCAGAAGAAAATAAATAATAAAAATTAGAGCAGAAATCAATGAAATTGAAGACAGGAATGAAATCAATAGAGAAAAGTCAATGAAACCAAAAGCTGTTTCTTTGAAAAGATCAATAAAATCAGTAAGCCTCTAGCCATTGATTTCTTCTAAGAAAAATAGGAGTCACAATTACTAATATCAGAAATGAAAGCAGGAACATCATTACAGATCCCCTGGATATTAAAACAATAACAAAGGAATGTTATTATGAACAACTCTATGACCACAAATTTGGTAACCTAGTTGGAATGGACCAATTCTTTTAAAGAGACAATCTGCCAAAACTCACACAAGAAGAAATAGACAATCGAATAGGCCAATATCTATTAAAAGAAATTGAATCAATAATTAACAACCTTTCAAGACAGAAAACACCAGGCCCGGATGTGTTCACTGGTAAATTCTATCAAGTACTTAATGAAGAAATTATATCAATGCTCTACAATTTCTTCCAGAATATAGAAGCAGAGGGAATACTTTACAAGCCATTCTATGAGGCACTACCCTGATGAGGTAGTGATGAGGCACTACCCTGATGTCAAAGTCAGAAAAAACATCACACACACACACACACACACACACACACAAAACCCACTAAACAGTGTCTCTCATAACATAGATGCAAAAATCTTCAACAAAATATAGCAAACCAAATCCAACAATGTATAATAAAAAGTATACACCATGACCAAGTGAGATTTATTCCACATGTGCAAGAATGATTCAACATTAGAATATCAATTAATGTAATCTATTACATCAATGGTCTAAAAGAAGAAAAATCAAATGATCATATCAATTGATACAGAAAAACATTTGAAAACATCCAGCATTCATTCCTGATAAAAACTCTCAGCAAATTAGGAGTAAAGGGGAATTTCTTCTACCTGATTAAAAAAAATCTACAAAAACCTACAGTTAACATCATGCTTAATAATGAAAAACTCAAAGCTTTTTTGCTAAGATCAAGAATAAGGCAAAGATGTCCCTCACACCATTCATTTTCTTTCACTGGAAGGTCTAGCTAATGCAATAAGACAAGAAAAAAAGATATGAAAGGTATACAGATTGGGAAGGAAAATATAAAACTCTTTGCTCACAGATGACGTCAAGAACTATATAGAAAAATCTGAAAGAACTGCCAAAAACAATTCCTGAAATTAATAAGTGATTATAACAAGCTGCAGGATACAAGGTTAATGCACAAAAGTAAATTGTTTTCCTATACGCCAGCAATGAACAAGTGAAATTTAAAAACAAATTGCCATTTATATTAGCACCCTCCAAAGTAAAATACTTAGATATAAATCTGGCAAAATATTATATGTACAAGATCTATATGAGGAGCACTACAAAACTCTGAATAATGGAATCAAGGAAGAACTAAGTACATGGAGAAATACTCCATAGTCATGGAAAGAAAGGCTCAATATTGTCAAGATGACAATTTTGGAGAGACAAAAACTGAGAACAGCAACACCATGTTGAAGGGGAAGAAGAAAGTGGGATGATTGACACTACCCAACTTACTATTAAGCTACAGTAATCAAGACAGTGTGGTATGGTGAAAGAAAAGATAAATAGTTCAGTGAAACAGAATCAATGTCCCAGAAATGGACCCATATAAATATAGTCAACTGATCTTTGATAAAGGAGCAAAGGTCATACCATGGAGCAAATATTGTCTTTTCAACAAATGGTGCTAAAACAACTGGACATCTCCATGAAAAAAAAAATTAGTAATCTAGACACAGACTTTATATCTTGCACAAAAATTAACTCAAAATGGATCAACTCCTAGAAGATAACCTATGAGAAAACCTAGATGACCTTTGGTATGGTGATGAGTGTTTAGATACAACACCAAAGGCACAATCCATGAAAGAAATAATTCATGATCTAGACTTCATTGAAATTAAAATTTCTGCTATGCAAAAGACACTGCCAAGAGAATGAGAAGACTAGCAACAGACTGGGAGAAAATATTTGCAAAAGACATACCTGATTGATAAAGGATGGTTAGCCAAAATATAGAAAGAACTCTTAAATTCAACAATAAAAGTGAAAAATCCAATCAAAAAATGGGCAAAAGTTCATAACAGACACCTCATCAAAAAAGATATACAGATGGCAAATAAGCATATGAAAAGGTACTGGACATCATAGTCATTAGGGAACAGCAAATTCAAACAATGAGACAAGCAATGAGATAACACTACACACCTATTAGAATGGCCAAAATCCAAAACACTGACAACACCAAATGCTCGGAGAAACAAGAATTCGCATTCATTGCTGGTGGGAATGCAAAATGGTACAGTCACTTTGGAAGACAGTTTGTCTTCCTACAAAATGAAACATGCTCTTACCATAAGACACAGGCATCACACTCCTTGGTATTTAACCAAATGAACTGAAAACTTATGTCCACACAAAAACCTGCACATGGATGTCTATAGCAGCTTTATTCTTAGTTGTCAAAACTTGTAATCAACTAGGATGTCCTTCAGTAGGTGAGCGGATACATAAACTGTGGTGCATCCAGACAATGGAATATTATTCAGCTCTTAAAGAAATGAGCTATCAAGCAATGCAAAGACATGGAGGGGACTTAAAGGCCCACTGCTATGTCAAAGAAGCCAATCTGAAAATGATTCCAACTATATTGACACTCTGGAAAAATGGAGACAGTAAAAGGATCTGTGGTTGAGGAGAGAGAGGGATGAGTAGACAGAGCACAGAGGATTTTTAGGGCAGTGAAACTATTCCGTGTGATACATGTCATTATACATTTATCCAAACCCACAGAATGTCCAACACCAAGAAAGAACCCCAATGTAAACTGTGGACTTTGGGTGATGCTGTAGGTTCACTGATTGTAACAGAAGTGCCTCTCTGGTGGGGGTGTGGGTAGCAGGGAGATTGCATGTGTGTAGGAAAAGGGAGTATGTGGGAAATCTCTGTACTTCCTGCTCAGTTTTGCTGTGAACCTAAGCTGCTCTAAGAAAGCTTATTAATTAAAAGAAGAAGGAGGAAAAGAAGAAGGAGGGAGCAGGGAGAGGGAGAGGGAACAGGAGAAGAGAACAGGCAGTATTCCTCCCATCTCAGGGCAGTAGCAGCAGCCACCCCAGCTCCCTGGACTATCTGGGGTCACCTCATTCATCCAGCCAACCCTGAATGAGACCGAAGTGCCCACCCGGGGACAGAGATAAGTATGGATCAGCTCCAGTGTGGTGCAGCGGCTCTCAGTCCTAGCTGTACACTCTAGTCGCATGAAGAGCTTTCAAGCTGCCGACACCCACACTCCCGAACAATTGGGTCAGAATCTCTGGGGGTGGGACCCGAGCATCAGTATTTAAAGTTCCTCAGGTGTAATGATACAAATGAACTTATTTATAGAACAGAGACAGGATCACAGACTTGGAAAACAAACTTATGGTTACCAAAGGGGAAATGTGGTGGGGAGGGATAAATTAGGTGTTTGGGATTAACATATACACACGACTATGTATAAAATAGATAATCAACAAGGACCTACTGTATAGCACAGGGAACTCTACTCAATGTTCTGTAATAACCTATATAGGAAAAGAATCTGAAAAAGAATGGATACATGTATATGTATAACTGAATCGTTTTGCTGTACACCTGAAACTAACACAACATGGTAAATCAACTATATTCCAATACAAAATAAAAAATTAAATTTAAAAAAATAGAAAAAGAAGTAACAGGGGCCTGGACAAGAGACCAGTTTCCAGATCTGAGGAATGGAAGTCAGGAACAGAGCTTCATGATGTGCAGGGAATAAAGTGGGTCCCGTTTCCCCACTGCCAGCTCTCCCAAGGGGCAGGAGGGCAGGGCGCAGCATCAGAGGGAACCAGAGCACACGGTGGATAAGTCACCGGAAAGCCAGCTGGACCTGGTGGTTGTGGATTGTCTGACTGACAGTTCTTCCCGGAGGCCTGTCCTGACCTATAGGGGGTGCTGCTTTCTCCAGAGGAGGCACCTGGCCACCACAGTAGCCCAGCTGGGGCGCAGAGGGCTATGACTCAGTTGAGGCTCAGGGGTGGGAGTGAAGTTAGGAAAGGGTGTGCAGTAGAGAGACTGCATGGCCTCTGGGGTCAGACAGGTCTGAGTTAAATCCCGACCGTGTGTTCCTGGGTAAAACACTTAATCCCCTGAGCCCGGGTTTCCTCCTTGGTGAAACGGGGATTCATAAGACATATGTGGTCATCACTTTGTTGATCATAAGACACGTGGTAGGTACCTGATAAGAGGGGAGCTGTTATTTGGTCCCAGGAGAGAGTCTGGGTATGCTGGCATTGCCCTGAAAACCAAGAGGACTTACAAGGTCCCCCAGTGGAAAGACCCCAGGGGCCCCAGGCAGCAGCAGTGGGTGGGGGGTGACTTTTGGTTGAGGGCAGAGTGGGAGTCACATAGAGGGGCAAGCAGTCCGCTAAGGAGGAGGTGACAAGGACGAATGAAAGGTCAAGAGGAGAGAGGATGCTAGGGCTTTAAATGTCGAGGCTGTTCCCAACCTCGGAGCATGCTCAGGGCCCCGGGAATCAGTCCAGGCACTTGAGGCTTGGCTAGGAGCCCAGAGCAGAGCTCTAGCTCAGGGCCTGCCGTGCTGAAGACAGACCCTGCCCTGGGAGGGAAGCCCCGGCTCCTGCCTCTAGACTGAGCTGCCCCCATCTTGGGCAGGGAAATGGGGCGGGCCCTGCTGCCGAATTTCACCCAACCTTAGTGATGTCATGTGCTGGCCAGACTCCCACCAGCTCGGAGCCCTGACAGCGACATGGAGCATCCCTCCCCAGCTCCCCGCTCCAGAGCCGTCCTTGGCTCCCGGCTGGATTCAGGTCTGCTGGGATCCCTAAGGACTCCAGGGAAGGCAGCTTCATCTGGCATCCGTGCAGGTGATTCGCAGGGGCAGCCAGGCGGCTGGGAAGAGCATGTTGGGTTTTGGTTTGGATCGCATGCGGGAAGACAAGAAAAGGCAGCCTTTGTTTGGGAGGCGAGCTCTCCCTGGGCGGTGGCTATCTGCCGTTTTGGGAGCCTCTGGAGAGGCTGTCTGTCGGGCCCTGCCCAGCAGGCCTGGGGGAGGGGCGCCCTCTGATGCCATTGCTGATGCAATTGGCTCTCTTCACCCAAAATCTCAGAACAGCAGGGCTGGAGGGGCCCTCAAAAATCAGTTGGGCCAACCCTTCCCTCCACCGTTGGGGAAAACGAGGCCTCACCACATGTCACCTAAGGGCAATGCAGCAGGATGAGGTACTTAAACATGTAACCTGGGGTCTACCCTCCACTGCTGTCAACACTGCAGGATGTCCAAGCATCCCCAGAAGGCGGAGGTCAGGCGTGTGACTCACCTGAGGCCCAGGGGAGGAAATGAGTGGCCCGTCAGGTTTCCAAGCCTCAGAGAGGCTTTGTGGATGAACAGGGGGCTCGTTGGCAGGGCTGCGCTGGACGGCCGAGGTGGGGAGGGGAAGGGCTGTGGGCTTTGAAGGAGGAAGAGGGAGGGGCCCAACACTGGAAGCTGGACTCCCAGAAGATGGCATTTTCCCCATGGTGGAGACACAGCTCTGGGAAGCAGCTGGCCCTCGGGTGGCTGTGGTGTTGGGCCGTCCTGTCTCTGGCGGTCTCAACCACACCCTGCGGCAGACCTGGGTTTAGAGACATCTGTCTTCAGCTGGGCCTCACCACCCTAAGCCAGGGGCCCCAGCACGGGACACCTCAGCTGAGCAGTCAGACCTCGCCCCCGTGGATCCAGATGGCAACGTTCTGGAGTGTTCGCACAACCCCAGGCAGGGGAAGAAGCCCCAAGGCGTGGTGGGTATCGGGTCTCTGCGACCCTGGCAAATGGGGGCTCCAAAAGGATTTCACTTTATTTAGAAAGACCAAGAAATGTCATTGAGAAGCGCCTAGAAGTACAGCATTCCTTTTACCTGGGGTGCCTCGGGCGGATTTGTACCTGTCATAGAGATTTTACAAGGTTCGTCAGCAGGTCAAGGGGTTTCTCGGGGCAGCTCTTAGCTCACATTGCCTCGAGTCTCCCTCCGGGACACCTCTCCCTCTTTGCCTGGCACCTCCCTGGCAGTCCCACCCGCCTTCTCTGGGGCCTTTTTCATGCCCCTGAATGGGATGAGTCTTCGCTCCTCTGCCCCCAGGCAGGTGGTTCTCAGACCCAGGGGACACTGGCGCTTCTGTCTCCATTCATCCGCTCTTACCCCACCCAGCCCATCTCCACGCAGCAGATGACGAAGCATTTAGAACATCTGTTCGGGACTTCCCTGGTGGCGCAGTGGTTAAACCTCCGCGCTCCCAGTGCAGGGAGCCTGGGTTCGATCCCTGGCCAGGGAACTAGATCCCACACGCGTGCAGCAACTAAGACTTCGCATGCCACAATTAAGAGGAGACTGCCTGCCGCAACTAAGACCTGGCTCAACCAAATAAATAAATATTAAAAAAAACAAAAAACAAAAAAAACACATCTGTTTGATCAGGTCACTTCCAGCTTCACAGTGCCCTCAGGCTCAAAACCTAAACCCACCCATGGTCCCAGAGCCCGGTGCTCTCTGGTCCCCCACCACCTTTCCAGCCTCACTTTCTGTTCCCGCAAACCCTCATTCTAGGAACACAGGGCTTCTATTCGGTGCTCACACACACCCGACTCCTTCCCACCGCAGAGGAGTCCCTATGATTTGCCCTCTGCCTGGAATGCTCCTGGAACCTGGCTAACTCCAGAGCATCGTGCAAGGCTTGCTTCTGGGACCGTATTCACTATTTTCCAAAGATGGCCGCACCTATATATATTATGTATGTGTGTATATATATATCTCCCATCTCTCAGGCTCTTACAAGATGGCATTGATGCTCCTCTGCCAAGAGGGAGAGTCTCTGTTTCCTACACTTGGACCTGGCTCCATCCTTATAACTGCCTCGACCAATGGAAAATGCAGAAGTGACACCGTATGACTTCTGAAGCCCTTACAAAGCAACGTGGCTTCCTTCCGGCTCTTTCTCTCTTGGGCTGCTTACTCTTAGAATGTAGGTACCATGTTGTGAGGAAGCCCGGGCCTCAGATGGAGGCCGCATGAGTGTCCTAACCGCCAAGACAGGCTCACATGGGAGTGAGTGAGCTTTCAGATGGTTCCAGCGCCCAGACTTCAAGTCCTCCAGCTGAGTCCCCAGGCATCATAGAGACGGGCCATCCGCACTGGGTCATTTCTTTCTACAGTTCTGATCCACAGAAACCGTGAGAGATAGGGAAAGATTATTGTTGTTTAAGCCACTGCATTTGGGGGTAGTTTGTTATGTAGCAACAGATCCCTTGACCAATCCCCTGCTCCCGTCCTCCCTCTTGCCTTATGCGCACAGCACCCTATACATTTCTTCTTTGCATCTATCTCCACTGTCATTATGTCTATTTGCAAGTTTATGTGAGTACTGTTTCATTTCCCCACTGGATGTAAGCTCCATGAGGGCCAGAACCCTGTCTTGCTGTGTCTGTTTTGTCCCGGCAGTGAGCAGTGTGCCCAGTTCTGTGTTCAAAGCACGAGGCTCAAACGAAGCTGGTGAGAGGCAGGGGCCAGCAACCTCTAGCAACCTCAGGGCTGAGGCTGCAGCAACCTCAGGGCAGAATTCCAATGCTTCCAGGAATCCCTTGGGCACCAGCTGGTGACAGGGAGTGAGGAGGTGCACCGGGATGGCTGGGGACCTTGTGGGTGGCAGCAGATCCTGACGGCCACAGGAGCTGATGAACTTCAGACCCTGGTCCACTTGGCAGCTCCTCCCCCTGGCTGAGGATCCTTTGGTCTCTTCCCAGGCCATTGGACACAACTTGCTAATTCCTGCAGGGGCCTTGGTAGCCCCCACCACCCGGAGTACTCTGTCCTGCTGCATGCTCCCAAGGTCCAGGGCGATTAGAGCCTGTCAGACCCATTCCCACATGTGTCTCCTCCAGGAAGCCTCCCAGGATGGAGCCCTTTATATTTTGGATCACCCTTGTCACCTGACACAGGAAGGCTCCGTTAGCCGGTGGCCCTTGGTCAGCGCTAGGGGGAGGCTATGTAAAGTCCTCAGACCACCTCAAATGAATATAAGTTGACAAAGGCTCACGGGGTACACAACAAAACAAGCAAACGCCCCCAGCATCTCCGCTTGAGACCTTTTCCCAATCTCCTCTGTCGGACCTTTCCTCTACCCATCACCATGGCGACCTGCATCTCATGACAAGCAACAGAGACATCGCAGGAGGCACGGGAGTCACAGGCCTTCGCCTCCACCCATCCTTGGAGGTTTTCGCCCTGTCTCTTACCTCTGATGTCTTCTCCCCACATCGTGAACTGGTTGGATGCCTGCTTGGCACCTTGTTTGGGGTCAGGGAGAGCCCGCTGGGTGACTCCTTCTCCTGCATAGTCCCTGTTTTCTTTCTTCTACTTTTCTATCTTGATGAAGATGTTGGCGGCTTTACGAGCCCACAGGAAGAAACAAACTACGATTTGTATTTTGTGATTCTTGAAACAGCTTTCGTGTCCTTGGGACACTCTAGGAGTCATGGTCCCCACCCCACCCTGCCGCCAGCCACTGCCTGTTGGGAGGCCAGCTAATCCTTGTACTGTGTCCTGCCAAGACGGTGCTTATGCAGACATGACTGAACTCTACAGACCAGCCTGGGAGGGAGGACGGCGGAGTGCTCTGAGAACGCTGGGGGCTCTGGGCACGAATGAAACGACACAGCAGGGGGTTGTTGGGGGCACTGCATCAGGGACTGATTGGGGGTTAGTCAAGGCAGCGTAGAACTCAGCCCCTCTTTCGTCTGGGGCCCAGCACCCTCCACCTAACTCTGCTTTTGTAGGACCCCTTTGTTCCTCCCTCCGCAAATGCTGACGCTTGCTTGGCTCACAAGCCACTCTGTTCAGCTACTTGAGAGTCTCCCCGTCTCCTGGTCTCTGGCACACAGAAGTGCTGGTGAATTTACTCTTCCTGGAGGCCCCTTGGTGCCCGTTGTTAGTGGTGACTCAGGGCCGCGCTGCCCATTTCCCTGGAGGAGCGTCTTCTTAGAAAGGGATGGGCTGGCACTTCCCAGGTAGCTTTCTGCACCAACCCCGCCCTGGCAACTTCTAACACCTGTCTTGGTGGAATGGCTTCCCAGCCTTCTCAGATGGGGCTTCCGGGCAGCTGCAGCTTGCCTGAGCTTGCAGCCCAGCAGCAGCGTGGGCGTGGGAGGCGCCAGAGGGCCACGGGATCCCTGGCCTGCGGTGTGTCCCTCTCCAGGGAACCTCAGAACGTGGGCACAAAAGGGACTTAGCGCCTTGGTGGGCAGCAGAGGCGTCGAGGCACGGAGATGTGCCTTTCTGGTGTGTCAGTCACGGCATCTGTATGATCCAGTGTCCCTCCTGTGGCCCCACTGGGAGGTGGCAGTGGCTGGCCGTGCTCAGGGGTGGAAACTGAACTAGGGTGGGCACTGAGCCAGGACTGTGCATCCATAGGTTGGTCAGCCAACGATGAAGGGGCCTGGGGCAAAGAACTCTGACCTGTTGGGGTGGCGTTAGCCAAACCAATCAGATTTGGACCAGATTAGAGAATACCGAAGGACTGGGCAGTTGAGAGCCAGAGGAGACCAGAGACGCCGCCAGGAAGATCCCAGGGTCGAAGCTGCTGCTGTTCCCATGCCACCTTGGGCAGCTCTGGACCTCGAGTCCTAATGGGTCACAACTGTGCTTCCCTCCAACACTGCCTCCGCCCTGCCCCATGGCTCCTACCTTGGCCACTGTCTGACCAAATACACCTGTGTTCAGTGTTTTTGTTTTTTTCTCTAAGTTTTATGGTTTCACACTGAGACCTATGATCCACTTTGGGTTAACTTCTTTTGTATATGATGTGAGATATAGGTAGTGGTTTTATTTTTTGGCTAATGGATTTTCTACGTTGCATCATAAATTATCACAAACTTAGCGGCTTAAAATGAAACACATTTATTATCTCACAGTTTCTGTGGGTCAGGAGTCTGAGCACAGCTTAGCTGGGTCATCTTAGGGTCTCACTGGGCTTCAATCAGGGTGCTGGCTGGGCTATCTTCTCATCTGGAGGCTTGACTGGAAAGAATCTGCTTCCACACTCATCCAAATTGTTGGTGGAATTCATTTCTTTGCAGCTGGAGGACTGAGGGCCTTGGCTTCTTGCTGGTGACTTTCAGCTCCTAGAGGCCACCCAGTTCCTAGAGGTCTCCTGCAGTTCCTTGTCATGTGGGCTTTCTAAACACAGCTACTTGCTCCATCAAGCCAGCAGGGAGAGGCTGTGGAGCAAGTTGCCACAGGATGGAGTCTCATGCAACATAATGTAATCAGGGGAACGACATCCCTTGTCACTTTGCCATATTCCATTGGTTAGAAGCAAGTCACAAGTCCCACCCACACTCAAGAGGATGGGTTTACACAAAGGTGTGAACACCAAAAAAAAAAAAAAAAAAAAAAACAACAAAAAAAAAGGTGTGAACACCAGGAGGCAAGGGTCATGCGGGGCCACCTAAGAGTCCTTCTGTCACACGGACATACCAGTTAATGAAAAGAACATCATTTCTTCATCGACTTGTCTTTGCACTTTTGTGAAAAATCAATTGACTATATTTGTGTGATTCTATTTTTGGACACTCTTCTGTTCCATTGATCTATGTGTCTATCCTTTGCCAGAAACATAATGTCCTGATTCTGTAGCTTTCTACTAAATCTGGAAATCTGGTAGTACGATTCCTCCAACTTTGTTGCTCTTTTTCAAGATTGTTTTTGGATATTCTAGGTTCTTTAGCTTTTCAACATAGGTTGTAGAATCAGTTTGCAAATTTTTACCAAAAAATCCTGCTGGAATTTTGATTGGAACTGCTCTGAATCTATACAAGTGATTTAAAAATTTGAAGGTTTGCGGGCTTCCCTGGTGGCGCAGTGGTTGAGAGTCCGCCTGCCGATGCAGGGGACACGGGTTCGTGCCCCGGTCCGGGAAGATCCCACATGCCGCGGAGCGGCTGGGCCCGTGAGCCACACCTACTGAGCCTGCGCGTCTGGAGCCTGTGCTCCGCAACAAGAGAGGCCGCGATAGTGAGAGGCCCGCGCACCGCGATGAAGAGTGGCCCCCGCTTGCCACGACTAGAGAAAGCCCTCGCACAGAAACGAAGACCCAACCCAGCAAAAATTAATTAATTAATTAATAAACTCCTACCCCCAACATCTTCTTTAAAAAAAAACAACAAAAAACAAGATATAAGACAAGTTCTGTCATCCCACATAGTTCCCTCTGGGCCTCCCCTCGCCACCACTTTCTGATTGCTGTTCCCATAGGGTAGCTTTGTCTGTGCTAGAACTTCCCATACACGATTCGTGCAGTGTGTACTTTTCGTCTGGCTTTTCTCACTCCATGTAACGACTGTGGGATTCATCCGTATTGTGGCGCGTATCATCTGTACAGCCGGAATAGTATTGTCTGAGTATCTGCTGAGTAATATTCCACCATATGGATGTTCCACAATTAGTTTGGACACTTGGGTTGCTTCCTGTTTCGGCGATTAGAATAAGGCTGCTATAGATGTTCTTGTACAAGTCTTTGTGTGGACATATGTTTTCATTTTCTTCAGTAAATACCTAGGAAGAGAACTGCTAGGCCATAGGGTAGATACTCATCTAACTTTATAAGAAATTTCTGCTTGTTTTCTAAGGAAGCCTCAGTTTGTTCTTCCTGGTCTTGACCTCCTTTTCTCTGGATGAGAAAAAGAGATTCCAAGAATCAGCAAAGATTGGAGCTGTACAAGTTTTCAGAGGTCAGCCCCCGACCCCTCATCCTGAGATGGGGATCCAGGCCTGGGGAGGGGTGAAGTTTGTTCAAGGAACTCCTGTGAGACCTGGAAGAGCCAGAACTGGGACTGGTGGCTCCCGATAAATTTGCTCCTGGCTTCAGCCAGGTTGAGAGGGTGTCTGTTCTTGCAACCAAGTTTCTTGACAGAAACATATAAGAGAAGTGCAATCTCAGCCCCTGTGTACTACCCACATACACTCACCCCAGAAGGAATGGGAGATGCCAGCTGGGTAAGGGACCCAGGCCACGGCTCCCTGAGGGCAGAGGCTACGCCACCTTGTTCACAGCTGTGTGCTCCCTGTGCCGCAAGTAGAAGCTGCTAAATGAATAGACGGTACAAGCTGCCAGAGGCTGATGTGCTGAGGGGGCCTTGCTGGGAGACTTCCTGGAGGAGTGGCCTTGGAGCTGATGCCTGGAGAACTATCCCTCCCAAATGTCTCAGTGCTCTTACGTCCATGGGTCTGTCTCACAGGGGGCCAGTCCAGTAGCAGTGTGGGCACTCACTGGTTTTACATACTGGGACACTGACACCCCGACAGGGGAAGGAACGGGCCTGAGGGAGTTCACAGCAGAGCTGGGACCAGAACTGGCGGGGGGCAGTCCTTGACCTGAGAGGAGATGGGCTTGGGGGCGGGAGAGATGGGGACTTCTGCCCTTACAGCCACGCAGATAGCAGCCTGCATGGGCCTGGAAGCATGAGTTTCCGCTCCGGACAGCTGGTTGCAATTACCAAGTGCAGGAGGACAGGCAGGCAAGGGGGGCGCTGCCTCCAGAGAGGGGCTAGGGAAGGCAGGGCACTGAAAAACGGCCCTGGAATGCAGGCCAGCTGGACAGCTCTTCCTTGAATGTTCCAGCTTTAAAAAAATGAAACTTCGCTACTTTTCTGTGGTCCACCAATTGGGCATGTGATTCTGAAGACCTCATACAATTTTTAAAGAGAAGAAAAAAGTGTTCTTTTTCTTGGAAAGTGATGGACAAGTGCTCCTCTGTAGATTTGCTCTCCGGAGGTGTCTCCTGGGTTCCCCTGGGCAGGGCTGGCTGGTAAAGCCCCGGGGCACACAGGGTCCCACCCAGCTCCAGGGCTCAGGTGTGCACAGGAGTCCTGGAAGCCGGCCCTTCTGATCTCTCTTTCTCTCCCCCACCCCCTTTATTTTTTTTTGCGGTGCGCGGGCCTCTCACTGTTGTGGCCTCTCCCGTTGCAGAGCACAGGCTCCGGATGCGCAGGCTCAGCGGCCATGGCTCACGGGCCCAGCCGCTCCATGGCATGTGGGATCTTCCCGGACTAGGGCATGAACCCGTGTCCCCTGCATCGGCAGGCGGACTCTCAACCACTGCGCCACCAGGGAAGCCCATCCCCCACCCCCTTTTTTGAAGGGTCCTGGTCTGCTCTGTACAGGAGGAGGGTGAAGCCCTCTTAAAGCCCATGGGAAGTCAAGGTCGTGGTTACCTTGGTGGGGTGGGGGGGGGCACAGTGGGCTCCCGGAAGCTCACGTGCTCTGTTCCTTTGTCTGGATGCTGGTGACATGGTGTGATGGGTCTGGGAACACTCAGTGAGCCGTCTATTTATGATGTGTGTGCTCTTCCCAAAAAGTTGAAAAAAGGACAAAGGAACTAAGCCCGCTTAATTAATAAGGGGCAGACAGCAGGCATTATCTTGCCAAACGGGGGTGACCGAGTGTATGATAGGGGAAACTGAGGCGCAGAGGAGTTCAGGAGTTCATACACTGTCATGATTAGGAACGAATCTCTGCCCCTAGAAAAGCCACCTCGCCCCTTTCCCAAAGAGGAGCCAGTGGGTCTCCCTGATACCAGGGAAAGCCCTGGAACTCTGCGGTCACAGGCGGCAGGACGGCATCACTCCTTGGTCCTGGCTCTTCAGGGAGGAGACAAATGGAGGGCCAGAGGTGTTGCTGCAGAGGAGACCCAGCTCAGTCTTGGGGAAGATCTAGTCGTGACCATTTGGTGACAGACCACCACATGCTGCTGACTGGTGGGCCTCCCAGGAGACACCCTGGGGAGCCCAGCAGGGATTCCTCAGGCAGTGCCCTCCCTCCACCACTCCCTTTACCCACTGCAGGAATGGAGCTGGGTTAGCCAGAAACTTAGGCCACGTTCCTGTTCCAAGAGCCAGGGAGGGCTGGAGCGAGGGTTGTCTGCAAGGTGCAGGAACAGGCTTGGGAAGGGCTTTTCCAAAGAGCAGAGCGTGCACCCCGGCTGGCCCCCCGCGGGCCCCCAGTTCAGGGAAAGAAGGCAGAACACATCCCTTAGGATGCAGCAAACCCTCTTCGCTGACCTCTCCAGCCTCCGCTGTGGCCTTCCTCTCCATGTGCTGTTCCTCTGCCAGGAACGCTCTTCCATTCACAGCCCCACCCTCTCTTCGTGGCTGATCCCATTTGCCCCATTCGCACTTCTGTCTCTGGTCTCCTCGCCCAAATAGGCTGTCGGTCCCCCACCATTGCCCATCCCAGCAGAAATGCAGTACTCAGAAGGGACTAGAGGTTGACATCAATGAATGCATGCATGGACACCCAGCTGTGGCTTCCTGAGTCATTCAGTGGAGGGACGGAGTGTGGACACCTGGGTTCAAGTCATGGCTCTGCAGGTCACAGGACAGGCCTGCCTCAGGTTCCACATCTGTAGAGTGGGGGAATCATTCTTGCCTGTCCAACTGGGCAGCTGCAGAGACTCATCCAAGGAGGAAGATGGTGGGGCGCTGTGGCTGGGACTGTGACGGACGCCTGGAAAGACCAAACAGATGAGGTCTGGATTCAGTCTGGAGGGTGCTGTGGAGAAGGGAGGGGGTCGAGGCTCGTGTTGTCAAGTCACTTCCTGTTGCGAGGGTTCTCAGGGCCAGGCTGCAGACTTTCCTGGGGCTCACCACGACCCTGACGGGGGATGCAGAGCCCCAGGGGTGGTTTAGGCTGGGACGATCACTCCGCTAAGCCTCAGATGGCAGCAGCAGATGGCTCCAAGCTGGTGGCAGGGGGCGGGGGGGTTGGGACGTCTGAGGTAGGCAGCCCCTCTGCGGCCGCCAGCTCTGTGGCAGACGAGGGCCTCCTCCCACCAGCTGTGCCAGCAGTCACCCTCCAGTGTCCTCACTCAGCACGACCTCCATCTGTGCGCGATGCTCAGGCTGGTCCTCAATGCCCAGGTTCCTGGTCTGGGGCGAGAAAGCTGGAGGTGTCAGATGGCTGGAAACACTCTGAGAGGAGACCCCGCATCTCCCAGGGAGGCAGTGTATGAGATCTGGACGCAAGGCTTGCCTCACCTAACGGCTGATGGTCGCCAGAGCCCAAGCCTGCCGGCCTCTGCCCTGTGAAACAGGAGGTCTCCGCGTGGCGGACTCTTCCAGTCCTCAACGGCGTGCGCCGATCCTGCTGGGCTCCCAGGGCCCACCAGTGCCATGCAGGGCAGTGACTGGGGTCTGCGGGGCAAGCGACGGGCTGCGGGAAGACCCTGGTTTGGTGGAAAGAGGCCTGTGTGCTTGGTGGGCGGCGGGCGCTCCCTTCCCTCTGTCCTTGTTCAGAAGAGTCCCAGGTAATTAGAGCCAGCTTCTGCCCAGCAGTGAGGACGCACAGCTGGGCTGGGGGTGGGGAGACCAAGCCAGTCCCAGCCGCTTGTCCCAGGAGGGAGGGGCCCCCTGGCTGCCCAGCTCTGCACTCCTCCGCCTCTGTGGGGCTTGGGATTTGGAAAACACTGAAGGTCAGATGAAGCCTGGAGGACGAGCCCTTCCTGGAGCCACCTGTGGGACTGAAGGGGGGTGTCAGGAAAGGGAGGGACTCGCAGGTGCCAGGCCCTTGTCTTAGGATTTTATCCCGGTGGCAACAACTCTTCATAGGGTGTCGGTGTGTTGAGGGCACCCCGGGATCCCCGGGGGTTCCAGACGCTGATCTCCCTAGTCTGGGGTGCGGCCTGGGCACGAGCATGTTTACAGCCCTTCCTCCAGATGACTCTGATGTGCCTCAGGATTGAAAGCCGCCAGCTGTGAGGGCAACATCCTCACTTCATTCACAGATGAGGGGACCAGCCTCATCTGAGAGGTTGCGTAACTTCCTCAAGGTCACACAGCAGGAAGTGCCAGAGAAGGGCCCATGCCCTCATCGCCAGGGCGGGAGGAGCATGGGCGCTTTGGAAAGGCCCCTCAGGGCTGTTTCTCCCCTCCCCCAGCACTGTCCCAGGCACACAGCAGCGGCTTAGGGACAGGGGAGAGGGAGGCATCACAGAGGGGCTGGCAAGAGAGCACACAGAGCATGCGGGTGCCGGGGCTCCAGCTCTACCCCCGCCACTCACCACTGGGCCTCAGGTTCCTTAGCCTTAAAATGGGAAGAAGCGCCAGTGCCCTGCCCACCTTGGTGGGGAGGGGGCGCGTGTTGTACCCTCAGGAGGGGCTGGCAAGGGGAGAGGGACCCGCTGTCATTGAGAGACCCTCTAGTCTGGGGAGGTCATGCAAGCAAAGCAGCTTCTGCAGCTCCTCGAGGCCAGCTGCGGGAGGCCCTCTCCTTCCTTCAGCCTTTTTTGGTGGCTGAAACCCTAGACTGATCCCGGAGCCAGACAGGCGGGCAGACAAGCGCATTCTTTTCAGGGGAGGCCCCCTCCTCCTCTCTCTGGAAGCCGGGAGCGGGGAGGGCAGGGCTGCCCAGGCCTGACCCCAGGCTGGGTTTCAGACTGTGGGGCGAGTAGGGCTCCCTGGGGACTTGTGGGGCGAGTGGTGGGAGGGAAAGGCCCAAAGGCCCTAGTCTGCGGCTGGGAGTCGTGTGGAAGGAGGTGGCAGGGGGCTGATTCCAGGAGCCCCGGGGCCCCTGGGCTGCAGCTCCAGCACTGGCTGTGGGCACTGATGCCCAGTTTCTGGGCAAATCCTTGCGTGCCCAGCCTCAGTTTCCCCGATGACTATCACCAGCCCTGGAACTACAGATGTCACAAGACTGGAACCTGAGCTGTAAAAAAGGCTGCTTTCCGTTTTTAAAACCCATCAAAGGTCACTTTACTGCTGTGCGTCCCCCTAAATGAAGAGGAAGGCGGGTATGACGTGCACACAGGCATACTCTGGACGGTGCTTCTGCAGTGCTGGTCAACTTAAAAAAAATAACGTGTTCCTGGCGTCCTCCCACAGGAACAGGGCTGGACACGGGCCCCACTACTCAGGAAGGTGGGAGGTGGGAGGCAGCTTCCTTCCACAGCCTCCCTCTGCCCAGCAGGCTGACAACCTTGACCCGGGTCACGAGCCCTCCATTCTGTTCCCTGGGTGGGGGAGGGGGTCCATCTCGGGCGCCATTCTGGCTGCTAAGTCGCCCTGGCAGAGCCTGCCTCTCGGGGAGGTGGAATGGCCTGCGGGAATTCAAATCCTGCATCCTGGACACACGGGCTTTGAGAAGTGCGAGTCTCAGCATCGCCGGGCCTTGTCTCTTCTCCTGCAATATGGAGACCTCAAAGCAGCGGCGTAAGGAGCAGATGAGGCAAGACCCGGCCTGGCGGGTGCTGTGTCAGCCAGGGATCAGCTTTCCCGCGCATCTTGTGGCCAAGCAGCGGCTCCGCTGGTGTCCCTCTGGTTCCCTCTCTGCTGCGACACCAACGGGCTCTCCAGGGGGCCGAGCCTGTTAAGGGGAGCGATGTCCTCTCCAGGTCACAGCAGGACCTCTCTGCAGCCCTGCCGAGGCTCTGAGGAGGGTCTGG
The DNA here is from genome assembly GCF_059928025.1 of Delphinapterus leucas. NCBI lineage: Eukaryota > Metazoa > Chordata > Mammalia > Artiodactyla > Monodontidae > Delphinapterus > Delphinapterus leucas. Next base: position 25,875,548 of record NC_143148.1, read on the forward strand.
ACCACACTCTGGGTGAGCCAGCAGGGACAGAGAAGAACATTCAGAATCCAGAAGACGAGGTTGCTGAGCTTTTGGAGACACAAGATCTCTACCTTTGGGATGATCTGTAAGGGTGTGAACAGTTCCATAAGTGCCCACAGCGCTGCTGGGCAGAGCCAGTCACCACAGTCACTGAGCGGGCTCTGTGTCAGGCAGTTCCTGGCCCATTTCTTCCTCACGACAGCCCTGGGCTAGGAAAGAGGATCCCATCACCGATCTCTTACCGGTGAGCACGCGGAAGGGTATGGAAGGTCTAACTCTGACGAAGCAGGCCTGGTCTCTGCCCAGCTAGGCAACGGAGCAAGGAAATTCACATCAGGGCATTTGTTATGGCACAACCTCAAGAGGACGGAGGATTCCAGGGAGGAACCACCCTGCGTGAGGGTGTGGGTGGAGCCTCCTGAGGTTACTTGGAAACTGACTGGGGGGACACTCCTGCAGTGCTGATGTTCTGGTCTTTGGGATCTTCCTAACGATACAATGAGCTTCCCTCATTTGATCTGCCAAGTGTAAGGACAGTGATATGTATTTCACTCAAGACTCTTGATTTCAAGGGATGTAAACCCAACTTAAGGAAAAAGTGAAGTGTGTCAGGATAACAGGCACCTCGACATCTGAGGAAAGACATGAGAGCCCTCAGGTTTCCATGACAACAGGAACCTGGAACTCATGCCACCAGGAATCATGCTGTCATGCTTCTGCTTCTCTCCCGCTCTAGACCAGCTCCTCCCCCGACCCAGGGCAGGAAGCAGCCTCCAACAGACCTGGGTGTGACACTCTGTAGCCTCCCCCACCACCACCAGAGGGGACAATTCCAAGGAGTGGTCCTGACTGGCCTTAGCTTGGCCAGGTGTCTGTCCCGGCCACCTGTGGGCAGGACGTCAGAGCACACTGCTTGGCTCAGCCTGGGGCAGGTGCCCATCCCTGGCCCAGGTGGTGTTAGAGCCTTGACGTGAAGGGAAAATGGAGAGCAGTGGGTTCCAGGAGTGACTGCTGAGAATCTGATTTCCGAAGGCCTTGCTGGCTGCTAGATGCCGCTGTCAAGAAGGCACCATCCTCCAGTTCAATTGAGCAGACTTTATTCAGCACCTATTAAGTGCAAGGCACTGTGCTAGGTGCTGTGGGAAATACAAAGAGTGAACACAGACAGCCCTGCCCACGAGGAGCTCACAGTCTAGAAAAGGAGGTAAGACACGGTACACAGTCAGCTGCGGTGACACCAGCCAGAGTGGCAAGTGCCGAAAGCAAGACACAAATGCTATGGGGTCACAGAACACCATGAGGCTGCTTCTGTCAGAAGCTTTAGGCGAGGGTACAGAGGACGCAGGGCTGGGCCTTTGAGCGGGGAAGCCATTTGGGAGAAAGGGCATTTCTAGCAGAGAAGAGATGCACTCAGAGGTGGGAGCTCACAGGTAACAGAGGAAATTGGGTGGCTGCAGTGAGTGGGCAGGCGGGCTATACAAAGTGGGCAGTCAGGTACAACTGGGAGGTGGACAGCCAAGGATACTAAGCTCAGGGAGGTCTGAACTTGACGCTCTGGTCAAGAGAGCCACTGATCACTGAACAAGAAGAGGGGTGTGCAGAAACGTGTTCTTAGAAGATAAATCTAGCGGTTGTGGAGTCTGGGAGGGAGAGGGGGAAAGCTGAGAGGCGGGCTGACTGGTCAGAGGCTGACGCCCACAGGGAGGCCATGAGAGCGTGACTGGGGGGCAGTGGCCAAAAAGGGACAAGGGTGGGCAAGGAGATCTTGTGGCGGGGGGGGGGCGGGGCGGGAAAGGAGAGCAAGGAACAGACGCAGGCCCAGTGTCTGGGGGACAGTGGGTCTGAAGACGTCCCAGGGCTTCTAGGTAGAGCTAGAAATGAACTCGTGAAGGGCAGGGCTGGAGCTGGGACTGGAAGCCATTGCAAAGAGGGGCGGTGGGAGTCAGGGAAGTGTGCTGGCCCCTAAGGGTGAGGGCTTCTCAAAATGTGGTCCCTGGGCCACCCGCATGGGAACCATCCAGGGAGCTTGCTGAAGTCGCAGATTCCCAGGCTTAACTCCAGAGCTACTGCATAAACATCTCTGGGGGTAGTGCCCAGCAATCTGCATTTTTACTAACAGCTGCCCTCCCCGCTGTGAGTCCCATAGCTGGTCCAAGGTTTGAGAACCACCAGTTGAACTGGCCTTTAGGTAAAAGAAGGAAGAGGAATGAAGACTGTTCAGGAGTGAGGGAAATCTCAGAAAATAGGGAAATAAGGTCAACGATGTCACGCTACGGTCACTGAATGTGGACACGGAGATTAAGGATTGGGAAAAGGCCTCTGAATTTGGCAACTGGGCGGTCTCCGATGACTTTCCTAGACTATTCCCACGTGGTGGGGTGGAGGCCAAGTTTGCAGACAGGGGAGTGAAGAGTGGCAAGGGTGGGGGCGGGAAGTAGCGACAGAGTTCCTTTCAGGTTATTTTAATCTCAAGGATCTGGAGGACATGGGGAATAATGGAGAGGTAGATAATGCAGAAATGGAGTCTGAGTAACTAACCAAACAAACTACCATTGGGAGATGAGAGGAGATGGGCCCAGGGATGGATGGACGGATGGACGGAAGGAAGGACAGGTGGGGACGTGGAAGGGCTGGTGGGGAGGCGGAACTGGGGAGGGACCTCCAAAGAACGCGGTGTCTCAGAGGTATGTGGGAGGCAGGCTGGGCCTGAGAGGGGGTGGTGCCCGGGCCCAGGGCCTGGGGTGAGGGGCATGGACCTGGCGGTGGCGGGGTGCGCTCAGAGCCTCAGGGGCTTCTATGCGTGGATCATATTCCCCACGTGCCACAATAAGCCCGGGCAATAAAGCAAAACCATCCCTCCTCTCACGGACACCAAAAGCTGCAACAGGCCCCCAGAGTCCCTGGAGACACAGCCATGGCCCGCTACGCCTGCCAGGACAATGCTGACCCTTCATCCAGGATGGCTGAGAGGCCTTCTTACTGTTTTTCCAGCTGGCAGCCTACAGGGTCTCAAACACCGGCTACTTGACAGAAAGGTCAAACCAGTCTTTCTTCTCCCAGAGGCGGCAGCCTGGGGCCTGGGGAAGAATGCAGGCCCAGGAATCACTCCGCATCACCACCTACTTATTCTTTAACCCTGGACAACCTCTCTGAGCAGCAGACATCAGTCTACTGAATGAGGGTGGCATCCCCTGCCCTGCCACCTACTTCATTCATTCCATGGAATGCCATGGAATACGGGATGCAGAGCCGCCGCACACGACAGCCCCCTACAGCCCCAAGGAGTTACAGGAAGCACTGCTGCTGACTCTCCCAAGGTGGTTTAGAACTCTTCCATGGGAGGCAGACCATCAAGAAATATTTTATAGCATCAACACTGAGCCTGGTATTAAGAGGAGCCTGAGAACAAGTAATGGACTTTTTTTAATAATCGTTTGAAAATTGAATTGTAAAATATTAAATTTAACTAAACTTGATAGACTTAAGAACGAACCATGAATTGTTTCATTTACCAAGGTAAGTAAGTAATGCTTTTCTGACACTCCTCCCACTTGGTCTTCTATGTTCTTCCCTCCTGCAGCCGAGAAAGTGGAAAGGGGCAGGTAGAGCTCTCAGAAACAATACTAAGACCACAGAGGCTTACACAATTCATAGGTCAAAGGTCAAGTCACTTCTAGAGCCCAGAAAACTCCTGACCTCTAGGCCTAGCCAGCTCTACCTGGCATCAGTGGAGGCTCAGCCGCCTTCCAGGAAGACCTGTGGCTAAGTCCTGGCAATCAAGGTATGCCCTCTAGGTCCTTCTCTGAAACAGGAGAAGTGCTGGATTGGCAAGGCTGCTGGACAAAACCCTGACCCCAAAGGTCAGAGTCACTGCAAGACCCAGCCCTCACACCTCTGCTGTTGTTTTTAAAAACCACCAGTTGTGAAGCTGAGGCACAGGGGCTGGGACTAATGTCGCCTTCCGGCCTACCTCGAGTCTTCTACCGCCACGTGCATAGCTGGGTGACTCGGGCAACCTGCCCCCTTGCCGACAAGCGGCTCCACAGCAGGATGCATCTTAAAGGCATCCAAGAGAAAACATGATTGAAGTACGACTTTGGCCACCTGGAGGACTCTGGACTCACCCCTCGAGGGATGCGGGGGTCAGACACGCCTGGAGGGAGCACTGGGGGGAGACACCTAGGTCTGCTCGTGGCCAACTAAGTCCCTTCACCATGAAGAACAAACCAGCACCGAGTGCTCGGCAGCTGTTTCTGGGGACCGGGAGAGATGTGATCTACAAGGCAGCCGTGAAACTGACCATGAGCAGCCTAGGGAGAGAACAGGTATAAAATACGAAGCCCTTTGAAGGTCCAGAGAACAATAAAGATGTTAGGAATTAATTAGCCAGAAAAAGTATTTCACTGACACGGAATTTAGGCAACACTGAAAACACAATACTAAGACATCAGTTCTGAGAAAGACTCACAGACAGGAAGGGCAGCTTAGAAGGACACTAGAGAGACAAACACAGGAAAGACAAATATGGGGCTCTGGGTCCCCACAGAAGCTACTAATGCTATTTACTGGCTTGGGTCATTCTTGAGAATAGAAAACCATTTTTTTGGCAAAGCTGCACAAACTTCACATGGGGGGTGGTCTCCCAAGGCTGTGGACACAAAATTACTCTAATGATGGGGCTCTTCACTAAACTTTCTCACATCCCACTAGTATCTTCAGAAGCTAATATGTGACTTCTAGAGTCAGTCAGGGACTGGCTGGCGAGTGTGTCTGAGCCCAGGACGAGGAATCCCGTCCACGGCTGTGGCCTTGGGCGCGTCCAGACGGAGGGCACTGTGAGCCTCAGTTCCCTCTTCTGCAGGGTGGGAGGGGAGGAAGGGCTAGACTAAGTGAGCTCTCAAGTTTCTTCCGGCCTGGATGGTCTGTGCGTCTAACCTTGCCCTGGTTGTTAACAACGGCTATAGGCACAAGGTGCCATCTAGTGGCACCACTTGTTCACTCTCACAAATGGCTCCAATGAAAGACCCCAGAGGAGCAAAATTAACTCCTAGGGACTCTAATTCCAGGGGTGAGGGCAGAGGAGGCTGGGAGGGGTGAGCACACTTCATGTTAGCGGATGTGACATAGTCATCTCAAGAAAATATAAGAGGTCTTGCCTTCCCTAAGAAAGCAACTCTTTTTTTATTTAGAAAGGCTAATCATATCCATTTGTCAATATTTTCAGCGTTAAGGAAAATAGTTTAAAAAACATAAAAATGTAAGTACACTCAAGAGTAACTGCTATTAAACAGTTCTGAACAGGCAGAAAATGTAGACTTTCCTTTTACAGAAAATGTTAAATCTGTAATAGCAGCATAATTTATATATAGAAAAAAGCTGGTTTTGAAAACCCAGATTTTTTTATACACAAAACATCTGTTTTTTTTCTATACACTACAACAGCATTTCCACTGGGAAATTGGGTTCTTCACATTTTGTCACTTCCTGCCGCCACGTGCAGATACTAGACTGAGTGCATCTCCAGCCCGGAGCCCCAGTTCCCGACGGCCTTCAGTCCAACACCATGGCGGAAAGCGCGTTCAGGTCTTTCATGTACGGATGAGCTGCCAAGATCTGGTCGATTTTCAGTCTTTGCTCTGAGTCAGGGAAGATCTTCAGAAGGGCTTCCCTTAGCTCGTTGGTTTCCGCAGAAGATCTCTGTGCTGGCATGGGCAGATTCTGCTGGATGTTGGGAAGGTTTGGCAAAAGTGGGAAGCGGGGTTGCTGAGGAAGCCAGTGGCTGGGTGGGGTGCCCTGAATCCGGGCTGGAGGCTGGTGGCCGGTGCTGGCTGCCTGGGTGCCAGGGACTCTGAAGTTGGGGTCGAACATGCCCACATTTGGCAGGGCATTGAGTAGGGGCTGCACATCTCTGTGAACGGAAGCAAGTCCTGGTGAGCTGGGTTATGAGATAAAAAAGAAATCTGTCTAAACATCTGCTGACACCAGGGCTCAAGGAGCTGCTTGCTCGCTGGCCTCTGAAGGCAACAGAAGACTGCAGCCAAGGCACGGGTGGCAGCTGTCCGCAGTGGGGCCCGTGAGGATGCCAGTGACACCAATTCCCGATCAGTCATGACAGGGAATGCTAGCTCTTCATGAGCGACTCCACCTCCCTGGCCTGCCGCTGTGAGGACTGACCCTATCCAGCTGCTTGGCTCTAAACCAGGGTGTACCAGAATCACCTGGAAGCTTTCAAAAGAACTGGAAACAGGGCCCTACTCTCCTGCAGATTCTGATTCTCTGTGGAGCCTGGTTGACAGGGCTGAGAAAAAGGAAACCACTTTGGGCAGAGAGGCTGCCTCCCCCGCCCCCCAAGTCTGAGTGAGACATTGGTGCCCACAACTTGAATGCACGTGAGTGTGTATACAGCGTCCGTACTGTTAAAAAGCCTCCGACTTGACTCTGCCTTGCAGCTGAGAAATGGGGCTGCCTGAACACTTTTCCCAACTTCAAAAGCTCAGTCCCTCTGTGGGGGGAGCTATTACTAACTTCTTATTCAATTAGTTAACACTTTTGTGAAGAGCCATTAGGTGAGCAGGCAGGACTGACCCTGCTGCCAGGCTGCTGAGGCTGTAGAAGGAGCCGGAACTCTCCTTCCATTGTTTGACCCATGGGCCTTGATGCTTGCACACAGGCCTCAGGTCTTAAAGCCTAGCAGAGGATTTCCAAGTTCAGACTTCTGAAAGAAAAATGAGACATATGGACATCCAACAGGTGTTAAAAATGGCTGCCGTTCTCTTGGTGTCGGTAGAGAAGCAGGACCTTTGGGAACTAAGTCCTCATCTGTGCAATGAAACCCAAAGGCTCAAAAGAGAAATGATTCACAAGACCTGGGAGCTGAAATCATGCTGGTCTTGTGTGCAGAAGACAGCTCTGTGTGAACCACCCGTCCCCCCAAAGGATCCTGTTATAAATGGAAAGGATCAGCTATAGTCTCACTGCCTTAAAAAGCTGGGGGAGCTGTGCGTCTGATTCCTTTCGGTTTAGACCTCCATAGCATCCCTGTGCAAACATCTGCTGAGAAATACACAGAAATGTAGCCTGTCTTACTTTAAAAAAGGGAAAAGGTCTATCACTGGGGAATATGATCTGCCACTCAGGCACACGGGACGCTTTAGTTAACAGTGTCCATTACTTGAGAATTCTGAAACCAGAAACAACCACTAGCAAGCAACATGTCTTTAAACACAAACAAACAAAAAACCCAAATCCACAACAAAGAAAACCTAAGCTATCAAATCAATTTCGGATAAATAAAGAATACTGGCTTCTCTATTAAGTGAGGTAGAAAGTAACACTTCCCCAGGCAGTGATTCCTGAAGAGTAAATAAATTAATATAAGCATAAAATATTCAAAGCAAATGACTTGGGAAAATGAACTTAAAAAAGATATTCAGACACACACCATGAACCCAAGCAGCATTCACTAATAAGTGACCACTAGCAAAATCTGCTTTGTCTTCTTAGACCTACAGAAAATCTGGCTCCCCATCCTCTCCTGGGATTAAAACCAAAAGGACCACAAATGAAGATCTGGTCTTTGGGAGACATTCCACATATATTTCACCAGCACTAAATCTAAGGCTATTTTAAAAAATAAAACACCATTTTTAATCTTTAGAGAGAGAGCACTCGCCCTGAAGCACAAAGAACTGAAACAAACTTGTAAAAGCAAGACAATCTGGAAAAGGAAATACCTAAGGAAGACTTCCTTCCGAAGAAATTCTTCTAATCGAGGTCCGCTTCTTCCCAGAGGATCATCAGGGACCATAAATATGTCCCCCACAAAGGTATACTGGAGCAATCTACAACATGGAGAACAATTACAGTGCTGGAGGAAAAAAGTTAAAGGCTGCTTAACTGCCTAAAGCAAAAAACAAATACACCCCAGTTAAACCATTTTAATTTCTCTTTTGGATACAAATATTGGTCAATACAATAGAGTAAGAAACTTTTACCCTACTGGCTCTCACATTTCTTAGCAAGACTTTCAGATTTTTATCTGGGCCTGGGAAGCAGTTCCTTCTCCTGACTTTCAATGTAACTTTGAAAAATAAGACTGAAAGGCTGTCTTAGGATACAACAGGTGCTCAACCAAGGTTTAATTTTTGAATAAATGAGTCCATAAGCAAACCCACTGATGTTCTTTTAAAAAAGGGAAACAGTGTATGAAGAAAGAATATTGAAGGTCAGTTGAGCATGATTTATCAAGTCTACAAAAATGTTTAAAAAAGAAAAAAGTCCAAATGACTGGTTTGCTGCTTGGACTTTGGTTTCTGCCTTGTTTTATGAATTCTGAAGGCAATGGGTTGGTGTGTGACTGAGTCTTGACTCATTTAAACCTTCCATGCATACACAGATGAGTGTCCAATACTGACAATGAGCCCAGGGCACAGATCCAACAGAAGCACATACTAGAAAATTAATGCCTTGTTTAACTGTACCCAGGTCAAAGACCAATTCTGAGTTCAGCTATCAACAACAGTTTTTTCAGTCAAAATGCATATAGTAATTAACTTTCACCTGGGCATCATTTTCTAGAATGATGAACCAAAGAATCATTTTCTAAAATCCTCCAATGATTCAACAAAATATAAATATCAGACAAGTGGCAACTGTGAAACCCCTAAAGAGGTAAGTAGGTAGTTACACTAGTTATAGAATAGTTATACTAGATATACACAGCCTTGAGGTATGTTTTTTAGATTTGTGGCATTTATGACTCATCCCTGGCACTACCATAAGAATATTGCTTTTTGTTAAGTAACTTGTCAGACGATGCTTGCTAATGGAAAGTCCTGGAAGCTGTGTTCACTGATCTTAATGCAGCTGAACACATTCAGAGTGTCATTACAGACAAAAAACTTACAGTAGTGACTGCAAACTCCTGACTTTGTTACTTTGGATGATATTCAACATGTTTTCAATACAGATGACTAAACTTGGTAAAATGATGGTAAAATGCTCAAGAAAAGCATCAGATAGTAAAAAGTAGAAACACTCTCTCCTCTCCCAAAAGTGAAAGCCCAATCAGCATATTGATTTTGGTCCTACCCTCCTGATGAACTCATAGTTGTCATTGAACCCCAACCTTCATATTTCATAACTGAGTAAAGTCAGGAGGCCCAATGACTTGCTCAAGTATCCCTCGGCATCAGGGCAAGGTGAAGTCAGGTGGCCATTTCTGCTCCATCACAGTTAACAGAGAGTTAACTGTGCCACAAAGATGTGCCTCTTGCCTCCTGCCAGGGAAAACTGATCTACAGAAGACACCTGTAGGCACCAGAGCATGTTCACACATCACCTGCTGGAGCTACTGCTTTGTGTTGAGTCCTCCCACTTACTGAGAAGGGCCAGCCGTCCTGTGGAGTGGGAGCATCGTCTTATGATACTTTAGGCCCCCGGCACTGCTTCCAAGGTGGACGCAAAATAAATAATAAACAACAAAAGACATCTCTGATCAAAGACAAAATATTACCTTTTTGTAATTATTTCTCTCCAAGAGGCTGACTCAGTCACAAATTCTCTGAAGTTATCATTTGTTACAATTATGCCACCAGTTTTGTCCGCTAAGTGTAGTAGAAACCTATGGTAATATAAAAGTGGTTAAAACGGGCAAGCAGGCAGGCATCCCTGGCTCACAGAAGCTGTGTTATAAGAAAACAAAAGGATTTCCTCTTCACAGGAAAATCACCAAAGAATTTAACCAAGGCTGGGAAGCAGAAAGTTAAGCCCTTGTCAACTGAAGATCAATCTGAAATACTGAACATCTGAAATTACTAGAATAATTATAAATGAAGATCTGGTTTTCATACAATCTAACTCTTTTTCAAAATAATCTCAACCATAATTTATACATCTTTCTAGAGAAGTTGTATTATCAATAAAGGGTGGTAATAAGATAATGCATGAGGACTAGAGCAGAGGATGAATAAGAGTTGACAAGCCTGTGAAATCACTGTTAGGGTTTTAGTTGATAAGCTACGGTACTTTGGTTCTAAGAGTAGCTGCTTGACACAGTCGGCCTCGCAATGTTTTTTTTAATGCCTAAATTCACATCTTCTGCTCTGACTTAAGAAGAGATGTCCAGAACTGCCATTCAGTTTAGTCCAAGTTATAGATCCACTCAAATGCAAATTATGAAAAGATACATGGTAATCAAAAGAGTTTAAGAATTAAATATTAAGGAGAATTCTATTTCATTGTTGGAGATTATTCATGTTCAAGCCCTCTTAATGAGAGATTTGTGAGGATAATATGAGTTTTATCTCCTAATCAGGATAACCGCATTTGCCTGAGGCAATGTAGACAAAGATAATGAAACAATAAAGTAAGAGAATCACTACTAGAATTAAAGGTGCAAACAACTGCTTTTATTAATAGTAGTGAGTACTTAAAAGAAGATTAAAAAACAAGCCTCATTAGTTTCAGAAATCTTAGGAAACTTGGTAAGTAAATATGATTTAGCATTTTGGATTTATTAATAAGTATCTTAAATTATTTCTAACTGGCATGAACTGTAAGTGGTAATATCTGCCCAGACGTATTAACAAAAATAGGTAGTAAGGGCTTCCGTGCATGTACTGTGAATCAGGACTCATATTCACATCTGCTAAAAACCCAGAGAGCCATATAAATTAAGCAAAAGCCTAGCCTACACACTTGCGTATGCATTCAATTTCTGCTGGTGTGAGAATGAAGCTGCAGCGTTAGAGCATCTGAAGGTTCTTCACGAGCCTGGCGGTCCGACCTGCCTTTTCACCTGAGCACTCCATGGTCCCTACCCAGTATCTTAGAGCTGGAGCAAGGGTGGGCCCTCCATCCCACTCTCCCAGTACCTTCTCACCTACGCCCCGGCCCAAAGGTGCCCCCTCCCACACTCTTCTTCATGCCACCCCTGACTCTCCCGTGATCTGGTCTCTCATACCAGCCTGGTGAAGGGTAAGGGGCTGTCAGTGAGAAGGCCCTTTGGACGTTCTGCTGAATGTCCGCTGTCACCCCAAGTCCCCTTCCCCTGCTAAGCCCCTCTTTTCGGCTCTCACCCATCTGACCATCACTCACTACCTTGGGTTACAAGCTAAGCACTGTCTTCAATGCGGGGGAGCACTGTGGTAGAACGCTGAGGCTAAACCACTAGGGGGCTTCAGTGCTAGAGGCCAGAGAGAAAGAAAGAGGGTGAGGGCAGGAGAGGAAAGAACAGGCAGCCACTGTTTAGGTTCCCAGACACTTGTCCTCTCAGCACCTGTTCTCTGAGCAATGTAACAACCTAAGAAATGCAGCTTATTCCTATAACATGAGGGGCAGCTGAGACCATGTTCTATGATGTGGAAGAAATACTGAGGGCTCAGGCATCACAATGACAGACTAAGTCACTGGCCAAGTATAACCAGCAGGAGACAGAGGAATGTTTGAAAACCACTCTTGAGGCGGCCACACTAGGACAAGACAAACACTACTTTTAGGAAGTATCAAAGAGACTACAAACTCAACACCTGCTTTTACTTAGAGATTCTCAGTCATGTTTTATTAAAAACTCTAACTCAGCAGCTTCTTTGGTAATCTCCTAAACCGCACAGCAAAGCACACTGAATGTATAACCTTAATGACCATAAATGTTAAAATTCTCAAACCCGAGCCAAGTGTGTCCACCGTCCGGTGGAGCAGGTGGTTGGCCCCTCACCACCCCACACCCACTTTAGAAAGGAAACCAGCCTTTCATACCTGTCATCATGAGAAGCAATTCTTTCTCCAAAGACCATCCGTGCAGGAGTTAAAGATAATATTCCGAGCTCCTGGAGCTGGGTTAAGAAGTGCTGTTCTGTTCATGGAATAAGTTGAATACACATTCAGAAAAAGGCTATCTTCCCAGATATTTAAATAAATGAAAGCACTCCCAAATGTTTCACCTGGAGAGTTGTGGGAAACCCTTTTTCTATTGACTCAAGAAGACTCAATGTTACTAACTTACTGGGATGGAAGGGAAAAAAAAAAAAAATCAAGCAAGACATATACTAAGACAAATATAACATAAAAACTGACTTTAGCTATTTTTTAAACTTAAAACTGTTCAACTCATTTGCTTCTTAAATTAAGAAGAGTAAACCATAAACCTATATTTAATGGATCTTACCATTAAGAACTTTTTCACAGCCACATTACAAGCAGTAGAGGACAAAGAGAGTAAGGGCAAGAGTCCCTGGGAGGGAGGGCAGGGGTGGGAACAGGAAGAGTGATGGCAGTAGAAGCAGACAAACTGCTCTGTCCCGATCCCCAGAAAGGCAGGCTTGGGCTCTATTCCAAGAGTTTGTCAAATCTCCCTCTGGTTGGCATCCTATCTAACCTCTCTCTGTTATCTGTACAAATGTTTACTGATTTTCATGGGAGTGGGTTGTGACAGAAGATAAAGGAGGGCCAAAGCCACAAACGAGTAATGGGCAAAAATGAAGCTAAAAGCTCAGAATCTAAGATCCCCACACCTACATTCCCTACAATGGTACTCACCACTGACTTAAGCTGAAGTGCCCAAACATGGTGTCTTTATGATTCTAGAAATGCACAGCACATAAGGCTTATAAGACTCTTACAGGGATCTTACTGCAAAAATAACTGAAATGAGTGGATCTGCCTCATTTCTCAAGTACCTTCTGCTAGGACCAATACATTCCCCTGAGTGAGGCAAACTGGGATACTTGGGAAATGTGGTTTTACCATTTCCACCTCAACAGTGACTAAGTTTTACTTCCTGTTGTAAATGTGTTGGGTGAGTCCTGTTCTCACGCTTCCTCCTCCCAATCTACCTTGTATTTCCAGGTAATCTGATGTGTTAAGCTGCCTGGCATAGCCCTTTCACTGGTTTTCCTATTACGACCCAAGAAACGAAAAGCTTCAAGCTTCTCTGGAATATTTAAGGATTTATAGTAAGTTCAAATCTTTTGTGTGTGGCCTGCAGGTCAGCCACGCAGTACCATTCAATTAACATAAATGACTCATATTAAGCTATTAAACAGGCTGTTAAAAAGACATTCTCTTTGAGGGTTCCAAATTTATCAAATGGCCATTTTCAAAAATACTGTTTAAAGAGTAAGAAACCCAGGCCACTAGAAAGACATATTTAATCAACTTTTTAGAAAGTCAAAGAAAATTTTTGTGATATATAATGAAGTCTAATATAACTTTCTATATAAACAGCTATTTAACTTTCCATCCTTCCCCCAAGTATTTCTTATGCTGTAACACGCTTCAACTGATTTTTTTTTACTGGGTGCAAAGAATTTACAGTTTTGTTTTTAAAGTTGCTACACATGACTCTATTCTAAGTAGTGTGTGTTGCAATTACAAGCCAACTCATTAAATACCTAATTAGTAATCTGGAAAAAGCAGTTTGCCTCACCTGTGACATTAGGATCTCGCCTTGTTCTCCACTGCGGGACAAATACAGTGATGTTTCTGTTGCCAAGCTTCCAAAAATATTCAACCGCAATCGCAATTCCACGACAAGAAAAGAACTTTTTCAGACCATGGCTATATGAGAAAAAGTAAAATTTATTTCAGTTTAAAGCGTGTTTAAAGTATGTTAAGTTTCACCATGATAACTTTAATTTAATAATTAATTATTTAATTTAATAATTTCCTTTAATAGTCTGCTGCTCTGCAAAGCCAAGAGAGGACCCATGATAGGAGGTAGGATTCTTAATAGCTCTGTGATTTCTGTTGTATTTTATTCAGCTGATTTAAATGAGTGTGCTTTTGTGGTAGAAGGCAGTTTTAGCTTCAGGGCAATACTTGTTTATTACACCTTTTTTTTTTTTTTCCTGCAGTACGAGGACCTCTCACTGTTGTGGCCTCTGCCGTTGCGGAGCACAGGCTCCGGACGCACAGGCTCAGTGGCCATGGCTCACGGGCCCAGCCGCTCCGCGGCACATGGGATCTTCCCAGAGCGTGGCATGAACCCGTGTCCCCTGCATCGGCAGGCGGACTCTCAACCACTGCGCCACCAGGGAAGCCCTTATGACACCTTTTATTTTTGTTTTCAGATAAAGAGACCTAGTCCACGGGCCTCTAAGAATGTTCTATGAATTTTATGAAGGAATTTGTTGCTGAAGCAGAAGCAGCTGCGATCAGAACTATTCCATGACACGGTCCTCACCACCACAACTTCCAAAGGCTTCGCGAATGCCTGTGGCTCCGGGAGGGCTGCATCCCCTTTTCTGGAGAACTGTGAAAGTGACTCAGTTTACAGCTTCCAGGAAACAAGTTGAGGGCAAGGCTCAAATGAAACTACCTGGGGGCCATGGCTGTGATTTTGCTGAACGAAGCAGAAAGCAGGCAGAAAATAAACACGGGACACTACTGAACATGACTGAGTACACTTTTTCTGCAAAAGGCCAGGCACTGTCTGCTGCGCCACGGTTGAACTGTCAACGGTAAGTAAAGGGGTGTAGCTAAATTCCATGTTTATAAAAACAGGTGGTGGCCAGATTTGGCCCCTAACTTGTAACCCCTGGTATAGAGGATTAAAAACTGTTCCCCACCCCAAAACCTGGTATCAAATTTCAAAAGAAAAGAAGAAAAATATTTAAAATTTATTCTCCAGCAGTTAAGTAAAAGTAAAGGTTTTATTTAAAAAGTGTTTTTAAAAGTTTGAAATTTTGCAGGTAGTAATCCATTTGTCTACTCATGAGTATTAGAAAAAGGGAGAAATCCCTGTGATGTTACAGTTGAGATTAGCATAATCTGTCCTCACTGCCTCAATGACCGCCTATGATGCAATGACAGTAAATTCTGCATCTTCAGTCCTGTCTTCTCACATCTCAAAACCACTTGGCAGGTACTTCCTTCATTTGGAGCTCTGCCTCCTCAGGCACAAAGTGTCCCAAGTCACCCCCAGGCTCTGCTAATTCTAACCCACCTGCACTGACTCCAGTCAGACTGACCCTGAAATGCAGCCACGCAGTCTCTGATTCTGCTCAGGGCCTTCTACAGCATCATTCTCCTACACAAATCCAGTGCCTGGCTTCGAGGGCGCCTCCACACCTGACTAGTCAGAGGGGATCTGGCCAAAGCATACCTTCTGCTTCCACCACCATCCGTCATCACACTCTGGATTTTGGCCCAGGTGGTCTTGCCATTTGACTCTTCCTGGATTCTGAGCTTTTTCTTATCTCTTAAACCTCCTCCCCGAATGCCCTCAGGACCCAAGGCCAGTCACTCTTCTTCTATGAAGCTGTCTCTAGACACAGGCCCTCAACCATCCCTCTTCTTTTCTCTGACTTGCTATCTTGTACTGTGCACCAGAACCACAGAACTTAGGAATGCATTTAAAGTCACATTAGAGATAAAAAGAATGAAACACCTCTTGAGGGACAGAGCCACTTGCCCAGCTTGCACTGTCAGAGGGTGGATAAGCTGGGATTAGACTGACATTTCCTCACTCCTGGGCCAGTGCCCTTTCAACTACCCCCCACCGGTACTGTCCCCAACTAAATCTACATTCTCATGGAGCAGGAATGGGCTGGACCTGTAAGAAACATCTGAAGTCCAGAAGAGTGGCTCAGAAATGCCTCCTTTTAGAGGCTAAAGCCCACTCTCTTCTCAGTGAACCATAAATAAGAGACTGCACAGGCATCAGCTATACCCCAGAAAACGTATGCAAGTAAACAAACCCATTCTTGATGAAATAACTTAGCAGTGGTTTATTTATAAAAAAGCATTTAAATACGGCAAGAATGTAGCAATATGACATCTATTACTGGGGCAGGGGGGGTAGTTTTTGTACAGGGGGGTCTTACCCTTGAGATAAATGCACTAAAAAAGCTTATAAAGTGCCTTCTTAGTTTATTCATCAGACACAAATGTGTATGAACTCTTTTTCTCCTCCTTTCCTTAAATGCTTCTGTTGGTGGAAACAGTAGAAACTGGGTGGAAATAAAGTCCCCAGTCCATTACCTTGGGTCACTAAGGAAAAGGAGGGAAATGACAGTAGATAAAATTCTGCTGCCCTGGACCCCTCACAAGCTTAGAGGGGGAAAGTGGAGTTTCTAGAATCATTAGCACTAAAACAAATTTCCAAAGGGTTAGTTATCCTCAGTGATAAGATCAAATCATTTTTAATACCCTGAAAAATCTCTAGGGCTGTTTTAGGAATAAATAGCAGTTCAAAATTCTGGTAGAGAACAAGACTCATCCATAAAACAACAGAAACAAAATCAAGTGGAGCCAAATTACTGACCTTAAAATAATACGAAGTGTCCTTGACCTTGCCTACTTTTACTCTCACACCCTGACCAGGCAAAAAATGTGCTGTCTCCTAGCCTCCCTGCAATCAAACCAGAGCAACTTGCTGACAGGTAAACTCAGACCAGTGGTCTTTTCGGACTCAGAGACAAAGGGTATACATACAATAACACCTCTCTACGTCTGTGAAGGCCAAAGCTCTGGGGTTCGCAGATCCAAACATAGAATTAACAGATATTAAGCCTGAGAAGCCAGATGTGCAGGCTCTCAAGGGAGATTTAAACTCCTGTTTCCATAAACTTGGGAACAACTTATAATATCTGGTTGCTTTCCATATTGTAGCAGACAGTCAACTAGAAAGAGGGCCCAAAGCAGAGAGGAGGTGGGTGATAAATAAATACCTGATAAACACTCATGGCCATCACAGAACCAAGACAGGGCAGTGTGGGAAAAGAGTGAGAAGCCTTTTGAGTTACCCAGGAAAGAAGAATCCCTTTCTATAGCTTCCACTTAATAAAAATAGCCATGGAACCCTGATATAGAAAGACTAGCATGAAAAATGGTTAAAATGTAGAGGCAAGTGAAGGGACAAACCTCATCTACATGGAAAATTATCTACACAGATAAGTCAGGTGCTCGTATGCTGAAGTTTCAAACTGACAGAGACCGAGTGTTATCTGGCCTCCATGGTGATGCCTAGCCACACACCACAAACAATTTCCACTTACTCATCGTTTGACTCACTCGTGGTGACAAATGGGAAAAACCAAGTAGAGATACGCACAATCAGCAGCATTAAGTAGGGTATTTTGGAATTTCTCACGGTGTGTTAGAAACTGCAGACACCACACTGGACAGACAAATAAACAAGGCTTTGCAGAAACCCAGGGATGGGTGGGCCTGAATGGCTCTAAGGTGGGGTTCAAACCTATTGCTTAAGAACTCAAATTTCCTTTTTAACTACTTCCTCAACTAGCTGGGTCAAATTAGCGAGGTTTACTCAGCAGTGCCTGAGCAACTCAAGACTTAGGTATCCAATGTTGCCAAGGCCTAAAAATTCAACCTCAGCTTCTGTGGGAAGAGGCAGGGTGTGTGATGGCTCTGGAGAGTAATATCATGGGCCCAAATCTCCTATCTGCATAATCTTGGACAAGATTTTTAGGCCATATCATATTATATACATTACAGATTAATTTTTACTTCACAAAACTGGTGCGAAGACGATATTTTAAAAGATAAAGTTGAGCACCTGACACATAACAAGTGTTTTAAGATTCCAAATATTTGGGGGCTTCCCTGGTGGCGCAGTGGATAAGAATCCACCTGCCAATGCAGGGGACACGGGTTCGAGCCCTGATTCAGGAAGATCCCACATGCCGCGGAGCAACTAAGCCCATGCGCCACAACTACTGAGCCTGCACTCTAGAGCCTGCAAGCCACGACTACTGAGCCCGCATGCTGCAACTACTGAAGCCTGTGCGCCTGGAACCCATGCTCCGTAACAAGAGAAGCCACGGCGAGGAGAAGCCAGCGCAATGCAACTAAGAGTAGCCCCGGCTCGCCGCAAGTAGAGAAAGCCTGAGCGCAGCAACAAAGACCCAATGCAGCCAAAAATAAATAAAAATAAAATAAATAAATTTATTAAAAAAAAAAAGACTCCAAATATTTGTTCAAATGTAACCCAAATTGATTAGTAGAATAGCAGTTGGAATAGCAATATAAATGGGTGGTGAAAAATCATTTAAACAATCCTAATCTTTCTTAGTCTTTAATTCATTGATTCATTCAAGCCATCGTCACTAAGTGGCTACTATGTGCCAGGCACCATGGACCTTGGGGGTAGTTCAGGGAACAGAACAGACACGCATCGCTTCTTTTAGGGAATTTATAGTCTATAATTCACATATAATATCGAAGCAGTTGATTTAGAATAATAATTTTTTCTGACTTAAAAAAATTAAGGTGAAATTCACATAACATAAAATGATCATTTTTAAGTGAACAATTCAGTGGCATCTGGTACATTCACAGTGTTGTGCCACCACCATTTGTATCTTATCCCAAAACATTTCCATCACTCCAGAATAAAACCCTGTACCCATTAAAGAGTTTCTTCCCAGAGTAAGAGGTAATTTTAATTACTGATGTTTTCAGATCAATCTACATCAAATTAAGTGTAAGTCTGTCTTCTTAGGATAATACATCCTTTGTAAAAGAGTTGCTTTTGAGACACCTGTGAATTCAAAGAAAATCGAAATCCTCTCTCAAATAATCAGCTTATGGTTTCCCTTAGTGCACTAATTCAGCGGTTTTCAAAAGAAACGGTACTGTACTGAAGGGTGTTAGGAAATATGTGACACTGTTTTGGGGTGTCACAATGGCCGGGGGGCAGTATGGGCAAAGTAGGAGGGACTAGATATGCAAAACACCCTGTCCTGGATAGCCAGTGCCACTCTAAATTCCAATAGTGACCCCTTTGAGAAATGTACTAGTTACCACATAAAGGTTTTTGAAGTGTCATTATCACTGCTCATTCTACCTTAATTTGCATTTCTTAGTCTTTGAACACCAATTTGGGAAATCTCTCTATACACAGAAAAATGAGAAAGGATTAATATTACTCATAATCGTGACCTAAATTTTATATCATCATTTGGCTCAAAAAATTGTAACAAGGAGGAACTACTGTGGGGCTTGGACTGTGACTGACTGAAATTGCACTTTACATTTTTACTTAGATAATGCTATGCAGCTGTGGGTCATTTGCTGGGTTTCCCCCAAAAGAACTGCCAAAAAGCAAAGTGAAATGACAATAAACAGTATTATTTGGAAATGGAGACAAGTATATTACACATTTTTACTGCCTATATTCAAACTTTAACATACGAAATGCTGGCCATTTTCTTCTTTTTTGACAGCAAAGTACAGCACCATTCAAAAAAATAAAAATCAAAAGAATCCCTGCATTTTAAAAAACAGATACTAAAATATTTATAGATGGAAATGAAATATCTGAGAATTCCTTCAAAATGGGTGAAAGGCAGCAGGCGGGGGTATAGGTGAAACAATGTTTGAAATGATGAAACAAGACGGGCCATGTATGTGATGGGCACATGCGAATCCCAAATGAAACCAACACGGAATTCATCCTATTATCTTCTTGTGAATTTCTTTGAAAATTCTAACAACAAAAAAAAAATCAACAAAACAAAAAATAACGAATACATAATAAATGCGTATTTTAATAATAAAATTCACTTTATTTTTCAATTTTATCAAGTATTCCTGAAAAATCAGGGGATTAACTGATCTTTTAGAACTCCTAGGAAAGAGGTCACATAAACATTCAGCAATTCAGAAAAGTACAGCTGACCCTTGAACAACACAAGGTTTGAACTTCAAGGTCCACTTAAACGTGGATTATTTTTTCCAGTAGTAAATACTACAGTACTGTATGATCTGAGGACGCAGAACAGCTTTATGGAGGGCCGAATGGTAAAGTTATTTTGCCTGGGCAGAGGGTCGGTGCCCCCTAACCTCACATCGTTAAAGGGCCAGTTGTATTTCAATGACTTCATTCCATGTCCAATGTCCATCGTTAAAGGGCCAATTGTATTTCAATGACTTCATTCCATGTCAGAAGGTCCTGCCAACCTTCCATGCCCCATTTCTTGAACTGCAGCTACTTAAATGCTACACCTTGAAGACTTCTTCAAAATCAGTGGAGTAACTGGTTTTGAAAACCGGAGGGAGGCTACCTAGCAGTTGTTGAAATGGCGTGATAAAGATGTCCTTTAGGATGGGGCAAAAGGCTGTAGCAAGTGAAACTCAGGAGGCCGAAACCTGCCTGATGTCAAACAGCTGGTCCACAGTGAGGTGGAGACTCTCTGACCCCCAAACTCTCCTTAGTCACTATATCAAACCGCCCCTTAGAGAACAAATCCAATCCCACACTGGAAGTATAAAATCAGAATCCTAAGAGGGTTCCAAGACAGGCTAAATGGAAACGATCATTTAACTCCTTTTACTAAAAACAAATATACAAACTTTTAGTAGGAGCAGAGGCCCACAAAGAAGCCCAAACTGAAGAACTTCCTTAGAAAGGAAATTGCTATCACTCTATCAACAAAAGTATAACAGAAGTACATCACACCTATTATCCCTGCACATACATGGCTAAAGACCTGGCATGCTGTACATAAAAAGAAAAAAATCTCTTTTTTGTCTTAAGCTTCATCCTCGTATTCAAAACCTAATGGTGTTCATAGCATTAAGAACCTAAGGATTTAAAAGTCTCTTTACTGCTTATCACTGGGAAACGCAATGTGAAAAGGCAAGTTTTCTATCATTCCTTGCTCTCAGAAACACAGGTTCAGCAGAGTGAAGGAAGAGTTTATACGATGCCAGAGGGTGGAATAACAAAACCTTCCCAATCAGCTGTTTTCTTCTTTCTTTTTGTCAGGTAAGGCTATAGGTCAACTACACAGACGCACAGGATAGTTCTACAAACACATGCAATTCTGAGACATGGCTAAGAGGCCTACTGAAAACGATAATTTGAAGAGAGTGGACTTACGTAATTGCAACATTGCTCCCATCTATAACAATGTGCTTCAAATCCGTCCTCCCTGGTTCATTTTTTAATTCCAGCTTGTAGGGCACTTTCAGAGTATCTCGAAATCTTTGAACCCCAGTAACTGAGGAATCGATATGCTCAGAAGGTCCTGCCAACCTTGCATCAGTAACTGAAGGTAACAGTTGGGGCAGCGGCATTGGTGGAGAAAGGGGTGGACAATTTGGCTTAGACTGAGGAGAGGTACAACACCTCGAGCGGTTTTCACAGGCAGACTTCATATTATTTGGAAGCAAGGGTTCTGCTTGCTGCTGCACACCATTTTCAGGAAAAACTGGAATTCTGGGCTGGTGACTTGAAGCTCCTCTTGAAACAAAACTGACAATTTCTTTGGGACTTGAAGGGGCTAGAGAGGGTAAAAGGCCATCAGTTTCAAGGTCTATATTACAAATGTAGTTCTGATTTGAACTCCAGATTTCTTGTTTCTGTTCTATTGGCACTGTTCTGAAAGTATTAATTTTGCAATTTGAGGTACACGGTTTCGATTCTACTTTGAATGGTAACTGAGAAAAATTTTCTACCATATTTTGCTGTGTGTGAGTCTGTGTTTTCTTTGGAGTGGAATCTGCTGTAAGCTCATTCATGCTGCTACAAACACCTTTATTTTTGGTTCTCTTGGTCTCTGGATACACAGTACCAGGTGGAAATTCTCTGTCTTCTTGGAATCTTTTATTTTCCTTTTCAATTTCCTCCAAGAGTAATAATGGTTCAGTAGATGGCCCATACTCCCTAATGACCTTTTCTACAATTTCTTGGGAATAGCCCATGGTTTTAAAAAAGTTTACAAGGATGTTGTATTCCATTTCCTCAGTAGTATCTTTTACGTCTGGACTTAAATTTTCGGCATCAGTAGAAGAATCAGATAGGTCAATGATTACACTTCCAGCTAATGTCTTACCATCATGTAAAACCTCTCCCTCTTGAACATTTTCCAAAGAAAACTGTTTCTTGGTATGCCTTTCTTCAGAATCAGAAAACCTCCTTTTGTGACAAACTCTGTCTTTGGAAAGCGCCTCTTCATCTGGCGTTACACCATTTATTGGAACAAAAAGTACATCTTGTGAACTAGAAAAGACTGTGTCCATTTGTTTTGTAAGCTCAGAAACAGGAGTCCCAGCTTTATTTCTTGCCTCTTCCTGAAAAACAATTTCATCTCTGGAAATATTCAGCCCTGTGGCAGCATTCTGTGTAAACTCTGTTTGTTTAGAATCTCTAAGTTCAATTACATCATCATCTCCTGTTTCAAATAGATTCTCCTCACCTTGGGTGAGTGCCAAAAGTTCTTTTTTCAAGGAAGTGGGTAAAATCAACAAGTCCATTGTGTAACTGTCTGCATGAGCTTCAACAAACTGTTTAAATTCCCTTTTTACCTCTGATTCTTTTTGGCTGTTGGGTAGGTTCTCATTATTCTCGAAGAGCTTTACAAACTGCTGAATGTGACTCCTAGCCATGACCACAGCTTCGGCACTTCCTCTGATGCCAAGAAGACCGATGTCGAGAATGCAGAGATCGGCACAGGTGTCCTGAATCAAGCTCTTCAGAAACAGGCTCTGTGCCCCAACAAAAATGCAGTGCATGGCCTTGGGGTAACATTCTCTTTCTTCTAGTTCGGGTTCACAGATTCCTTTAATATATTCCTGTAAAGAGAAAATAAGAAATCAGATCAATTTACAAAAGCTCCTTACAGCACATTACTATGTTACACATGAAATTACCAATATCAAGCTGCACAAAAGTCAAAAGCATGCTAACATCCTTGGAAAAAATACCACGTTTTAACTGAAATATTTAAAATAACAGATATAAGTCACTTAATTGTTTTCAGAGGAACTGAAAACTTTGCATCTAAGTCTAAAAGGTAGGTATGTATAACATTTTCAATAGTGTATCTTGCAATGTGATCTTAGGAGTTTGCCCAGCTGCACAGTGGATAACGACAAGACTGGATTTATTTATGTCTATAAAGAATAAACATCTTTGCTTGCTACTAGTCATTTATTACTCCTATGACATAATTAAGAGAGAAGATAATCAAATCAAATGATTTACTCCAGAACAAACCTTGACTTTTGTTTTGCTACTATTGTTTCCAGATGAAACAGACTGATTTTTCTGAAGGCATTTAATAACAAGATCAGTTTAACAAAAAAATTCTTCTAGCTGGCTGGAACAATGTATATACCCTATATACTTTTACATCTGTTTTCCAAGAAAGACCAGACTATTTAAATGTACATCTAAATATAAAGAACCACAGAATGCTGAATAGTACTGCCTTTCTCAGATATAAAGCTTCAGGTTTCCAGTGAAATTTGATATTGAAAGAGGCCTGAACGAGGTAAAAAAGGGAACTGGGTTCTTAAGCAATTAGGTTGCCACTGGAGGCTGAAGTGTGAATCAAGTAAACATGCAAAAAGCACTCACACAAACAATGGAGCATACTTGTTAATAACCTGGGCACTGGAGCCAGTTCCTAGGCTCAAATTCCAGCCATGCAACTGGTGACCTTGCTCAAGTTACCTAACCCTTCTGAGCCCAGTTTCTGCAACAGTGAAAGAGAGAGAGGCCAGTGCAATCTCAGGTGTTTTGAGGAAATTCAAAGAAATAATAAATGTAAAGTTCTGACAATAGTGTCTCACACGTGCTTACTAAATAATAAACACTGTTACTTCAAATTATCAGTGAGAGCTTTCTGGACAGGCATCTGTAAGAAATGAGCCTGGCGATATCTGATCTATACTTTACACTAAAATCAGAATGGCGTTATCCAAAATGGTGCTATTTAAAAAAGTTCAACCTGTGCAACCAGTTACAATGAGGATTTACAAACTTGCACCTACTATGTACACTTGCTGTTATAATGGCCACATGTCCTCCACTAGAATTTATATACAAATGTGTACATATTCCTTGTTTACACACGAACTACAAGATTCCTACAAGGAGATGGAACACCAGAAATACAAGGAAAACATCAAGGGGAAAAGTCTACAAGTTTTACATTTAAATCTATAATCCATTTTGAGTTCATTTTTGTTATCAAATGTGAGGCTTTGTTCGAGGTTCATTTTTTGCTTATGGATATCTAGTTGCTCTAGCATCATTTCCTGAAAAGACTATCTTTTCTCTATTGAATTGCTTTTGCCTGTTTGTCAAAAATCAGTTGGCCAAACTTGTGTGGGTCTATATCTGGGTTTCCTATTCTGTCCCATCAACTTATGAATTTACCCCTTCACCAATACCAGTCTTGACTATTATAATTATCTAATGTCTTAAAATTGGACAATGATTGCTCCCACTTTATTCTTCTTTTAAAAATTATTTTTAGCTATTCTAGTTTCTTTGCCTTTCCAAGTCAAATTTTAGCATAATCTTATTTAGCAATTATGTTAAACTTGCACACTGATTTGAGGACAAATGACATCTGCTGACTCTTCTGATGCATGAACATGGTATGTCTCTCCAGTTCTCCAGATCTTTGCTTTCTTTCATCACTGTTTTATAGTTTTGAGTCCTATACACGTTTTATGAGGTTTACGCCCAAGTATTTCATTTTTTTGAGCAACTGAACATGGCACTGCATTTTAATTTTGGTTCCTATGTGTTCATTGCTGATAAATAGAAATACAATTGATTTTTGTGTATTGGTCATATATCCTGTGACCCTGCTGATCATATTTCTAATTCTAGGATTTTTTTCTTCTAGATACCCTGGGATTTTCTATGCAGACAATTATGTCATTTCCTTTTGTTTTTTTTTCTGATCTATATGCCTTTTACTTTCTTGCCTTATTGTACTGGTAGAACTTCCAGCACTGTGCTGAAAAACAGTGGTAAGAGCTGACATGCTTGCTTTCGTTCAGTCTTTGGAGAAAACATTCAATCTTTCACCATTAAGTTAAACTTTTTGTAGATATTCTTCATCAAATTAAGGAAGTTACCCTATATTCCTACTTTTCTAGGAGCATGAACATGAAACATGAGTGTTGAAACTTGCTAAATGCCTTACTAAATCAACTGATGTAATCACGTTATGATTTCACTTCTTCAGCCTGTCAGTATGATAGATTACACTAACTGATTTTTCAATATTTAACCAGCCTTCTATCGCTGGAATAATCACCACTTGGTCATGATGTATAATTTTTTTATACATTGATGGATTCTATTTGCTATATTTTGTACTGCCTTGTCTGGTTTTAGCATCGGGAAAATACTGATTACGAATGAATATAGGAGTGTTCTCTGCCCTTGTATTTTCTAGAAGAGATTGTGCAGAATTGGTGTTAACTCTTTTAAACACTTTGTAGACTTCTCCAGTGAAACAGCTTGGCTCAGCAATTTCTTTCATGAGAATTTTTTTTTAATATTTATTTATTTGGCTGTGCCGAGTCTCAGTTGCAGCACATAGGGTCTTTATTGTCGCACGCAGGAGCTTCATTGCGGCATGCGGAATCTAGTTTCCCCGACCAGGGATCGAACCCGGGCGCCCTGCATTGGGAGCGCAAAGTCTTAACCACTGGACGACCAGGGAAGTCCCTTTTATGAGAATTTTATTTTATTATTTTTTAACATCTTTATTGGAGTATAACTGCTTTACAATGTTGTGTTAGTTTCTGCTGTATAACAAAGTGAACCAGCTATATGTATACATATATCCCCATATCCCCTCCCTCTTGTGTCTCCCTCCCACCCTCCCTATCCCCCACCGCCATCTAGGTGGTCACAAAACCTCCCTGTGCTATGAGGCTGCTTCCCACTAGCCATCTATTTTACATTTGGTAGTGTATATATCTCAAAGCTACTCTCTCACTTTGTCCCAGCTTACCCTTCCCCCTCCCCGTGTCCTCAAGTCCATTCCCTGCGTCTGCGTCTTTATTCCTGTCCTGCCCCTAGGTTCTTCAGAACCATTTTTTAAAAAAGATTCCATATATATGTGTTAGCATACAGTATTTGTTGTTCTCTTTCTGACTTACTTCACTCTGTATGACAGTCGCTCGGTCCATCCACCTCACTACAAATAACTCAATTTCATTTCTTTTTATGGCTGAGTAATATTCCATTGTATATATGTGCCACATCTTCTTTATCTATTCATCTGTCAATGGACACTTAGGTTGCTTCCATGTCCTGGCTATTCTAAATAGTGCTGCAATGATCATTGTGGTACATGACTCTTTCTGGATTACAGTTTTCTTAGGGTATATGCCCAGTAGTGGCACTGCTGGGTCATATGGTAGTTCTATTTTTACTTTTTTAAGGAACCTCCATACTGTTCTCCAAAGTGGCTGTATCAATCTACACGACCCTCTCCAGCATTGTTTGTAGATTTTTTGATGACGGCCATTCTGACTGGTGTGAGATGATATCTCATTGTAGTTTTGATTTGCCTTTCTCTAATGATTAGTGATGCTGAACATCCTTTCATGTGTTTATTGGCCATCTGTATGTCTTCTTTGAAGAAATGTCTATTTAGGTCTTCCGCCCATTTTTGGATTGAGTTGTTTGTTTTTTTGATATTGAGGTGCATGAGCTGCTTGTATATTTTGGAGATTAATCCTTTGTCAGTTCCTTCGTTTGCAAACATTTTCTCCCACTCTGAGGGTTGCCTTTCTGTCTTGTTTATGGTTTCCTTTGCTGTGCAAAAGCTTTTAAGTTTCATTAGGTCCCATTTGTTTATTTTTGTTTTTATTTCAATTTCTCTAGGAGGTGAGTCAAAAAGGATCTTGCTGTGATTTGAGAATTTTAAAATTATTAATTCAATTTCCCTAACAGCTGTAGGTCTTATTCAAATTATCCATTTCATATTGGGTAAGGTAGTCTCCACTTTTTGAGGAATTGGCTAATTTCATCTAAGTTGTCAAATTTACGTGTGTAAAGTCGTAGGATTTCCTTATCTTTTTGATGTCTGCAGGGTCTGTAGTTGATATCCTGATTATTAGTAATTTATGTCTTCTTCAGTGTTGCTGAAGTTTGTCAATTTCACTGACTTTTTTCCCTAAAGGACAAGCTTGTTGTTTCATCGAGTTTATTATTTCTGTATTTTCAACTTCACTGACCTCTGCTCTTTATTTCCTTCCCCTTGCTTACTTTGAGTTTATTTTACTCATCTTTTTCTAGTTCCTAGAGGTGAAAGCTTAGATTATTGATTTGAGACTTTTCTTCTTTTTTAATGTAATATGTGTTATAAATTTCTCTTTCAGGGGACTTCCCTGGTGGCGCAGTGGTTAGGAATCCGCCTGCCAATGCAGGGGACAGGGGTTCAATCCCTGGTCCGGGAAGATCCCACATGCCACGGAGCAACTTAGCCCGTTCGCCACAACTACTGAGCCTGCGCTTTAGAGCCTGCAAGCCACAACCACTGAGCCCGTGTGCCACAACTACTGAAGCCCATGTGCCTAGAGCCCGTGGTCTGCAACAAAGAGAAGCCACCGCAATAAGAAGCCCACACACCAAAACGAAAAGTAGCCCCTGCTCACCGCAACTAGAGAAAAGCCCATGTGCAGCAACGAAGACCCAATGCAGCCAAAAATAAATAAATATATTTTTTAAATTAAAAAATATTTCTCTTTCATCACTGCTTTAGCTACATCTCACAAATTTTAATATATATTATTTTCATTTTCCTTCAGCTCAATGTATTTTAAAATTTCTCTTCAAATTATCTAATATTCAGAGGTCTGTTGTTGAGTTTCCAAGTATTTGGATATTTTCTTGTTATCTTTCTGTTACTGATTTCTAGTCTGATTCCTTTGTGGTCAGAGAACACACTCTATATGATTTCAGTTCTTTTGAATTTGTTGAGATTCGTTTTATGCCCAGGTTATAATCTATCATGATATACATTCCGTGGGCATTGAAAAGAATGTGTATTCTGCTGTTGCTGGGCAGAGTGTTCTATAAACATCAATTAGAACCTGGTTGGTTGGCGGTGTTGAGTTCTCTTATATCCTTGCGGATTTTCTGTCTCATGGTTCTATCAACTGTTGAGAGAAACATGTTGAAGCCTCCAACTATTACTGTAGGTATGTCAATTTCTCCTTTCAGTTCTACCAGTTTTTGTTTTAACTATTTTGCAGCTCTATTATTAGGAATATACACATTTAGCAATGTTATGTCTTTTCAGTAAATTGACCCTCTCTTTGCTCTGAAGGCTATTTTGTCTGACAGTAATATTGCCACTCCAAGCTTCCTTTTGGTTAATGTTTACACAGTATATTTTCCCCTCCTTTTAATTTTAACTTACCTGTATCATTATATTTGAAATAAGTCTCTTGAAGACAACACACAGTTTGTTTTTTAAATCCATTCTGATAATCTCTTTTAAATTGGTGTGTTTAGACTGTTTAATTTCAATGAAAGTATCAGTAAGTTTGGATTTAAGTCTACCATTCGTTTGTTTTCTGCCTGTTCCCTATTTTTAATTCCTTTTTTCCCTATCTGGCCTTCTTGTGCATTATGCAAACATTTTTTAGTATTACAATGTAATTTATTGTATTTTTTACTGTATCTTTTTATGTAGTTTTTAAAGTAGTCATGCGATCAATTACATATTTAATTTTCACAGTCCACTTAAAATCAGCAGTCTATCATTTCAATAGGAATGTATAAACCTTACCACCCATAATATTCGTGTTTTTTATTTTCTATATCTTATGATGCTTTGACATCTTGGGAGGCCTTTCAGACCTGGGGAGAGACTCACCCGCCCAGCTAGCTAATTCCTAGGAGTTGTGGCCAGCCTGCTTACAGCATGCCTTTCGAGTACAGTGCTGTGCCCCCACCCCTTCTCCTTATCTAATTCACAAATCAAGTCCTGTATCAAGCCAGGACCAGGTACCAAACAACCAAGGGCATCCCCTATGCCCCAAAGCTGGCAGGGATTATGCCAGTTAGGATTAGCCAATCCTAAACTGTTTACCCTGCTATGCCTTTCCCCTTCCTCCTGCTTCTGCCTCCTGCCAAAAACCTGATGGCCCTGCAAGGTGAGGCATGCCCTCTTGTCTTGGGAAATGTTAAGTAATCAAACTCTTCTTTCAATGGCATTGACTTCTCCGTGCCATCACTCAGTCACCTCCATAATTTAAACTCCTGTGGGTATAAATTTTAGAACACCACCATCATATGGGTTCCTTTACCCTCAGTCTCTACCCTCCCTGCTCTCTCTTGTATGTTACAGCTATCTCATCAATTCCACGTACATACATTTGAAATCCTATCAGATGATGTCATAAATTTTACTTTCAACCCTTAACTCACTTTAAAGAACTCAACAGGAGAAAGTAATCTATTGTATTTACCCAGATATAGTATATCATTTCTGTCTGAAGAACTTCCTTCAGCAATTCTTTTCCAGCAGGCTACTGGCAATGATTTTAGTGTTTTCTTCAACTGAGAATGCTTTATCATGCTTTATTTCACTTTCATCTCACTTGACAGAAAATTCTTGGTTAAAAGTCCTTTTCTTTCACCACTTAAATGATATTGTGTCACTTCTCTGGTCTCCATGGTTTCTGATGAGAAATCTGTACTCACTGTAGTTGCTGTTCCCTGAACTGTGTTTTTGTCTTGATACTTTCATGATTTTTAATGTGTCTTCGGTTTTCAGCAGTGTGGTTATGACATGTTTGGTGTGGAATTCTTTGAGTTTATTATGCTTGAGTTCACAGTTTCTTGAATCATTATGTTTACATCTTCTGCCAAACTTGGGAAGTCTTCAGCTATTATTTCTCCAAATATTTTTTTTAGCACCACACTTTCTCCTCTACTCACCTTGTTCAGATTAGATAACTTCCATTGTTCTATCTTCAAGTTCATTGACTACTCCGTCATCTCCATTTAAAAACTGAGTTCAGGGACTTCCCTGGTGTTCCAGTGGTAAACAATCCGCCTTCCAGTGCAGCGGATTCGGGTTCGAGCCCTCGTCAGGGAACTAAGATCCCACATGCCACAGGGCAAATAAGCCCTCGCGCCACAACTACTAAGCTCGCACGCCTTAACTAGAGAGCCTGCATGTTGCAAACTACAGAGCCCACGCACCACAAATACAGAGCCCACACACTCTAGAGCCTGCACGCCACAACTATAGAAGAGAAAACCTGCACTCCACAACTAGAGAGAAGCCCGTGTGCCACAACGAAGAGCCCTCACGCTGCAATGAAAGATCCTGTGTGCTGCAACTAAGACCTGACGCAGCCAAAAATTAATTAATTAATCTTTAAAAAAATAAAAACTGAGTTCATCCAGAGAGGTGTTATTTAGGTTATTGTAGTTTTCAGTTCTAACCTTTTCATTTGGTTCTTCTTTATGTCTTCTATTTCTTTGCTGAAACTTTCTCTTTTACTATTAGCTTTAAGAGTACTTGTGATTGCTTGTTGGAGCATTTTTATAACACATGTCTTAAATTCTTTGTTAAATAATTCCAACACCTGTGTCATCCTGGCACTGGTGTCCACTGTTTTTTCTCATGAGATTGGTATTTTCCTCATTCTTCATATGCCAAGTAATTTTGTATTGTATCCATTTTGAATATTATGAGTTCTGTGTCTTGTTTAAACCCATGATGAATGTCAACATTTCTGTTCTAGCAGGTAATTGACCTAGTTAGATTCAGGTTGCAAGCTGTACCCAGTCTTCTGTGAGCTGTGGTCCCAATATCAGTTCAGTTTTTAAAGCCTCTGCAGTGCTATTTGTATCTGTCCCACATGTGCGATACCCAGTGGCCAATCTGGGACCTGGATGGTGGTTTTTCTATTGTTCTCAAAAGTCTTTGTTTTGCTGATAAGGAGTAGATCCATGCACATGTGTAGCTTGGGGATGAACCTAGGAGATCACACACAACTTTTATGGAGTCATTTTCCTGAGCTCCTCCCTCTCTGCCATCTTTCTAGTGTTTTCTGCTTCCCTGCGCTCTTCTTTTCAGTCCTCCAGTCAGAAAGATGGGGCTTTGGTTACCCCACTTTGCCTTACACTTCTGCAACTGTGTCTGGTCCATCCAAAGGACAGAGAGGGAGAGAAAGCAATGACACTGGCCGCATCCTCCTGGAACCACAACCCCACCAATCAGAGAGGAAGGTTCTCCTCCTTCAGAATTTTGAGTCCTGCAAGCTCCCACTGCCACCATCATAGGACTGTTTGGAAACTGGTGTGCAATGGAATGAAGAAAAACAAAAACGGATTTTGGCACAGTATTACATGCTCCATTTTCTGCCCCTTGAGTTAAACTAGAGGGCTTCTCCAGGTGCTCCTTTTGTGCCTTAGTGCCCATTTCCACTTCCAGATTAGGCTGTATTGAGTTCAGGCTGAGAGATAACAATGGAAAAAATGGTAAACTCACTACTGGTTTGGTGGTACTGTGAATTCTGGTTTTCTTTCCCAATCTGCCTGCTACTGTTTACTTTTCAGAGTCCTTAAATACCTGTTCCATGCATTCTGTCCAGGTTTTATCACTATATTCACAGGGCTGGCAGGGTAGAGTCTATCTTACTCAGAACTGGAGCTGCTCCCTGCTGCCTGCTAATATGTAAATGATGCTGCCTGTTTAGCTTAAGTAAGTGTATGGTTGAATTCACAGGAGTCAAATACTGCTGACTACTATGCAGCCACTGGATAAGAAAAAGTGGATTACATCCACTCAGTGGAATGCCAGCAACAGTGAGCCAGCCTGGAAAGAAGAGCTTTCTTCTCCAGATAACAGACTTCCAAAAAAAAAATATCCTCTCAAACAACGGCTAATTCTCTAATTGATCCAAGGTAAAGGCCACTTATCAACAGATCCTGCCCAGACACAAGGCTTCCAACTGGCTTTTCAGATTTAGTACGAAACATTAAAAAAAAAAAAAACCCATGTCAGAAGAAAGTCTGGCAAATATGAAGACAGAAACCAATAAAGCAGAACGCAAAATTTAGAAAAACTGGAGGAAAGTAGGTAATGCAGGGAGAAAACTTAAACAGAATTTTAATTACTGCTTTCAAACAGATATAAGATGATAATGAATTCATAAAACAGATATCAAAATGCTAAGAAAAAAATAATTAGAATAAGAGCACTAGCAAATTACGAACATGATGGCCAAAACAGAGTCAATAGAAGAACCAAAAGACAAAGTGGACAAAATGCCTCCAAAAGTATCAGAAAAAGAAAGAAATGAGAGAAAAGAAACTTTAAACGTCCATCTAGGATATCCTAAGTCCAAATAACTGGCATTCCAAAAAGACAGAATGGCACTTGATAAAGAAATAACACAAATCATTTCCTGGAACTAAAATGCATAAGACCCCATGCATTAGTGAAAAAAGTTACATTAAATCTTGTTTGGGAGCCAGTGCACCCAGATCCCACCTTGAAAGGGTCCACAGAATATCCAAGCATGATTACTTTTTAAAGGCCCACTAGAGAAAAATCCTGTGGGCGGGGTGGGAATAGGGCACACATAAAGGAATGATAATCAGAATGTCAAATTCTCAGTAGCAAGTCTGGATAGTCAGGGAAAACAGGGTAGCAATGCATTCAAAATGCTAAGGGAAAATGATCTTCAATCTATAATTCTATAACATCCACATTACATACCAAATATAAAGCAGAATAAAGACATTTCTAGCATGCCAAAGGCTGAGAAAATTACTCCCATGGATTCTTTTCTTGAGAAACTATTTTAAGATGAAGGCCACCAAAAATATGAGAGATAAAGTAATTAGTAAATTCCATCCAAGAGTGGCAAATAGGAGTCCACAGAGTTTAGCCATGCGGCAGATAAGCTGAGCAACCAGCTGACTGGAGGAGGGAAGAGGACTCCAGGGGTGTTCTCCCAGAAAAAGAGGCTTAAAGAATAGTTAAGATATAAAGAAATATTTATATCTTAAGATGTAAAGGAATATTTGTAAAATATTAGGGATGTTTAAAGCAAATTTCATAAGTAGGTAAGAAAAGGGCAGATAAAAATCCCAGGAAAAATTAAAAGCTATACCAGAAAGAGAACATAATGTAATATAATAAAGTACTTGGCCTTGCAACAAGTAGTATTTATATGTCATAATTATATAAACCTGTTTCTTGCTTTAACTAAAAAAACCAAAAACCAAACAAACAAAAAACTATGTTGGTGTCTTAGTCTGTTTGGGCTACTGTAACAAAATGCCATACTGAGTGGCTTATAAACAACAGATATTTCTTTCAGCTCTGGAGGCTCGAAGTCCAAAATCAGAGTGACAGCACGGTCGGGTGAGGGCCCTCTTCCAGACTGTGGACTTCTTGTTGTGTCCTCACATGGTGGAAGGGGCAATGGAGCTCTCTCAAGCCTCTTTTCTAAGGGTATTAATCTCATCCATGGGGGTTCTGTCCTCATGACCTAATCATCCCCCAAAGGCCCTATTCTCCTAATACCACCACATCGGGCATGAGGATTTCAACATTCATTAATTTTGAGGAGACACAAATATCCAGACCATAGCAATTGAGAAAATGGGCCTAGTTTTTGCCTCATCATTTATCGTATAGAAAGTGCATAATGCCTAATATTGATAAGAAATAGCAGTATATTATTTATAATTATTTAGGTAAACATCAGAACAAACAGCTAAAAACAATGCGAAGTAGTTACCTTCAGGAAGCTAGGGTGGGGTAGAAGCAAAGGGACTGCTATTCTTAATAAAAACTCTAGTACTTGATTTGTTTTAAACATGTGCATATATTATTTTATTACATTCCCTACTTCCTAATTTTAATAAAAAAGTTTAAAAGTGGATGCATAACATGCTGTGATGCTGTATGACAAGATTACAGAGGGCCTCAGGAGAGCTCCTATTGTGTAAGCACTAGGAAGACTGGCAGAGAAGTGCCCAATACAAGCACAGCTGTCTGACATTATCCCCCAAGTAACCAAAACTATTAATGCAAGATTAACTGCATAGATTTGAGGAAGAGCTGTGCTAGGAGTTTGTTATAGCTTCACATACCCAAAACTCCTTTTTGTGTGTCCCCTAAGAGGAATGAGTAATTATCCCTTGAGATTCAGATTCAATTTTTTCATTAACAATTTACTCTTGGGAAATTACTAATAGCAACAATTGATTTCTATACTCCAGTTCAGGAGTGAGCAATAAAGTATACAGGCGTAGAGTGTTACAAAAATGTCTGGCCATCAGTTGTATTGGTAAGAAAGATTCTGTGGATCTATGTAGTCATCATTTGCATTTGGCTGGATTTGGTACCTGAACATTTGAATGTTAGTCAAAATTGTTTCCCCTCCATCCTGCAGCATTCATATATTGTTTTACTTTACTCAGGATTTTAAGAAAAAAGGGGGGGGGCATATAATATACACAACAGTAACTTCCCTTTCGTATGGCAAAATGAATTTCTGTTATTCTACTTTCTACAAATTCAGCTCTTCTCAACTATATAACAATTCACGAATCAGAGAGAAGCTCCTGGCAACCCCTGCCATTCAGAACATAGCTAAAACCAGAAAGGATCAAAGTGGCTATTCAAGAGTCTGCAGGTTTGGCCTGGGGAAAGGGTTCTTGGCACCACTCTTCACTATCTACCACCTCTTATTTATGGGCACACACTTCAGGGACTTTATCAGATTGTCTCCCAGATTGCACAGGGTTTGAAGCAGCTGAATGAAAATATAAAAGAAACAGCATAGGGTGCTGCTACCTGCAGAGCACGCAACAGCAAATGATAATTGACAGCACAAGTGCAAAAATAAGGAAGACATAATGGTTAAAAAACATAGCAACTTGAGATCATCTATCATGAGTGTAGAACTGACACGCTCTGGCAGCTGCCAGGAGCATAACTGCACCCTGGCACAAATATAACCGAAGATACTCAAATCCACCACAAATCAAGGAGAAGGGAGAAAGTACAAAGGCAAGGAGGCTCCTAATACATTACAGATAGATTTCTAAAACTGTTCGGACCAGTAGTTCTCTGCTTTGGCTGCACACTTCAGGATTCTAAAGATTTCTTATAACTTAAGATACTCTTGCATAAATGGTGATATATGTTATCTCTAAGAGAAAAGAAAGTAGGAGGATTAATATGATTTTTAGACTTTGACATATGAGTCCTACAGAGCGTACATAAATTAGAAGCACCATAGTGCCTTAGATAAAACAAACTTTTAATATCATTACCTACATATCTGTAACAGGTCCATTTTAACCTGTTAAGATAACATGTCTCTATCTGGTCACCTACATTAATAATATCACTATAAAATAAAAATAACCATTTTAGTCATTTTTCCAATGCATTTCCAACATTTGCTTTCTGTTCCATCTTTCTCCTCAGTCTTATTTCCAAAATGCCGACCGAGCTCTTCCCCAGGAGGAGCAACTTAACTGCCCCACAGGGACTTCCCTGTATGCTCGCTCTGAGTCTACTTCTGGAGACAGACCAGGGGCCGCACTCTGCCCTAGACCTCATCCCCATTACATCTGTAAATCTCTGAAATTCTACAGCTTCCAAAACTTTCAGCTCTCCTGAGCAACTTATCTTCACTCTTACCCAAATAATGTCTTCAGGTCCCCAACCTCATTTCTGTCAATTTTCTCACTCTTCGTAAAAGATGTTATTTAACCAGAGCCTGGAGGCCAACAGATATGAATTCCTTTGACTGCCTCTCTGTTTTCATCTAAAAATTCTACCTTTCACAAATTCTTCTCCTTGCTTCTGCTTCAAAGCCATGCCATTCTCCCAGACCTTGATTCATCCCTCCCCCTTTAGCCACCTACCCCGTCCCTCTGTCTACAAACATGCGTGAGCCTTCCTGATCCCCCAGAACACTTCCCTCAGCCCGACTGCCTATGCATGCAACCACTCAGTCTTTTCATCTTCACACTTTTTGAAAAAGTAGCCTAAAGCCCTTTCCCTGTCAACCCCTTGAAATCTGGATTCTGCCCCCACTCAAGCTGAAACCACTTTCCTGAATGACAACTAATGCCAAACCCAAAGGCCCTTTTCTCTGTACTCTCCTACGTGGGCTCTCTACTTACTTGGTAGGTGGCACGATATCTACTGTTGACCAACTTCTTGACAAGTTCTTTCCCTTCCACACTTCTGAGATACCACTAGCTGTCCTTACTTCCTATCTTTCTGACTATCCTCCCAAATCCTTTGCTGCCTTTTCCTACTGTACATTAAATGCAGATATTCCGTGAGGTTCTGTCTTGGTCCTCTCCCTCAATTATACTCTAATAGGCTTTTCAAGTTCCAACCGTAACTTTTATTTCTCTGATGGTAACTCCAAATGTCCACCTCTAGCCTTTAATACTGTTAGGCTGCAGACTATCCCCTGGGCATTTCTACCTATCCCACAAGTGCCTCAAACTTTACAGGTCTGAATCAGAGCTCTCAGCTCTCCTCCACTCCATCTTTGGTCCAAGTTCCTTTCTATGAAACGTAGATGCCTAGATTCAAAGCTTTCTTTCCTCTTCCTTCACTTGCAATCCTTCACAAACCTAGTTGCATGTGAACACTACAACCAACACTAACCTCTTCTTTCTGTTGCCAGTCTTGTCCCACTCCACTGCCTTGTAACAGTATAAAAGCTATGCCTGAAAGCACACCCTTCACCTCCTTACTCAAATACTTTCTAAAGCTCCTCACTGCGAAGGATTAATGTTCAAGATCCTCAGAATTATACTCAAAGTCTTTGTTGGTTTGGACTTCAGCATGTTTTCTTATTTTTGGAGCCTAATTTAACCCTTCCTTCAAGAATTGGCAAAAATGGGGTGGGAGGATGTTAATCTGTTTTCTACACACAACAGTATCTTATTATTTAAACAAGAGCATTTATCATAACTCTCCCAGACAGTGTGGGTACTGGCCTTGGTTTTAACCAGAGGTGTTTCTGCTCTTCCTGGGGGAACTAGCAATGTCAGGACACAATTCTGGTTGTCACAACTGAAGAGGTGCTCCTGGCACCTTGGGGGTAGAGGCCAGAGATGCTGCTAAACATCCTGCAGCGTACATTACAACCCCCTACAACCAAAGTATTAGCTGACCAAAATGTCAATAGTGCCACTGTTGAGAAGACCTGAAATCAATCAATAAATGTCTAACAAATACATGTCAAAACAGGAATTAGGAAGTTTGGGAACGCAGGCTGACATCCAGCCTAGTAGTATCAATGATGTGCGTAACATTGTTTAAGAGAGAGTGTGGCCAAATGACAAAAAAGTTGGGGAGGGTGTTCATTTTAATAGATTGCATAACATTAAGAAAAATTATCAAACACTTCTAAATATGGCAAAAGGACGGCCTCTCAATCACAACGGAGCACTCTCTTTCGCCCACCCAAAGATGATTTACTTCTCTGGGAAATGTACCTTTGTCTTACACACCATTTATTATTGATTAGGGCCCGGACTGTGATGCTACATGTCAAAATGTAGATTTCTGTCCAGCAGAGATGCCAATTATCTCCATCTGGTAGAAATGGTTATAACTTCACTGCTTTGTAAGATATTAGCCAGTTTATATCTACAAGCAATTCTATTCCATCATTTCTTTTTTTTTGGTGCAGATACTCAGAGCCTCAAATAATCAGATCCTCAAAAGCTCTTTGAAACACCTTTCCATTCCTTTCGGTTCCCTCATTTATGAGATACCTGACTGTCTGAAAGTCATGTTTATAACTTTTAAAATAAATTTTCACTTTGGCAGTCTTGTAGGACCAATGGAGATGTCCAAGTGAGCTCACCTGCTTGGAGCTATTAAACTGAGTGGCCCAAGAAGGGTACCTCATTGGCTCTGGGAGCCCAGGTTTACCTAATTTGGGCTCCTAGAGTGAATCCCAAGCAGGAAGTGAATTTTACTAATGCTGTTACCCTGTTCTTTTCTCTTCTGATTTTGTGTTTTCACTTTATGGTTCTTCGCCACATGTCCGTTTCCACACTGCCTCAGGGACCAAGTGGCTACAGACTACCAGGTCAGTCTCACACATGAATCTAGTCTGCAGGAATCTGAGTTTTACAGTCTGACCACGGGGCGATCTGTCACCAGATAACAGGGATCCACTTTCTGTGGCATGAGAGACTACAGGAAAATCTGGTTTTAGTCTTTTCTGTTCTTCTGTTTGTGCAAGAACATGTCTCAGGACTACTGACAGAAGAACAGCCCTTATGAAATCTGGGCCAGTTTTGTGTTTTTGGATTACTTTCGACCTGTGGCTACAATTAGGGAACCAAAGCTGAAAGCTCTCTGTGTGTCTGTCTCTATAAATGAGAAAAAGCCTTTACTTCTTCATGGTGTGAATGTGAAATATGTTCTTATCTCCAGGGGTTATTAATAAAGTAGATAATAAAGTTTCTTAAAGAATTTCTGTTCGGGGCTTCCCTGGTGGTGCAGTGGTTGAGAGTCTGCCTGCAGATGCAGGGGACACGGGTTTGTGCCCCGGTCCGGGACGATCCCACATGCCACGGAGCGGCTGGGCCCGTGAGCCATGGCCGCTGAGCCTGCGCGTCTGGAGCCTGTGCTCCACAACGGGAGAGGCCACAACAGTGAGAGGCCCATGTACCACAAACAAAAAAGAATTTCTGTTCGAATTGGTTTATAGAGAACAAGCTTTTACATAAATCTATATATCTAGAACTCCTAGAAAATAAAGAAACTAAACATCCAAACTTATAATGTGTTAGCTTTTTAAGGACAAAAGAGAAAAAATGCAAAATGCACAGAAGCTGAAACTTCAAAGGCATCTGTATTTAGAATCCAAATTCATGTAATAAAAATAATCCTTAGGGAATTCCCTGGCGGTCCAGTGGTTAGGAAGCAGCGCATTCACTGCTGTGGCCCAGGTTCAATCCCTGGTCCCCTGGTTGGGGAACTAAGATCCTGCAGGCCGCAAGACATGGCCAAAAAAAAAAAAAAATCCTTGGACAAATCAATCTGACTTGATAATTTTAATGCTAATTTAAAAATAGATGGCCTTTCTCTGATTTTATCAGTGCAGAGTACAATGCATCATAAGATTTTTTTAACTTAAAAGTTTTCTTTCATGAAGAGACTGATTATGAAAAATAAAAATTTATACATTAAACTAAATTGAATTATAACACTGCTACATTTTTTGATATCAGAAGTTATGTTGCTCAGTATTTGTCAGCTTAAGCATAATTTCCAACATCCTTAGTTAACTTTAAGACCCTGGTTGGACCAACAGTAAATGGTTAACTAATGGACACTCTTTGGATACATGGCTAATTTCCAAGTGAGAGACGCCAAGCATAAACACACACATTACACATGTTTTCTTTTTAGTATAACCACAATGTCATTACTGCACCCAAGAAAATGAACAATAATTCCTTAGTATCATCTAATACCTAGTCTGTATTTAATGTGTTTTTCCAGTTGCTCTGTTCTAATTATTCTGATTTTTTCCCCACCATAATTACACAATTCTTGTCTTGCTTAGTATGTCACATATAGAATTAGTATGCACTCTTTTGTGTATGGCTTTTTTCACTTGGCATACTATTTTTGAGATCCATCCACATTACTGCATGTCTCAGTAATTTGCTCTTTTCTATTGCTATGTAGTATACCACTCTGAATGTCTTTTACACCTAAACTATCTTTGATGTTTCGCAAAGGTCCCCAGGCAATCAATCACAAAGATTTGACTTTCACCTTATAAGGATGCTAAAACTATTAATTTCATTGGGTTACTCTGAATTTCTTAAATCACAAACACTTATTAACTGTGTCAAATCAAAAGGGAAGCTTGGTCTACTTCTACTGAGTCTCTCTACTTTCCATGGCAATGTAGTTACTTGCTCAGGATCATTAAGAATCTGTCCTCCTTTTTACTAGGACAAAATTAGACAAATTCATTGTGCAACACAGACCATAATTAGAATGTCATATTTAAGAATAAACCTCACTTAATCAGGTATGGCAAGGTTACTATTAAAAAACAAGGATTGTAGTTCATCTATGGAACCAACTCAGGATACTGCTCTGGTGGTACCTACTCTGTGGCATGCAGTATAAAGAAAGTCCCTGCCTGGCAGGCAAGAAATTTTAGCATATTTTGGGAATCTTGAGGAGAGAAGCATTCATCCAAATGTATAAATGCTACAGGTGAAGTATGTAGAGATGATTTTCTTGATTTTTTTTGGAGATTTGCTTCCTAGCTTTAAAATAGAAGAGACAAAAGAGGCAACTAAAACCAAAAACAAATGAAAACCACCCAGCTACTGAAAAGGTAACCTAAGGTTCCTTATGAAATTTCCAGAGAGGATAATTCTCTAGTGTTAGTAATTGCTAATACCTCTTGCCATACTCTATATACAATCAGGCTAGTCTACATGCATATATATGTGTGTGTGTGTGTGTGTGTGTGTGTGTGTGTGTGTGTGTGTGTGTGTGTGTGTGATCAAGAGTAATCTTTGAGGCTATTTATAACTACAAAGGCACAATTAACACAAATTACAGAAACTCTGGAAGTAAGGTAAAAGAATAGCTGCATGCTCTCTCAGTGTCATTCTAGAGAACTGTCTAGCAGGCCCGACCAAGGATTATTTCATAGCTAGGGCAGCACTGTCCAATACAACTTTCTGTAATGACATATGTTCTGTATCTGCACTGTACAAATTGGTATCCAATAGCTACATCATGGCCACTGAGCACGTGAAATACAACTGAGGAAATGAATATTTAACTTCACTGAATTTTAATTAAACAGCCACATGTGGTAGTGGCAATACACTGGACAGTGTAAATCCAGCCTTCAAACTATTTTTGTACGGGCCCTAAGAATTGTTTTTACCTTTTAAAGGGTTGTAAAAAGCAAAAACAAAGAATATGAGACAGAGACCCTGTATGGTTCATAAAGTCTGAAACTATTTATCGCCTGGCCCTTTACAGAAAAAGCTCGCCCATGTTTGTATGCTCTAGCGGAATGTGTTTTTTGTTTGACATACTATTTATATTGAAAAAGGCCCAGAATCTGTGAAATTACACATTTAACTTGCATATTTTTGTCCAGTAAAGACACATATGATTTCTGTGACAACCCCCAAATTACTGTTTCATTATCCTGTAGGACGTGAAAAGTTTTGTATCCAATCTAGCAGTCTTATTTCAACATTCTTTTTCAGTACCTATATTCATTTCCTGTACTGTTCCTTGAACCAGTTTTCCTATCCAGCTAGTTCCCTCAAAAATGAGTTATAAATAAATGCTTGACATGTGCTCACCTTGTATCTTTAGGAATTACATTTTAATTAAAAACAAAAAATAAAGTACTCATTTAAAAAATTCCTATTTACAAAAACAAAACTAAAAAAATGGTGAGGATTCAAGGCATATTTTGAGAAGTAGATAATATGATGTGGCAGTCATTCCTGTTGTCTACCAATATCCACGTTCTGCTTCTTTAACAAACAGAACCCAGATTTTCTTCAGGGCAGCAATGTGTCTAGTTAAAACTGAACATTTCCTAGCTCTCTTTCCTGCAAGTATTGGCTATATGACATAGTTCTGGCCAGAAAGAGATAAGGAAAAGTCTGCTGGGGTGTTGTAGAAAGGTGTTGTGGCTTCTTCCTTCCTTCTTGAAATAGAGACTTGATGGCTGGAGCTGTAGTAGGTATTCTGTGACCATGAGGGAAAGGCCAAAACAACTGCAGAGACCTTCACCCTGACAGCTCCTAACCACTGCTCAGCCTTGGACTGTTGTTTATCTTAAGGCTTTTTATTGAGTGAAAGAAAACTAAACCATTTTGTATAATTTCTATCACTGCAGCCAAATCCTGATCTATCTGTCAGTCTAACTGTTAGAGATATATCATCCGCATTAACCTATTATAACAAAGTAATGACTTTATTATCTTAATTTAAAAAATACCAGGGTTAATAATGAAACATACAGTGAACTAAACACGTAGGTTCAAGAATGGATAAAGATCCCAGATGACTGGTAGATAGGGATTTTCGATGAAAAGGTGTCATAATCACAACCGACTTTTACATAGAAAATTCAGATGTGAATCCACACAGTTCTTATTCAACAGTTAAAGTAATCCTGTAAGCACTAAGACTGAACAAAACTTTCTCTAAGTTCAAAGGAACCTCTTAAATTAACAATTAAAAGAAATAATTCAGTTTCTTTAAACAAAAGGATTTTCCTATGTTGCTTCCATATGACATAACTTATTTTTATAAAAAACAGTTCTTTAATTAATTACTGTAAGGATTTCCCCCCTATAATTCTGTTTCTGAAATGCAAGCCTTCTAACTTCATACAATTATATTAATTTAGTAAAAAGTCAACATAGAACAAAATGTTGTCCCTGATTTAATTAAAACCCTGTAATACTAGCTGGTAAACAAATAGGGAAGAGGAAACTACAGTCATGAGCAATCACTTTGACCCTAGTACAATGAGCGTGAGTATCCCTTATTTCAACATTCTGGTATAACCCCAAAATATTAACCACAAAAGAGACTGAACAAACCTCTGTTTCTTGAGAAGATGATTTTCACAACCATGGTGAGTTAAAAACTATCATTCTAGAAAAAGCAAAAAGGCCTCCAACCTCCTTTCTGGTAAAATCAAAACAAAAAACTCTTGTCACTACCCAGTATTACATCTATAAATTATTTCCTCCATGAACAAATCTACTGTTCAAGAATTCATTCATGAAACCAGGTACCAGGTTCTTCTAACGGAAAAGGAAATAAAACAATATAGGGTCCATCTTAACCCTCAGAAGTCAATGAAGTAACAGGCCACTTCTACTGGAATTGCGTTTTCTTTACCCTTATCTTTCTCCTCTCTTACTCCACAAATATGCAAGCAAAAACTCAGGTAGAGGACAATCATCAACTCTTCATAAGACCCTCTCTTCTTTTCCTCTCAAATTAAAAGCAGACTGGATGTTAGCCTACCTTACCACAGTTTCTCAGGTGCATTGTAATTTCAATGTTTAAGACTGGTGAGTCCTCCAAATTACTCTCCTTATAAGTCCTCCAGATCGGTGTTCTTGGTAGGTCACTGGCTATGCTTCACGGTGGCTATTCACTGCCATGAAGTAATGCCTGAAATAACACCACCTGATGGGCAGCTGCAGGTAGCAAATTCAGTACCCTAAAGGTTCGGGGGAAACCATACAACAAGTAGCCATGCTGTTTACTTCCAATTACTCCTCTTTTGTTTGTCAACCTCCAGGACAGGCTCCTAGCTCACCAACTAACTTTAGCACCCAATTCCCTGCTATGGACCTCCATGATCTCAGCACTGCATTATCTCTAGATGGCTCACATGTCCATCCTTTAGCCTCTCACTTCTCTAAGTTGAAAGGAACGCTTCCACTTCACCCATGACCACTGAGGTACCACCCCTTGGTTCTCAGAATTCCTCCAGATCCAAGATTCTGATCTATGAAATGCTTCTTTAACTACCACCTCTAGAATTCTCCAACACTTACTGAAACTGTCCTCTGCCTGCATGATTCCCTGAGTCTAGGAGGGGACACGGTCTAAGGTCCTGTCCCTCCCTTTATTCTTACAGTTCATTATGCCCTTCTGCCTTCACCTGCCTCCTCTCCAGTCTGAACCTCTCAAGCTATTAGTTCACTAACAGTAGAAGGTAAGTCTTGCATATTTTTGGACTGTCCTAGCTCAAATAAGGCTGACCATTCAGAAACAGTTCCTGGGCCCCGTTTTGCCTTGCTCAATTGCACCTCAGATTCCTTTAGTCTTTATGTGCTGGCTTCACCAACATCCTGAGTGGGGGAAATCATCACCTACTTGAGAATTTCTGGATCAAGTGATACTATAAATTCAAACCACCTAACCTTCCCTGGCCCTCACTTCAAGTCCACAGTCCTTTTTTGTTTTTTTCTAATGCAACTCCAACAGTTCCACTGTATCTGTGTTGACATATTGCACTGTCTTCAAGTTCTCACCCTCCCTCTCTGGGCATAAACTGGCATCCCACTTTACTAAGACAGTACTATAGGCCATTAAGGCCTTCAATTACCCACTTCACCAAATGGGAAAAAAAATGTGTATCCTCACTTATCTTGTCTCCTACTACCTAAAGCAGAGGTCCTAAAAAGGCAGTCCAAAAGCTGAATCTGGTCCACTGCCATGTTTTGTTTAGCATATGTGGTTGCTTTCTATTTTTCTTTTTTTAGAATGTGTACTTTAAAAAGAATGTATTAGTGCAAAACTTTTACTGAGATGTAATTCACAGCATACATGGTTTTTAAAACAAATTAGCTGCCTCTTAAAACAAAACAAAAAACCAAAACAAAACAGATTTCCCATTACAAAATGCAGACTACTGGCTTCCCTTGGGCGAGAAGATCAGACATCACTAGGCCCATATGTGTAACCAGCTGACACTGAGCATGAGCGTCTGCCCTCTCCCACAGGGCATGAGGACCTCGGTTCACCCGTTCCTTCCAACCAGCCAGCCACTTCCCTACGCAGTCCCCCACCTAGTCCCAGGGGCTCTTTGATCTAAGGGAAGGATCTAACTCTTTGCACTCCCCAGGACTGAGATCTCTTCAGCCTCATCTCTCCTCACCCAGGCCAGACTCCAAGATCCCACCCCTGCTTTGAATCTTCGATTTCTTTGTGGTCAGTGCCTCCACTTCTTCTCTGACATTCAATCCTCAACTTCCTTTGTTTCCATGACGTCTGCCACCTTGGACTTCAGTCCCCTCCCACTGGGCCCCTATGGACAATGCCCGCTTTTGGTTTCCCTCTCACTTTCAGACATTGCTTCTCTAGCCCTTGTAGTAATGTCACATTGCTATAAACGTTCTAAACACTTATCCCCAATTTCTATACTTACATCATCAGTAGCCAACAATGGAC
The DNA here is from genome assembly GCF_059928025.1 of Delphinapterus leucas. Lineage (NCBI taxonomy): Eukaryota > Metazoa > Chordata > Mammalia > Artiodactyla > Monodontidae > Delphinapterus > Delphinapterus leucas. Next base: position 25,920,313 of record NC_143148.1, read on the forward strand.
CTGATGGTGGAGGCATTGAAATGACAGCATCACTGGTGTTCTTACAACCTTCCATTACTCTCCGCTGCCTCCCTGCTTGGTAAAACCCACGTTCTTTAGCAGGTCGCACGTGCTTTGTGAGCTGGCACCTTCCCCCATTCCTGTCCTTCACTGGAGGAATCCATGAAAAAACGGGACTACCTCATATCCCTGTGATTTTGCACATGCTCTTCCTTCTGGAAAACTCTCATTCATCCTCCAGCATCCCACTGGGCAGAACAACCCTTCCTCTCCTATATTACTTGCACATACTTCAACTCTTAAATGTTGTTTCCAACTTTCTCCCCTACTAGGCTGTGGGTTCCTTGAGGTCCAGAGGCAACAGCTAGTGTATTTCCTGGCACAGAAGTTTTCTTTAAGTATCGGCTACCCGGTCCCACCAACCTACAGGTCAAACAACGTATCCACCACCCTTCCTGACACCAGGGCTTCAAACCTCTCCCTCAATCCCTGCATCCACTCAGTTGCCAAGTCCCAGTGAAAACCGTGTCACCCCACCCATGTCCAGTTCTAAACTGGAACAAAGTTCCTTCCACAGTTGGGTCTGCCTGTCTTCAAATACAGAGTTTCAAGCAAATCCTTCCTCTCCCAAATCCTCACTGACTCCCTACTGATAAGGCCCAGTGGCCTTAGCACAGCATTTGGGTCCCTGGAGGCTTCATCTCTCACAGGGCAGCATGACTCTTCCTACCCAGACACTCCATGTTGTTCTGGCTTCAAGGCCCTTGCTTGCAGCCACCTCTACCTGGGAATCTTCCCAGATCTTCAAAGCCCAGCTCAAGTACTGCTTCCTCCAACAAATTTCCCCTCTGACAAAAGTGGTCACTCAAGAGCATGTGCCTTTTTTAAAAAAACAAAAACTTCCCAGGACATTATCACTTTCTACCAGTAGCCCCATCTCACCTCTCTCCAGTGAATGGAGCCCTAACTAACTAAAGCTCCACATTCTCCTCTACTCAAGCGTTTTCTAAAGGGTAGTGAACTAACATTTTTAAAGGAGGAAAACAACATGAACCACTTGATGGGACCCACAAAGCTGCTTGGAGACTCTACCAGCTAGTTTAGAAAAGTCCTTACTCTAAGTCCTCCTTCCCCCAAACCCTCTCCTCCTCCAGCTTAACTTAAAAGATTGTATACGCCGAAGATTGTTCTCCTGTTCTCAATTTTTTTTTTTTTTTAGCCACACTATGGGACATGCGGGATCTTAGTTCCCCGACCAGGGATCGAAGCCGTGCCCCCTGCAGTGGAAGCACAGAGTCCTAACCGCTGGACCGCCAGGGAATTCCCTTCCGTTTTTTTTTTTTTTAATTTATTTATTTAATTTATTTTTTTTTGTCTCTGTTGGGTCTTCGTTGCTGCGTGTGGGCTTTCTCTAGTTGTGGCGAGCGAGGGCTACTCTTTGGTGCGGTGTGCGGGCTTCTCATTGCAGTGGCTTCTCTTGTTGCAGAGAACGGGCTCTAGGCGCACGGGCTTCGGTAGTTGTGGCTTGTGGGCTCTAGAGCGCAGGCTCAGTAGTTGTGGCGCATGGGCTTAGTTGCTGCGAGGCATGTGGGATCTTCCCGGACCATGGCTCGAACCCGTGTCCCCTGCATTGGCAGGCGGATTCTTAACCACTGCGCCACCAGGGAAGCCCCTTCCCTCTGTTCTTAATTTTTAAAAATCAAGTTAATGGTTTTCTCTTCCTTAAAGGAATGTAAAACACACTCCAAAATGAATTAACAAGAACAAGAAGCCCTTGAGTATGGCATTCAACTTTCCCCCATAAATCTCAAAGGGAAAAAAAGGATTTCTTATAAGTGGGAGAGTTGGATTATGAGTAGCACACATCAAAAAGATAAATGGGCAGGTGACACATGCTACCAATATACTGTAAGACACACCTTTTCCAATTAGCTTATGCTGAACTGCATGGCAGGGACAAGCAAGGCAACTGGAGTTGGGAGGGTCCAGCAGGGTTTTTCTGTAGAGCAAAAGAAGCACTTTCCATGCTTGCAGTGAGCCTTGAGCAAAGCTGAACTGGGATCAGGCAGAGCACACAGTAAAAGCAGTGAGACTAGTTAGACTACAGCGGAGATTTAAACTGAGAGCTGCTAAGGCAGAGAATTAGGAAAACAAAGTGGGGTTGAATAAATAAGTGTTTTGTAAATCAGAAAAGTTTAGAGTGAATGAGATAGGCAACAGGAGGCTCTACTAGATCCCAGGGCAGGAGAATGCCTTTTTGTGGGAGGATTAGTCTAAGGCAAGTTGTACTGGGGAGGGAGGGAAGGCAATGAAATAAGGGAGAGGGCACATACCAAGAAAGAAGGTCTTAACTGCTGCAAAAATAATGGAAAAGGAAGGAATGAATGCATGTAAGAGACTTTCAGAAGCCATAATAGGACTTAGTCATGTCAAACTTTTTAGCCCTGGGGAGTGGGAAGAAATTGGGTAGCTGGGGAGAAAACAAGGAGGGGACTGGGAAGGAGTTAGACCAGGCAACTGGTTCAAAACAATCAAGAACAGGAAAGCAAGCTCGATTCAACACCTGCAGTGCTTTAAGTTAAGCTGTGGAGAAGGATCGTGCAGTTAAGTGTCCTACCTCCTCTAAGCGCGCTAAGAGCAAGCATACAGGCTTCTGTTTTAATCTAAGAAAGTCAAGAGTCACAGCTAATCAGATTCTTCAAGGGCACTGTGAAATTTCCGAAGTACGATGCCAAAAATGGATCCCCACCCCCAGTGCTCAGCATCTGGGAGGTAGCTATCAAGAGCAAGGTCTCTGGAAACAAACTCCCTCGGTCTGAATCCTGGCTCTCCCACGTACTCGATGGGAAAACCTGGAGAAACCTGGCTCCCCGGGAGGGGGAGGATGTACTCTTGCACTATTTGGGCTTGGGGAGGGAAGGGAGTAGCTGAAGGTGCCCGAAGTAAGTCTAAGTGTGAAATGCTGATTTAGAGAGAAGGTGAGTCACCTCTTCGAAAGTTTCAGTTTCCCCAGCTGTTAAAAACAGGAAGATAATAAAATCTACCTCCCTGGGTTTTTTAAGGACTGAATTCGATAATCCTTCCGAAGTATTGAACATAACTTCTGATGTGCTACAACCGTTCGATAAATGCTAGTGGTACACAAAATCAATACAAGGAATAATGCTATTTTTAATACTATTATTAATCATCCCTATCTCTTCTTGATATTCTCCGAGTATTGTACTACTGTGATCGTTCTGTCAGATTCTCAGAGGGGTCTGACATCCCCAAGAGGTTCAGAATCCCTGTAGCGGAGACCTGGGAAGAGAGAAGTGGCTGAGGTGGTAGGCCAGGAGGCTGCGGGCCCAGCCATCAGGCCCTGCGCACCAGCCCGCGGGCTGGGGGGAAAGATAACAACAGACAACACTCTCAACGCGTTCACTCCGTGCCTGCCAGCCACTGCGCTCTGCGCTCTACGCACATCACCTACTCCAATCCTCGCGACAGCCTTCCGAGTCAGCTGCTTTCGTCAGCGCCACTTTACAAATGGGGAAACTGAGGCGCCCGGGATGAAACCGCTAGCCCAAGGTCACATGGCTCTAGAGCGGAGGCTCGGGAGACCGCGCTCTCACCACCGCGCCTGGCTCGGTCAGCGCAGGAAGGGCAGGGAAAAAGGGGGTGGGGACGCCCAGGGACCCCGATCGACAGAAGGCCGCGGGGGCCGGGCTGGGGAAGGCGATCGCGCGGGGACGGCGGCCGGACTCACCTTGGCGCTGTGCACCGCTTCTTGCGCCCCGCGGAGCTGCAGCCAGATGCGCGCAGGGAGCGGTTCCTCAGCCCCGAGCGCGCCAAGCACGGCCAGGCTCACGCCGAACAGGCCCTCGATGCGGCCGCGGCTCCGTTCCAGCAGCGCCGCCTTCTCGGCGGGCGCCGTGAACTCGTCCAGTACCGCCCGGGCCGCCATGGCGGGCGCGGCCTCCCGCGGCGGCGCCGGGGGCCGGCGGCGGCGACGCCCCCTCAGCGTGCTGCCCCTGTACCCGAGCTCGTCAGGCGGCGTCGGCCCTCCAGGCCGCCTTGGCCCGGCCCGCGCCCTGCCGCCTGGCCGGATGCCCAGCTACACCATCCCGCCGCGGCAGCCGCAGCTGGGCAACTGCGGATGAAAAGCCCCTTCGCCGCCGCCGCCACCCCCGCCGCCGCCGCGGGCCGGGCCCCGCCGCCGCGCATGCGCCCCGCTCTCTGCCGTCATTGAGTGTCGCCACCCCCTGGGGGGGGGCGCGGAGGCGACGAAAGTGTACGTCACGCACAGTCGCCATGTTTGTTGAGGGCCCAACGATGGCTGTAGAGGGGGGTCTGGGTGGTCTTTGGTCAGGCCACGACGCTTTTGCGTGGCCTGGTGGATGATGAACTTATGGTTTTACATATGGGGAAATTGAGGCTCCGAGCCAGTAGTCGGGACTGACCCAGTGTCACACAAGGGATTTGGCTTGCTTTCAGACAGCTTGAAGCCCACTATAGCACTCTAGCAAACTGAGTTATCCAGCTTCTCATTTATTGATAGATGTTTTTTTCTCTTCCTCCCTCGATCCCTCCCCCACCTCTCTCTGTCTCTCGCTCTGTCTCTGTCTCTCTTTCTCTCTCTCCCTTTCCTTTGCTTTCCGTTGTTTTTTCAGTAAAAATGGTAACAGGAAGAGAAGAAAATGGGAATAATGTGTATGGAGAATTGAAAAGCAAAGAAATGATTAAGGAAAGGTCAAGAGAGTGTTTTCTTCTGGGAAGGGAGGAGGAGAATGTGTTATAGAAGAGGTACAAGAAGTGTGGGACTAGGGGCTTCTCCGTGATTTTAGTGGGGTACTTGGGCAAGTACACCCTAAGCCCTCTCCAGGTCTGTTTTCCCATCTGTAAATTCAAGGGTTGCTCTAGTTATCTCCGAATTCTTTTCCAGATATTATGTTCTCTGTGTCCATGAAAGCAGATTGTGGAAGATAGTGGTTTCCTTTCTCTGGGCTAAATATTGTGGGTATAGTAGATAGTTAGGGACCATGGGCGTATTATTTAACTTGTCTAAGTCGTAATTTCTCATCTGGAAATGTGGGTAACAATAGTACTTCCTACTGTGAAAATTAAGGTAGTACCTGGACACAGTAAATGATCATGAAATACTAGCTATTATTATCGTTAAATTAGCAATATATTTAAGGCTCCATTTTCACAGAAAAGCTTTGTGTGGATTATGCAACCATACTGAACTTAATGGGCCTGGGAGCCCCCTCCCGCTGTATAGATTCCCCCTTGAGGAGAAAAAAGGGGAACTAAAGATGTTGCAGTTGGAAAGGCCAAGTGGGAATGGTCTTGGTAAGAGGGATTACCCAAGGTAAAACCTGTCAAGGATCCGGGCTCCTGGGGTTTTCCATATGCCTCAGAAATTCAGACAGGTGTGGTCCCCTGGTGCCCCACCAAAGGATGACTCAGCACAGGGAAGAGAGCCACTAGGCTCACAGACTGACAACTTCCTGCTCCCCTGGGCTTTTCCCTGGGTGTCCACACAGCCAGCAGCCTTCCTCCATCAGGTAGATGACCTGAGATTGGCTGAGGCAGGTCAGGTGGAGAGTGTGGCCTTGCAGATAGACTGCACCCAGAGCAGGAGTCAACACAACGTGTTATTTCCTGTCTTCCTGGTGCACTCACCTTACATGGAATTGCTGTTGTTCAGTGATTGGACAGGGCTTTCCCCAGGGCGGTTCCTGTTTGCTCCCAGCAACTTCCCTGCTGGTGAGTCTTACTTGCTTAATTATTAGGGCTGAGAAGAGGCTGCTTTGAAAAACACACTACAGGTCCTTCCCCTTCCCCCCAAGAAACCTGCCCTAAAACAACACTAGTAGTTCATACACACAACCACAGAAGAAAATTGGGCCTTTAGACTGTGTTCAGAAGTCACTGGGTTGGTGTATCGCCAGAGACACAGCTTTGGGATTTTTTCCCTCTGTTTAGAACACTTGCCAGTTCATATCTGGTCAGCATTTCCCTTTAGGGAACTCTCAAGGTTTCCTGAGTGTAGGGAACAAGGAGAGAGAGGGAGAGAGAGAAATCCCCTTTTAGGAAACTCCCTTGCTTCCTGTAGTTTCTGAACCACAACTTCCGTCACTTGGCCAGTCTTGCCTACCTGGCTGGCCTCACCACCCAGGACAGTTAGCACCAGGGATAAGACCTTCACGGAGTCTATATTCCAGATACTGTAGCTGTTTGTTTTCTCTAATCTCCATATCAACCCATGAGAGGGTGTTGAGGGAATCACTTATTTCCCCTTCTCATATTTTCATTGTGAGGGCAGGCGGTGGATTCCTACCCTTTTCTCCAGCAGGGCTGACTGTGGAAGAACACATGCAGTGCCCCTTGCCAGGTCTCCCCCAGGGCAGGAGAAGAACTTCTCTGACCCCACTGACGGCTGACTTTCTGAGAAGGATCAGTGCTGGGTTGGGCCGCCCTGCCCCCAGAGAGGGTGTATTATTATCTGCTGTCTGCGGTTGCCCACCGTGTCAGTGACTGTGTGAAGTATTTTCACTCAACCACATCCTCCAGTCCAGCTTTGTCAGTAATAAAGATGACACTTTGATCTCTAACTGTCTGACACCTGCTTTTATTTCTCAGTCCTGAATGCAGGAGGGTCAGGAAGAGTGTTTACTGGCTTCCTAAAACTCCAGCAGTGGTTGATATTTTTATCATTCCTATTTTAAAGATGAGGAAAGAGAAGCATAGAGAGGTTCTGGAACGTTCCACAGAGCTGGTAAGTGAAGTGCTAGGAACAGGCATTTGAATCCTGGCAGTTTGACTCTGTACTGGGTGTTATATACGCAACCGGCTCCCTTTTCTGCCCTTGTACAAAAGCAAGAGGAAATAACATGTTCTCATGACTAACCCCTTAATGTTTGGACCCTCCTTGCCTTGGGATGCTCTCAAAAGCAGGCAGACTCGAACCTGTCATATTGCTTGGCTCACCAACCAGTCCAATAAACAGACTCAAGATGGAGTTTTTTCCCGGGTTCTTTGTTTTTGGTGTAATAACACCTAGGGCTTAGAGTAAGGAACAGGAATACAACTGTGCTTCAGCCTCACAGAAATTTTAATACATTGGCAAACTGTTCAGTGTCTCTTATCTCCCTTGTCACTAGTCCAAGTTACCGTCATCTCTCCCTTTGACAGCTGTGGGGTCTCTCCCACATTCTTCCTGGCCTCTCTCTAAATTTCAGGAGCTACAACTGCTGGAAGGTTGGGAGAAATTACTCTGTGGCCAGAGTAATCTTCTCAAGTTACAAATTTCATCAGCTAATCTCTTGCTTAAGACCTTACAAGAGCTTCGCATTATGCTCAGAATAAAATTCAAACTCTAACTTGGCTTGCAGCACTTGCAAGACCCATCCCCTGCTTTCTTCTCCTCCCTCCACCTGGCCCAGGTTATACTGCCCAAGGGTATTTGCACAAGCTGTTGCTTCCTCTAGCTTTCTTTTCACTGGCTTAACGCCTGCTCAGCCATCAGATCTCAGTTCTGGGAGTGACTTGTTCACGAATTCATTCACTGGTCTCTCTGATGAGTCAAGTCCCCTGGTCCCAGGCTCATGGGGCACTGTGGCCCTCTCACTCACAGCACTAGGGCCAGTTTTACAGGCATTTGTGTGATATGACTGGTGCATGTCCATCTCCAGATGTCATCAGAACTTCAGCTCCAGGGGGCCAGTGATCTGAGCCTGGATTGAGCTAGAAGTATTCCAGGAATGGAGAGCAGCCCTTCTTGGCTGGAATGTGCTGAGGCAGGGGGGCACCCGCAGGTAAAATAGGGTTGGATCCTCCAGAACCTGGTGGGCCAACTACTTTTGGCTGCGTTGGGTCTTTGTTGCTGCTTGTGGGCTTTCTCTAGTTGCGGCGAGCGAAGGCTACTCTTCCTTGCGGTGTGCAGGCTTCTCATTGCGGTGGCTTCTCTTGTTGCGGAGCACGGGCTCTAGGCACGTGGGCTTCAGACGTTGCAGTATGCGGGCTCAGTAGTTGTGGCTCACGGGCTCTAGAGCACAGGCTCAGTAGTTGTGGCGTATGGGCTTAGTTGCTCCACAGCATGTGGGATCTTCCTGGACCAGGGCTCGAACCTGTGTCCCCTGCATTGGCAGGCAGATTCTTAACCACTGCACCACCAGGGAAGTCCTTTCCCATGTTTTTAAACAGCAAGTGCACCATTTATTTTATGTTCCAAGATCTTTCTCCTTTCCCCGGGGGAGGAAGCCTGGGGGGGGAGGGGGGCAGGGTGAACCTGGGAAGAGCACTTAGGGGATATTGGTCTGGGAGGGCGATGATGGTGGCTTGGACTAGGGACTTTGGAGTGGAGACAGAGAGGGGGAATTTGAGAGGGATTTTGGTGGTAGAATCTTGACATTAAAGTGCAAGGGACTTGTTTTTCCTTCGCTGCAGAAAAACCTTGCTGCTTCTGCTGCTTCTCATCATGTATTTTTCTCCCTTTATAATTCCTTTGCATTTTTATTATCCATGCTGTTGAAACTCCCCTAACATTAATTCAACCTGCTACTACTACTACAGCATTGAGGGGAGTTATTTATAAAATTCAGTCATCTTAAGTGGGACGCAATTTCTGGACCAAATTCTACTACAAAGATTGCCTGCCTGCCAGCTCCCTGATGCTCCTAATTCTCAGTATTTTCCCATCACCCTTTACAGCAGGGTTTCTCAACAATGGCACAGTCAACATTTGGGGCAGATAATTCTTTGTTGTGGGCGCCTGTCCTGTGAATTATACGATGTTTGGCAGCATCCCTGGCCTCACTCACTGGATGCCATTAGTGCCCTCCCACCCCAATTGTGCCCACAACAAAAATGTCTCCAGGTATTGTCTAATATCCCCTGGGGAAGTGGGGAGAGACTAACCCCCACCATTACCCCCAGTGAGAACCACTGGTCTCCACAAGTTCAGGGAAAGCCCTGTCCCTGGGGCTGAGCTAATGGGAATTCAGATTCCATCTCCTCCTCCCTTCTGCATACTCCCTGTGGGGGACACACACACACACACACACACACACACACACACACACACACACACACACACACATCTAGTATAATGAAAGCTCTCTGAGTTCCCTTTGACTTGCTGTCCTGTCTGTATTGAATGTGGAACAACATGGCTTAAGAGAGTCCTGGTCAGTCGTGTGTCCACCAGGCAAGTGACTGAACAACTCAACTCCCATCACTACTTACCCATCACTGCTTCTCCTCAGCCTATCTGTAGAACATGCTCTTGCCAGGACTAGCTGTCTTTAAAGCCAAGCTTAAGTCTCACTTCTTCCATGAATCCTTGTTGGCCTGTTCAACTTCCTGTGGCTGGTAGGGGCAGTTGAATGACTGTTTAATTCATTCATTCAGCAAATATTTACTGAGCCCCTACTATGTGTCGGGCATTGTTCTGAGTCCTGGGAATACAGCAATCAACAAAGCAAAGTGTCTACTCTCATGAACTTACTAGAAGGGAAGAGACAATGAATGAATGAATGAATGAATGATGTAGTGTGGGGGCATAACTGTAGGGGTTTGGACGGATCGATAGTCTATCCCCCATGTGTGGTAGGTAGTTTCCAAAGAAGGCCCTTCCCTCCCTGTATGTGCAGACTGCTCTTTATATCAAGATGCTGGGATGGCTCTGTGACTGCATCGACCAATAGGATTCAGTAGGAGTGATATTCCAGGGCTTCTACGACCAAGAAGAAGACTTAAGAAGACTGTTGGCTCCTACTTCCTTCCTCTTGGAACACTTGCTTTTGGAACAGTCCCACTTGGAACCTAGTTGCCATGCCAGGAGGAAGCCCAAGCCCAAGCAGCTATGTGGAGGAGAGCCAAGCCCCACCCACCGCCCCCCACCCCCCCAGCAGACAGCCCCAGATGAGCTCCCAGCTAGTGGCCAGCACCAAACACCAGCCATGTGAGTGAGGCCATTTTGGACCTTCCAGCCGGTCCAGCATTCCAGGTGACAACCTGGGAAGCAAAAGAACTATCTGGTCAACCCACAGACTCTTGAGAAATAGTAAATTGTTAACTTAAGCTACCACGTTTGGGATGATTTGTTATGCAGTGATAGATAAAAGAGACACATCTAAATCCATAACCAATGACAGGCCAGCATAAGAGCCCAACAGACATTTAAACTTATAATTGGTAACGCTGACTGGAGGATATGGCTAGTTAATGCTTTACTCATGAACTAGACAGAGTCCAGTGACTGGCACAACTGGATACCCTCAGGCCTTCTCTTCTTCCCCCTCCCTCCTGGGCAGGTGGGGAGGCCCCTTCTGTGAGACAGAGAGCAGACGAGAACTTGCTCTCTGCAGAAAGGCTGGCTCCCCGAAGAAGGCGGCCAAGCTGAGCATGCTCAGTGTCTTCCCCCAGACTCATCCATCAGACAACTCAGTCCTCCCACAGAGAACAGGGAGTGATGATGGGTAGGGAGACAGGCCAACAGAGATGGTCTGGCTGGTCTTCCTCCACATGAAAATATGACGAATATGAGAAAAAGAGTGTCCCAGCAGTGACAAGGGCTCTGCCAAGGAGAAGCTGTGTTTGTGCTACTCAACACAGGCTGGACAGGGAAGGCCTCTTTGAGGGGTCGACATTTGAGCAGTGATCTGGATGGGGGGCCGTGGGGACATCTGGAGAAGGGCTTCTAGGCAGAGACAGTGGTTAGTGTGTTTGCAGAGCAGCAAGGAGGCCGGTGTGCCTGAAGCTGGGGGCGGGGCATGAGAAGAGGAGAAGGGATTGAAGTTTAGAGGTGGGCAGAGGCCAGAGCATGGGGGCCAAGTGCACCTGGGAAGGATGTCAGACTTTATTTTACATGTGATGGGAAGTCACCAGAAGGTGATCAATGTTCCTTGATAAGTGGGGTCTCCAAGTCACAAAGGCAAGGGCTTCAGTGTCCTGGTAGTTAGGTTTCCTGTTTGTTGGAGGTGTGGCTGAGCCAGGAAGAAGGGGCTGCCGGGCTCCTGTGTGTTGGTGAGGCCACCAGGCTGGAGGGGTGGAGACTTCAGGTGCTCAGTCACGTGCACTGCGATCAGGTCCAACACCTGGCTGGTTACAGACACTTTCAGAACAAAATGGTCAAACAAAAGGTGTTTGCTTTGCAGGACCTCTGGTCTGAGCCACATGGGCAGTGGAATTTCAGACAACAAACTTCACGTGCGTGCCTATGTAATGTTCAGGGCATTCTACAGACACTGGGTGGGACGGAGGGGCAGCGCTGACTACAGCGGGCTCTGCTTGTCTTCCTGGAGAAGGAGGAGGAAGGTGATGTCTCCACAATGAGAGGGAGAATGCTGTCACCACCACAGGGAGCGCTGAGGGCCCTCAGAAGATGCAGAGACCACATACGAGAAGGGGAGTGGCTGAAGTTGCTGTGGCATGGAAGATATGCTATACAAGCTGAGGAGTATATTATATGCACTGCTTTTCCAAATACTCCTTGCAGGCTTAACCCTACGTGAGGAACTGGGCTATGCACCCAGCACTTACAACAGCAGGTGTTCTGCAAATTATTGATTGGCTGACTCTACACAGATGATCCTATTTAGCGCCTACAAACAACGCTATGAGGTAGGCATCATGCCCATTTTACAGATGAAGAAACTGAGACTTAGGGGGGTTAAGGAACTTGTCTGAAGTCCCCGCCACCAGGAAGTGATAGAGGCAGGACTGGCACAGCGGTTCTTCAGTATTGAAGACTTCTCCGCAGAAGCAGAAAGGGTAGAGGCCTACCTCGGTTCCCTTCCAACTCTCTGGCTGGTCAACATCTAAGGGCCTCCTCACCCTGAGATGCTGTCTTTCTTTCCATAGAAAGGGTGGGGCAGGCTCACAGGAAGCTGGGTCACCACCCTTCGCCTCCGGCTTCCCAGAGTAAAAAATAACTTGCTGTTCCCGGAAGTACGTGCATACTGCAGGAAGGACATGGAATATTAGTCAAGGCTCCCTTTGTTCTGCAACTGCGGTAAAAAATGTAGCTGCCTCTCTCTCCAGCTCCGCTCCCTTCTCTCCCATCACCACCTCTTGTCTCCTCTCATTCAGAATAACTGGGAGAGCTTGTACTGGAATTCCAGTTTTTCCTAAAGTGTGGAAAACTCGTGCCTGCTGGTATGGCAAACGATCTTCACTGGGAAACAGCCAGACTTCTAAGGAATTGTAATTGTTATGTATTTCTTTCTACAGTCCTGTTTTTGGCAAGAAATACCGGGCTTCCAGTTATTACAACAATCAAATATTTCCTTCATAATTATATTTAAATTTAAAACGTGAGTTGATTTTAAGAAAAATGTTAGTCGGTTAACAACTCGGGTGGTGTGGAGATACGGCCAGAATCATGAACAAGGATCCGTAAAGGACTCGAGCGTGGGAAATACTCATCTTAGTTCAGAGCCCAGTACACCATCTCTTAAGAAGGGCTGTGCGGATACCGGCAAATTTTTTGGAAGATCCCCGTCGGTGAGTCTAAGGGCTGGCTCTAGGCCGGCCCAGGAGCTGGAAGGACAGGAGTCTTGGCTGTGCCATTCCCCCTGGGGGCCTGCATGAGCCTCCTGGGTCTGGGCCGAGTTCCCCTTTTCTGCAATTGAGGAGGTTGTTGCCCTTCCAGCCGGCGCCTTCTCCTTCTTTCACCCTCCTGCCAGCTCTGGAGCTTAGACCAGGAGACAGTGTAAGAGGAAACGATTTCATGTTTCACATGCACACTCGCTTCCTTATCAAATACTCCTTGCGCCCCTCTGTGCACGGGGCACCTCTGCTCTCTCTAGGAAAGTCGTTACTTAAGGCCGTCTTGTCTCGGCCACCAAAGCCCAGGGCGCCACCTGCTGTCCCCATGGCGCCAGTGCAGCCTCCGATTTCGAGCCCCCTTCATCCGGAGGGAGAGGATGAGAATCCCCGGGAAATCCGGGGACGCAGGTCTTTTGCGAGCAGCTGGCAAGGCCGAAAGGGGATGCAAAGTAAATGGATGTGGGCAATTGGAAGAAAAGCCTCCCACGGATGGAAGGGCCCGGAGAGAACCGAAGGAAAGTGCGCAGCCGCCGCCGCCGCGTCTCGCCGTGCTTTTCTCTGGGATAAACGCTTACCACTGGCATCTCCAGGCGACCAAGGGGCACTGGGTCTGCTCCCCACCGCATCCCCGGGTGTGGAGAGAGCAGCTGGGGAGCTGCATCAGAATCTCAATAAATGGATGATGAATTTATTTAATTGGGACAGTGCATTCTTTTTTGCTGCTTTAAGTGGAGAGGAAGGAGATGCAAGATTCAAGGTACAGAAAAGGCACCTCCTCCCCCCGCCGCCCCGCAACACACACGGAAATTGCTCCCCAAAGCTCTCTTTCTCAGCATTCTCAGCGAGGAGGCTGGAACTCTTCTGCGTCCAGAATGACATCTCCATGTCCGTCCGCCTGGGCCTGCCACCTCCCGCCCCCACCGCCAGCGCCCGCCCTCCTCCGCCTGGTGGACGCTTGAGCAAACAGCTCAAAGTCCAGGTAGGTTTTGCAGCTGGAGGCCGGGGTGCAACCAGGAGCACAGGCTCTCCACCTTAGGTGTTCTCTCGCTTTGGTCTGAGTTGGTGGTGGGGAGGGGCGGGGGTGTTAGAATCAGAGTGCTCTGGTCTCACCAGTAGATTCTGGGGCAGTAGGTTTGGAGTAGAGTCCTGGGAGGCCGTCTCCCCCGCCCCTCCCCCCCGCGATTCTTGTCCTTCAAAGGTTGCACACCACTGCACTGGCCTGAAAGGCACTCCTGTGTCCAGGCTTCTTCCAGGCGCAGTGAAAAAATAATTGATTGTGGATGGGGAACTTACTTCCTGCGAGGTACTGCACCTGGGCTTCATGAGAATTCTCATTTAATGCTCACCACTGCCCTTTGAGGGGGCACCGTCTTTCTGTACATTTTAAAGAAAGGGGAGACGAAGGCTTAGAGGATTACTTGGCTTGCCCCAGTCCAGTAAATGGCGGGGACAGGATTGGAATTCAATTCATTCTGATTTCAAAGCACTTTTCCCCTAACTTTTCCCAATACAATTCTCTTTTTTCACATTATTTGGGTATAACGATTTTAGAGTTAATTTTTAAAATAGGCAATACAGGTATGTGGTTCAAAAAATTTTCAAAGTACTAAAACATATTCAGTACCATTGCAAAGCAATGTGAATACACTTAACATTCCTGACAACTGCGCTAGAAAATTTAAAGATGGTGACTTTTATGTTATGTGTTTTTTTTTTTAACCACAATTTTTAAAAAGAGGCGTTCAGTAGGAGGATTCTCTCTTGCCTTTGTCCCCTGTCTGTCTGGTGACCCCTCACCATGGGTAACCATCGCTATTAGTTTTATATGGATCTTTCCTTTTTAAAGTACACACGAATACATACAAATACATGCCCCCCTTCCTTTTTTGCACAAAGAGTAACAAACTATCCATACCAATCTGCCTCTTGTTATTGTCATAGGACACTATATCTTGGAGATCTTTCTATATCAGAACTTCAAGAGCCCCTCATTCCTTTTTAAAATTAATTAATAATTAAAAATTTTAAATTGAGGTATAATCAACATAACATTATATTAGTTTCAGGTGTACAACCTAATGATTCAACATCTGTATACCTTAACTACAATGTCTAGTTAACACCTGGCCTTACATAGTTAACAGAAACCTTTTCTTGTGATGATGACTTTTAATATCCATTAGCAACTTTCAAATATTCAATACAGTATTATTAACTAGAGTCGCCATGCTGTACATCACATCCCCCTGACATCTGTTTTCTAACTGGAAGTTTGTACCTTTTAACCCCCTTTGCCCATATTCTCCGTCCTCCCACCCCCTCCTCTGTAGCTATGGGTGTGGTTTTTGTTTGCTTGTTTTTTAGATTTCACATATAAGTGAGAACATATGGTATTTGTCTTTCTCTGACTTGCTTCGCCTAGCATAATACCCTCAAGGTCCACCCATGTTGTTGCAAATGGCAGGATTTCCTTCTTTTTTTTATTTTTTAATGATTGAATAGTATTCCATTGTGTATATACATATACATCACACCTCCTTTATCCATTCACCCATGGATACTTAAGTTGTTTCCACATCTTGGCTATTGTAAATAATGCTACACCTCATTGCTTCTGTTAGCTGCTAGGGTAGCTCATTGTACAGAGACCATAGTTTCTGCTCACCACTCCCCTGCTGATGGGCCTTAAGATATTTTCCAGTCTCTTGAAGACATATTGGTTAACTAGCACCCAAAGGAGCCCGCTCAACTTACCTAGAGTTTAAACCATGACCTCAAAATAAAATGTATTGCTTAGACTCACCCTTGAAAACCGACAGCCCCATGTTCAAGACTCGGCCCCTTGCCTCAGTAAATCCCAGGCTGTTTTTCCTCCAGTGCTGGAATGGATAACGTGCCATATGGAGTAGCAGGTGTGCATTTAGGGGCCTTGGGGTCCAAATCAAGTGTCTTTACACACTGCAGTCACCCACGTTGTGGTCAGCTCACACCGTGAGAGGCTTTTGGCATACAGGGCCCAGCAGATTCACAGCCCCCATCTCATGCCCTCTCTGGGCTTGTTGGGTGGAGTGGTGGGTGGAGTCACTCAAGATATTAAACTTTTTGGGGGGGAGGTAGGTGGGAAGATGCATACAAATGAATTAATGTAAGTTACACACGAGGGTGCTGGGGTGCCACCTCTTGCTGTGCTGCATGGTAGTGGTCACTCTCCATGGGTGCTCTGATGGCCCTTCCATTAGCACTTTGTCCCACTGTCCCTCATTAAACTGTGAGCTCCTGAAAACCCAAAGGGGAGACCTCGTTGTCCCTGCCATTCTCACAGCCTTGAAAGTATGACTGGGGCACAGGCAACGCTGGGTGCTGACCACGTGCCAGGGGCCTGCTCAGCACCTTATTCAATTGCCTCACTTAATCCTGGTAACAACTCCCTGAAGTAGGTGCTATTGTTATTCTCAGTTTTGAGATGAAGAAAATGAGGCACAGAGAGGTCAGGCCACCTGTCAAAGTCACACAGCTCCTAAGTAGCAGAGTTGAGATTGTGAGTCTGGGAGGTTTGCCTCCAGAATCTGTCCTCTTCTGCTCTGCTCTGCTCTGCCGCCTCTGTGACCTTTCCTCTTTGTCCTGGAAAGTGAGGGAGGAAAGCTGGATTGTGATTACTTTAATATTTGCTTTAGCAAAAGTGTATTGTGAGCCTCGTCTCTGCTACTAATTAGCTGTTTCGACCTTGAGACAGTTAGTTAATGTTTTTGTTTCTCATCCATAAAGCAGGGACAATAGTACTGAGTGCATGTGGCTATTGTGAGGGTTCAGCGAATTAGGACATATGAGGAGCTTAGACATAGTAAGCATTCAAAGAGTTTATGCTGCTAGGCAATGGGCCAGGTCCTTTAGGCTCTTGGTACTCAAGGCAGCATGGGCATCACCTGAGAGCTTGTTAGAAATGCAGAATCCCAGGCCCCTCCCCCGACCAGCTGAATCAGAATCTGCATTTTAACAAGGGCCCTAGGTGATTTGCAGGTGCATTAAAGTATGAGAGAGCTCTGCTCTGTGGCAGTGACTTTCAATCACCCTTCTCCCTCAGACTCCCAGGCCCGACTCCCTGACCCCCCTGCATGGCGTGCGGAGGTGAGGCTGGACCATCCAGTTTTATCAGCTCCTTCAGCCTCTTCTGAATGTTGGGGCCAGCCAGGCTTGGCAACCCAGCTCTAAGAGCCAGCAGAGGTGAATGAATGAAGCAGTTTCTGCACTTCTGATGTGACAGGGTAGACACTCTTTTGGCTGTAGTGCCCAAACTTTTTAATCTTTTTCTGGGTCCGTCTTTCATCCTTGCCCAACCTGGCATTTTGAGAAATGAAGCTTTAGTGACTCGCGCAAGAAAGGCGGTCAGAGACAAGAGTGCCACCCTGTGGCAAGAGCCTGGCATTACCATCCGGAAAGCCGCTGGTGAGGATAAGAACTGAGTGACTTCTGTCTGTGGTAACAGGATGTTGATAGCTACATCCTATTGAGCCTTTCTTATACGTCGGGCACTGTGCCAAGTCTTCCTCATGGATTAGTTTATTTGAAGCAGGTACTATTGTTACCCCCATGTTGCAGGGATGGGGGAGCAGAGATGGAGAGGGATGAGGTGATTTGATCAGGCTCCCTCAGAGGTGAAGGCTGGAGCTGGGAGCGAACTCAGGGCAGCCTGGCTCCAGAGCAGACAATTATAACAGTTTGATATATTTCCTCTGCAGCAAGAGAAGGAGGCCTTTCTGGTGTGGACCCCCAAATTTTAGACTGTTTTTAGACCTGTGCTATTTTATTATTGGAGCCAGGCAGTCAGAGACCTGGGTTCTGGCATGAGCGCCCCTCTCTCCTACCCACGGAGTTGCAGGTAAGTCATTCACCTAATCTTTCGGAGTTTGTAGAAGAGGGGGTAATACTATTTGAGCTGTTTACATTATAGCATCTCTGCATGCTCTGCAAGAAGGCAGCACCTACAAGCCAAGGAGAGAGGCCTCTGGAGAAATCAATGCTGCCAGCAACTTGATCTCAGACTTACAGACTCCAGAACTGTGAGGAAATACATTTTTGTTGTTTAAGCCTTCCAGTCTGTGGTAATTTGTTGTGGCAGCCCTAGCAGGCTAATAGAAGCCCCCAAAAGCAATAACCTCAATCCAGACAGAGCATATACAGTGGAAGCTCTATTTAAAAAATGGGGCCTCACTATGGAGAACAGTATGGAGGGTCCTTAAAAATCTAAAAATAGAACTACCATATGATCTAGCAATCCCACACCTGGACATACATACAGAGAAAACTAAAAGATGCATGCACCCCAATGTTCATTGAAGCACTATTTACAACAACCAAGACATGGAAGCAACCCAAGTGTCCAAGATGAATGGTTAAAGAAGATGTAGTATATACGTGCAATGGAATATTACTCAGCCGTAAAAAAGAATGAAATAATGTTATTTTGCAGGAACATAGATGGACCTAGAGATTATCATACTAAATGAAGTAAACCAGATAGAGTAAGATAAATTATCATATGATATAGCTTATATGTGGAATCTAAAAAAAGTGATACAGATGAACTTACTTACAAAACAGAACTAGACTTACAGACGTAGAAAACAAACTTATGGTTACCAAAGGGGAAAAGGCAGGAAGGGATCAATTAGGAGTTTGGGATTAACATACACACACTACTATATGTAAAATAGATGACCAACAAGGACCAACTGTATACTCAATATTTTGTAATTAACCAACAAGGACCTACTGTATACTCAATATTTTGTAATAACCTATAAGGGAAAAGAACCTGAAAAAAAATGATATATATGTGTGTATAACTGAATCATTTTGCTGTACAATTGAAACTAACACAACACTGTAAATCAACTATACTTCAATAAAAAAAAATTAAAAATAAAAAAGGGGTTTGGGTTGACTAGTGCTACTATCGTGTTGAGGCCTGGTCTTGGGTCACAGTGGTGACTTCAGGTGGTGTTTCCCAGAGTGTGGTATGTGGAACATGGTGGTACATGAAATGATGTTAAAGGTTATATGGATGAATGTAATTCTATATATATAATTTTTTAAATTAGGAAGATATTAACACATCATACTCATGACTTCATGGTTATTATTGTTTAGAGTGAGCTAAGTTAAAAAATAATAAACTGGGGCTTCCCTGGTGGCGCAGTGGTTGAGAGTCCGCCTGTCGATGCAGGGGACACGGGTTCGTGCCCCAGTCCGGGAAGATCCCACCTGCCGCAGAGTGGCTAGGCCCGTGAGCCATGGCTGCTTAGCCTGTGCGTCTGGAGCCTGTGCTTCGCGAGGCCACAGCAGTTAGAGGCCCGTGTACCACAAAAACAAAAAAAACAAAAAAAAACTGATTTGAAGTTGATTTAAAGAAAATTGGATTAGTTGGGTGATAAGTGAATATAACAATGTTGGCAGAATAATGAAGGTATATTCACATGACTGCCATTGGGGGAAATGCTGAGCTGAGGACTGACTGTATTTCTGGGAAGATGGCTGTGTGTTGAGAAAGGCTGCTGCCATGTGCATTCCCCCACAAAGTGCTACCCCTCTGTTTATGGATCTGAATGATCTTGAATTTTAAAATGATTCAGTACAACATAGTTGCTCCAAACTGCTAAGTCCACCATAGATTGAATTACACAGAAAAGAGGGAACGGAGCTGGGGAAAAGGACTTGGACTGTAAGAAAGGGAATGCCGACTTCCCTGGTGGTTCAGTGGTTAAGAATCCACCCGCCAGCTAACACATATCCTTCTCAAACTCTTCCAAAATATAGCAGAGGGAGGAACACTCCCAAACTCATTCTACAAGGCCACCATCACCCTGATACCAAAACCAGACAAAGATGTCACAAAGAAAGAAAATTACAGACCAGTATCATTGATGAACATAGATGCAAAATTCCTCAACAAAATACTAGCAAACAGAATCCAACAGCACATTAAAAGGATCATACACCGTGATCAAGTGGGGTTTATCGCAGAAATGCAAGGATTCTTCAATATATGCAAATCAATCAATGTGAAAAACCATGTTAACAAATTGAAGGAGAAAAACCATATGATCATCTCAATAGATGCAGAAAAAGCTTTCAACACGATTCAACACGCATTTATGATAAA
The DNA here is from genome assembly GCF_059928025.1 of Delphinapterus leucas. Taxonomy (NCBI): domain Eukaryota; kingdom Metazoa; phylum Chordata; class Mammalia; order Artiodactyla; family Monodontidae; genus Delphinapterus; species Delphinapterus leucas. The sequence continues at coordinate 25,940,009 of NC_143148.1, forward strand.
AACTCTCCAGAAAGTAGGGATAAGGGGAACTTTTCTCAACATAATAAAGGCCATATATGACAAACCCACAGCCAACATTGTTCTCAATGGTGAAAAACTGAAACCATTTCCACTAAGATCAGGAAAAAGACAAGGTTGCCCACTCTCACCACTCTTATTCAACATAGTTTTGGAAGTTTTAGCCACAGCAATCAGAGAAGAAAAAGAAATAAAAGGAATCCAAATCAGAAAAGAAGAAGTAAAACTGTCACTATTTGCAGATGACATGATACTATACATAGAGAATCCTAAAGATGCTACCAGAAAACTACTAGAGTGAATCAATGAATTTGGTAAAGTAGCAGGATATAAAGTTAATGCACAGAAATCTCTTGCATACACTAATAATGAAAAACCTGAAAGAGAAATTAAGGAAACACTCCCATTTACCATTGCAACAAAAAGAATAAAATACCTAGGAATAAACCTACCTAAGGAGACAAAAGACCCGTGTGCAGAAAATTATAAGACACTGATGAAAGTAAGTAAAGACGATAACAAACAGATGGAGTGAAATACCATGTTTCTGGATTGGAAGAATCAACATTGTGAAAATGACTATGCTACCCAAAGCAATCTACAGATTCAATGCAACCCCTATCAAACTACCAATGGCATTTTTCATAGAACTATAACAAAAAATTTCACAATTTGTATGGAAACATAAAAGACCCTGACGAGCCAAAGCAATCTTTAGAAAGAAAAATGGAGCTGGAGGAATCAGGCTTCCAGACTTCAGACTATACTACAAAGCTACAGTAATCAAGACAGTATGATACTGGCACAAAACAGAAATATAGATCAATGGAACAGGATAGAAAGCCCAGAGATAAACCCATGCACATATGGTCACCTTATCTTTGATAAAGGAGGCAAGAATATACAGTGGAGAAAAGACAGCCTCTTTAATAAGTGGTGCTGGGAAAACTGGACAGCTACATGTAAAAGAATGAAATTAGAACACTCCCTAACACCATACACAAAAATAAACTCAAAATGGATTAAAGACCTAAAAGTAAGAAATGGAAATAAAAACAAAAATAAACAAATGGGACCTAGTGAAACTTAAAAGCTTTTGCACAGCAAAGGAAACCATAAACAAGAGGAAAAGACAACCCTCAGAATGGGAGAAAATATTTGCAAATGGAGCAACTGACAAAGGATTAATCTCCAAAATATACAGGGAGCTCATGCAGCTCAATATCAAAAAAGAACAAACAACCCAATCCAAAAATGGGCCGAAGATCTAAATAGACATTTCTCCAAAGAAGATATACAGATTGCCAACAAACACATGAAAGGATGCTCAATATCACTAATCATTAAAGAAATGCAAATGAAAACTACAATGAGGTATCACCTCACACCAGTCAGAATGGCCATCATCAAAAAATCTACAAACAGTAAATGCTGGAGAGGGTGTGGAGAAAAGGGAACCCTGTTGCACTGTTGGTGGGAATGTGAATTGATACAGCCACTATGGAGGTTCCTTAAAAAACTAAAAATAGAACTACCATAGGACCCAGCAATCCCACTACTGGGCATATACCCTGAGAAAACCATAATTCAAAAAGAGTCATGTACCACAATGTTCTTTGCAGCTCTATTTACAGTAGCCAGGACATGGAAGCAACCTAAGTGTCTATAGACAGATGAATGGATAAAGAAGATGTGGCACATATATACAATGGAATATTACTCAGCCATAAAAAGAAACAAAATTGAGTTATTTGTAGTGAGGTGGATGGACCTAGAGACTCATACAGAGTGAAATAAGTCAGAAAGAGAAAAACAAATACCATATGCTAACATATGTATATAGAATCTAAAAAAAAAAAAGGTTCTGAAGAGCCTAGGGGCAGGAAAGGAATAAAGATGCAGAGGTAGAGAATGGACTTGAGGACATGGGGAGGGGGAAGTGTAAGCTGGGACGAAGTGAGAGGGTGGCATGGATATATATACACTACCAAATGTAAAATAGACAGCTAGTGGGAAGCAGCTGCATTGCACAGGGAGATCAGCTATGTGCTTTGTGATCACCTAGAGGGGTGGGGTAGGGAGGGTGGGGGGGAGACGCAAGAGGGAGGAGTTATGGGGATATATGTATATGTATAGCTGATTCACTTTGTTATACAGCAGAAACTAACACACCATTGTAAAGCAATTATACTCCAATAAAGATGTTTAAAAAAATAAAAATAAACCTTAAAAAGAAAAAAGGAATCCGCCTGCCAATGCAGGGGACACGGGTTCGATCCCTAGCCCAGGAAGATCCTGCATGCTGCGGAGCAGCTAAGCCCGTGTGCCTCAACTACTGATCCTGTGTTCTATAGCCCATGAGCCTCAACTACTGAAGCCCATATGCCTAGAGCCCGTGCTGTACAACAGGAGAAGCCACCGCAAGGAAGAGTAGTCCTGGCTCGCCGCAAATAGAGAAAGCCCATGCACTGCAACGAAGACCCAACGCAGCCAAAGATATAAATAAACAAACAAATAAATAAATAAAAGGGAATTCCTATGGAATAAGGTGCCTGCTCCATGTTCAGGGACACACATCGAGAGAAGGGAAAACTGTCCTGTCAAGATCCGTTGAGGAAATGAGAGAAGAGAGAAAATGCAGCAGGAGTGGGACAAAATGCCAGTCGCTTACAATTGCTTAGCCCTTAGCAATTGGCAAAGGGCTTACAGGCCTGTTTTCTTGACTGGATTCAATGATATTCTGTAGTCAAGCTGGGTGGGACATGGGGAACTCTTAAGCACTGTGTTCTCCTGCACCTCCCTTCCCAGTCCCCTTGGCCTGGCTCCTGCTTCATCACTCCAGCAAGCAGACCCCTCAAAGTCACCAGGGCTCTTGATGATCACCCCAGTTTTGCAGACAAGGAGCCAAGGGCCACCAAAGTGAAGCCACTTCCTTGACTAAGGCTGTCCAGCTGGTGGGGGGCAAAGCTGAGGAGCTTTTTGTTCCTCACTCTAGGGCTTGTTACGACCTAGTATTTCCCTTTCTTTACCTGTTTGCAGGACTGTTGTATGGATGTGACACTACTCTGTCTGGGCAGCTTAAGAGTATAAATCTGGGCCTCAGTGGGAGAAGATGTCAGCAGAGGGTGGAGCTGGTAGGAGAGGGTAAGGCCAGAGGCAAGTTTCAGCTCTGTTATCTCACCAAGAAAATTCTCCTGACTTCCTTGTCTCAGTGGTGTCATGCTTAAAGTCTCCAGGCCTGAGATTTTTAAAAAACAACTTTACTGAGGTATAATATACGTACGATAACATGCATCCCCTTTTTGTGTGCAGTTCCACGAGTGTTGATAAATGTTTACACCCAGGTGTCCACTGCCACCACATTCAAATATAGAACAGTGTTGTCACTCCACGTTTCCTTGTACCCACGGACCTCTGTTCTGCCACGAAAGATTAGATTTGCCATTTCTAGAGCTTCCTGTAAATAGAAACATGCAGTAAGTATTCTTTCATGTCCGGCTCTCTCAGCATGTTTTGAGACTCATCCAGGTCACGTGTATTAATTTTTTTTTCTGACTAGTTTCCACTGTATGTATATACCCTAATTTTTTCATTCTTTTATCTCTTGGTGGACATTTGAGTTGTTTCCAGTTTTTGTCTAATATGAGTGAAGCTGCCATGAACATTCCTTAAGATTTTGTGTGGATGTATACTTCCATTTCTCTTAGGTAGATACCTAGGAGTGGGATTGCTGAGTCATACTATAATGGGTAGCCTTTAAAAGGAAAATGCCAAATTATTTTTCAAAGCGATTTTGCCATTTTACATTCCCATTAGCAATGTATAAGGGTCTTGGGTTGCGTTGCTCCGCGTCTATACCAATGCTTGATAATATCGGTCTTTTGATTTTTTTTTTTAAACCTGACTGTTTTCTTATTTTTAGCACTGTGGGTTTTTTGTTGTTGTTTTGGTTTGGTTTTGTTGTCTTTTTAAAAAATATTTATTTATTTATTTATTTATATTTTTGGCTGCATCAGGTCTTAGTTGCAGCACGCAGGATCTTTTGTTGCGGTTTTCGGGCTTCTCTCTAGTTGTGGTGTGTGGGCTCCAGGGCATGTGGGCTCCGTAGTTGTAGCACATGGGCTCCAGAGTGCATGGGCTCTGTAGTTGCAGCACTCAGGCTCTCTAGTTGTGGCACGTGGGCTCAGTAGTTGTGGTGTGCGGACTTAGTTGCCCCACGGCCTGTGGGATCTTAATTCCCCACCCAGGGTTTGAACCCGTGTCCCCTGTATTGGAAGGTGGATTCTTAACCACTGGACCACCAGGGAAGTCCCAATGTTGGTCTTTTTAATATTAGCTATTTTATTGAGTGTGCAGTGGCATCTCTTCATTTTGATTTTAATTTGGACTTTCTTGATGACTAATGATGTTGAGTATCTTTTCATGGACTTATTGGCCATTTATGTAAGTCTTCTTTTGCTAAGTGTCTACTCACATTTTTTGCTCATTTTTTATTGGGCATTGTCTTATTATTGAGTTGTAAGAGTTGTTTTTTAAAAAATTTATCTGGACACCAATCTTTTTTCAACTATATGTGTTATATTTTCTCCCCCTCTGTGGCTTGCTCTTTCATCTTTTAAAATGACATCTTTAGGAGAGCAGGAGTTAAATTTAGTTTTTCTTCTGCCAAGTGGATTTTCAAGATTTAATTTTCAAAATTTATTTTGGTGCTGAGAAGTGGGAAGGCTATTTATTTGTTCACATAACATGCCTTAGTCCCCAGTGTTCCTCTGGCCAAGCACACTGCATGGGAGGAATCCATCTGTCTCCCTGACTTGCTCCCAGTCAGTAATGCCAGCTAGGAAGTGCCTTGGCCCTGACATCTCAGCTGGAGGCTGCCAAGCAGAGGGGCCAGAGCTAAATCCCAGGTAAGCCGGGTAGGCTTCTGTCCTTGCTGGAGCCCTACCTTTGCAACATCTGACACTGTGAATCTAAATACAAATATCCTCTTTTTTTCTCTGTAGCACTTATGTTGGTTTGTAATCTTATCTTGGTGGGTTCATTTATCTGTCTTTCCCACTTGACTGTCTCTGAGGACAGGGACCTTGTCTGTTTTAATGTCTAAGAATTTGCAGAATATTAGTGGCTTTCAGAGCCCTACTTGCCCAGCACTGTGGGAAGAAGGCAGACAGTTCCCATTCTCAGGGTCCACAAGGAGTTCTAACTTGTGGCTGAGAAGTGTCCCTCATGGTTCTCCATCCCTAGACCAGGGCAAAAGTGCTTGTGGTCTATGGGCAGGAGGCTGGGAGAATCCCGCCTCTCAGCCATGTGCCTGGGGTCCTCACCTTAGGAAACCCTTGTTTTCATCTTTACCCTCTTCCCCCTGTGGATCCCCTACTGGTCCGTTAGGTGATGAAGGGTCTCATCACACTATTTGCTCCTTCCTCCTGTCTTCTGTCCCCTCTCTTCTTTCCATCTTTCTTCTGGGGTCCTTTCCTGCCCCCTCCTCCTCCCCACTTCCCTCTTTCCAGCTGTAAGATGTGAGGAAGACCTCAAAGACTCACCAGAAGACAAATTCAACTGTAAGCACAATAAACGTAAACATGGATAACTATACAAATTCCAAAAGTATCTTTATTGTTTTCAAAGCAACCTATTAAATAGCAGTTCTTGCGTGCATTATAAACTTCCTTAAAATTTATTGTCATCTATTACAGTGCATGTGTCAGCTTCAAATTTCACCTCAAATGCCCAGGGCTGAGACTTAGGCTTTCTGGGTGGGTTAACCTCCAGTAACCCCAAAGAGCTTAAGGTATGGGAAGTGAAGGCACATCTAAGGAGTTTTTACATAATCCTGGAGGAGTTTTTAATTTTGATGAAATCTAATTTTATCATAGTTTTTCTTTTATGATTTGTGCTTTTTGTATCCTATTGGAAAAATTTTTGCCTACTCTTACTTCAAAATAGTCTATGATTTCTTTGAGAGCTAACGATTACATTTAGGCCTATGATTCATTTCAGGTTAATCTTTGTGAATGCCGTGAGGTTGCCTTTTCATTTTGCTGATTTATTCTTTTGCTTACAGAGGCTTTTTAGTTTGATGTAGTCTCACTTGTTTATTTTTGCTTTTGTTGGCTGTGCTTTTGGTGCCATACCCAAGAAATCATTGACAAGACCAATATCAAGGAGATTTTCCCCTGTATTCTTCTGGGAGTTTTATGGTTTCAGGTCTTACAGTTAAGTCTTTAAACTATTTTGAGTTAACTTTTATGTATGGTATAATATAAGGGTCCAATTTCATTCTTTTGAATGTGGATATCTAGTTTCTTAACACCATTTATTGCATAGACTATCTTTTCCCCATTGTTAATTTTGGCTCCTTTGTCATAAATTAGTTGACCATATATGCATGCGTTTATTTCTGGACTCTCTATTCCACTGATTTATGTGTCTGTTTTTATGCTAGTACCATACTCTTTTGATTAGTATAGCTTTGTAATATAGTTTGAAAGCAGGAAATTTGATACCCCCAGCTTTGTTCTTCTTTCTCTAGATGGCTTTGGCTATTCAGGGTCTTCTGTGGTTTCATTTGAATTTTAGGACTTTTTCTTCTGTGAAAAGTACCCTTGGAATTTTGATAGGGATTGCATTGAATCTGTAGATTGCTTTGGGTAGTATGGACATTTTAACAATTTTAATTCTTCCAGTTCATGAGCATGGAATATTTTTCTATTTATTGTGTCTTCAGTTTCTTTCATTAATGTCCTATACTTTTCAGTGTACAAGTCTTTTTTTTTTTTTTTGTGATACGTGGGCATCTCACTGCTGTGGCCTCTCCCATTGCAGAGCACAGGCTCTGGACGCTCAGGCTCAGTGGCCATGGCTCACGGGCCCAGCCGCTCTGTGGCATGTGGGATCTTCCCGGACCGGGGCACGAACCCGTGTCCCCTGCATCAGCAGGCGGACTCTCAACCACTGTGCCACCAGGGAAGCCCACAACTGATTTTTGTATATTGATTTTGTATCCTGCAACTTTACTGAATTCTTTGATTAGTTCTAACAAACTTTTTGGTGGAGTCGTTAGGGTTTTCTATGTCATATCATCTGCAAATAGAGAGTTTTATTTCTTCCTTTTTGATTTTAATGACTTTTATTTCTTTTTCTAGCCTAACTGTTCTGGCTGGGACTTCCAGTACTATGTTGAATAAAAGTGGTGAGAGTGGACATCTCCCTCTTGTTCTTGATTTTAGAGGTAACAATTTCAACATTGATTTGCCCTTTGATCTTACCTCTCTTATGGATCCAAAAAGAGTTGTTAATTTTTCAGTCTATTCAGCTCCTTTCTTATGGAATTGGACACTGGAAATCTCCTTTCCCCAATTTTTAATGGTATATTTTGTTGTTGTTGAGTTGTAGTTCTTTATATGTTCTGGATACTAACCACTTATAAGGTATATGATTTGCAAATATTTTCTCTCATTCCATGAGTTGCTTTTTCACTCTGTTGGTAGTGCCCTTTGATGCACAAAATTTTTAATTTTGATGAAGTCCAACTTATCTATTTTTTCTTTTGTTGTCAGTACTTTTGGTGTCATATCCATAAATCACTGCCAAATGTCATGAAGTTTTACCCTTATGTTTTCTAAGAAGGGTTTTATGATTTTAGCTCTTATGTTTAGGTTTGATCCACTTTGAGTTCACTTTTGTCTGTGGTATAAAATAAGGGTCAATTTTTGTTCATTTGCATGTGGATGTTCATATTTCCCAGGACTGTTTGTTGAAGAGATTCTTCATTCCCCATTGTGTAGTCCTGGCTCCCTTTTTGACTCATTTGACCACATAAGTGAGGGTTTATTTCTGGGCTCTCTATTATATTCCATTGGTCTGCCATTATGCTGGTAATACAGTTTTGATTACTGTAGCTGTAATATATTTTGAAATCAGGAAGTATAAGACTTCTAAGTTTGTTCTTTTTTCAAAGATTGTTTTGACTACTTGGGGTTCCTTGAAACTTTGGATGGACTTTTCTATTTTTGCAAAAAGGTTGTTAGGATTTTGATAGAGATTGCATTGAATCTCTAGATTTCTTTGGGTAGTATGGATATTTGAAAAGTATTAAGTTTTCCAGTCTATGAATATGTGTTTTCATTTCTTTGTATATTCTTTAATTTCTTTCCACAGTGTTCTGTAGTTTTCAGTGTACAAGTCTTCACCTTCTTGGTTAAGTTTATTTCTAAGTATTTTATTCTTTTTGGTGCTGTTGTAAATGGGATTGTTTTCTTAATTTTCCTTTTATATTGTCCACTGTTAATGTATAAAAATGCAACTAATTTTGTGTATTGATTTTGTATCCTGCAACTTTGCTGAATTTGTGTATAAGTTCAAACAGTTTTTTTTTGTGGAATTTTTAGGGTTTTCCACGTATAAGGTTATATCATCTGTGAACAGAGATAATTTTACTTCTTCCTTCCTAATTTGGATACCTTGCATTTCTTTTCCTTATGTGATTGCTCTGGCTAGAATTTCCAACACTATGTTAAATAGAACTTATGAAAGTTATCCTTGTTTTGTTTCTTATCTTAGAAGAAAAGCTTTTCAACTTTAACCATTGAATATGATGTTAGCTGTAGTTTTTTCATATATGATTTTTCTGATGTTGAGGTAGTTTCCTTCTACTCTGAGTTTATTGAATTCATTTTTTTTATCATGAAAGGGTATGGATTTGCTTTATCTGTCTCTATTGAGGGGATCATGTGATTTTTTCTCACTTCATTCTCTTAATGTAGTGTATCATATTGTTTTTCATATGTTGAACCATCCTAGCGTTCAAGGAATAAATCCCACTTGGTCATGTTTTGTGATCATTTTAACATGCTGATGAATTTGGTTTGCTAGTATTTTGTTGAGAATTTTTATACCAATATTTATAAACAATACTGGTCTGTGTGTATATATATATATATATATATATATATATATATATACACACACACACACAAATATATGGTAGTATCTTTGTGTGGCTTTGGTATCATGGTAATGCTGAGCTTGTAGAATGATTGAGGAAGTGTTCCCTTCTCTTCAAATTTTTGGAAGAATTTGAGAAGGATTGGTGTTAGTTCTTTAAATGTTTCATAGAATTAAAGCCATTTGGTTCATGGCTTTTCTTTGTTGAGAACTTTTAACTTACAGAATTAAACTTCCTTAGTAAGTGTAGATCTGTTCAGATTTTCTACTTCTCTATTACTCAGTTTTGGTAGGGTGTGTGTTTCTAGGAATTTGTCCATTACATTTAGGTTATCCAATTATTTTGGTATACAATTTTTCATACTACTCTTTTATGGTCCTTTTATTTCTGTAGAATTGATAATAATGTTCCCATTTTAAACTTATGATTTTAGTAATTTGAGACCTTTCTGTTTCTTTTTAATCTAGCTAAAGGTTTGTCAATTTTGTTGTCATTTTAGAAGAACCAACTTTTGGTATCATTGATTTTCTTTATTGTTTTTCTATTCTCTATTTTATTTATCTCTGCTCTAATCTTTATTATTTCCTTTCTTCTGCTAGTTTTGGTTATAGTTTATTTATTTATTTATTTATTTGTTCCTCAAGGTATAAACTTAGATTGTTGATTTGGGGTCCTTTTCTCTTTTGTACAGCTATAAATATTCCCCTTAGTACTGCTTTCATTGCATCCTATGTTTTGGTATGTTGTGTTATCATGTTCATTTCTGTCAAGATATTTTCTAATTTGCCTTTTGATTTCCTTTTTAGACAATTGGTTGTTTAAGAATGTGTCATTTAATTTCTGCATATTTGTGAATTTTCCAGTTTTCCTTCTGCTATTGATTTCTAGATTCATTCCATTGTGATCGGTAAAGATACTTGGTATCATTTCAATCTTTTAAATTTTATTAAAAATTTTTGGCATAATACATGATCTCTTCTGGAGAATGTTCCATGTATACTTGAGAAAAATATGTATTCTTCTATTACTGGGTGGAGTGTCCTGTATATGACTGTTAGGTCCAATTGGTTTATAATGTTGTTTAAGTCCTCTCTTTCTTCATTTTCTGTCAGCTGTTATATCTGTTATTGAGAGTGGGGGTATTGAAATCTCTTACTATTATTGTAAAACTGTATATTTCTCTCTTCAATTCTGTTAATGTTTGCTTCATATATTTTTGAGCTCTAATATTTGGTAATTGTTATATCTTCTTGAATAATTGACCCCTTTATCAATAAAGAATGCTCTTCTTTGATTCTTGCAACGTTTCTTTTTAACTTAAGGTCTATTTTGTCTGGTATTAGTGTGGCCATCCCTGCTCTTTTTTAGTTATTAGTCATATGAATTATCTTTTTATATCTTTTTACTTTCAGTCTACGTATTTCTTAGGTCTAAAATGAACCTCTTGTAGATGTCATATATTTGGAACTTTTTCTTTTCGATTATTCACTCTATGCCTTTAAAAAATTTTTTTAAAATATATATTTTTTTATACAACAGGTTCCTATTAGTCATCAATTTTATACACATCAGTGTATACATGTCAATCCCAATTGCCTAATTCATCAAACCACCATCCCCACCCCCACCCCCTGCGGCTTTCCCCCTTTGTGTCCATACATTTGTTCTCTACATCTGTGTGTCAGCTTCTGCCCTTCAAACCAGTTCATCTGTACCATTTTTCTAGGTTCCACATACACGTGTTAATATACGATATTTCTTTTTCTCTTTCTGACTTACTTCACTCTGTATGATAGTCTCTCGATCCATCCACGTCTCAACAAATGACCCAATTTTGTTCCTTTTTATGGCTGAGTAATATTCCATTGTATATATATACCACATCTTCTTTATAAATTCGTCTGTCGATGGGCATTTAGGTTGCTTCCATGACCTGGCTATTGTAAATAGTGCTGCAATGAACATTGGGGTATATGTGTCTTTTTGAATTATGGTTTTCTCTGAGTACATGACCAGTAGTGGGATTGCTGGATCATATGGTAATTCTATTTTTAGTTTCTTAAGGAACCTCCATACTGTTCTCCATAGTGGCTGTATCAATTTACATTCCCACCAACAGTACAAGAGGGTTCCCTTTTCTCCACACCCTCTCCAGCATTTGTTGTTTGCAGATTTTCGGATGATGCCCATTCTAACTGGTGTGAGGTGATACCTCATTGTCGTTTTTACTTGCATTTCTCTAATAATTAGTGATGTTGAGCAGCTTATCATGTGCTTCTTGGCCATCTGTATGTCTTCTTTGGAGAAATGTCTATTTAGATCTTCTGCCCACTTTTGGATTGGGTTGTTTGTTTCTTTAATATTGAGCTGCATGAGCTGTTTATATATTTTGGAGATTAATGCTTTGTCCGTTGACTCATTTGCAAATATTTTCTCCCATTCTGAGGGTTGTCTTTTTGTCTTGTTTATGGTTTCCTTTACCGTGCAAAAGCTTTTAAGTTTCATTAGGCCAGATTTGTTTATTTTTGTTTTTATTTCCATTACTCTAGGAGGTGGATCAAAAAAGATCTTGCTGTGATTTATGTCAAAGAGTGTTCTTCCTATCTTTTCCTCTAAGAGTTTTATAGTGTCCAGTCTTACATTTAGGTCTCAAATCCATTTTGAGTTTATTTTTGTGTATTGTGTTAGGGAGTGTTCTAATTTCATTCTTTCACATGTAGCTGTCCAGTTTTCCCAGCACCACTTATTGAAGAGACTGTCTTTTCTCCATTGTATATCCTTGCCTCTTTTGTGATAGATTAGTTGACCATAGGTATGTGGGTTTATCTCTGGGCTTTCTATCTTGTCCCATTGATCTATGTTTCTGTTTTTGTGCCAGTACCACACTGTCTTGATTACTGTAGCTTTGTAGTATAGTCTGAAGTCAGAGAGTCTGATTCCTTCCACTCCGTTTTTTTCCCCTTAAGACTGCTTTGACTATTTGGGGTCTTTTTTGTCTCCATACAAATTTTAAGATTTTTTTGTTCCAGTTCTGTAAAAAATGCCATTGGTAATTTGATATGGATTGCATTGAATCTGTAGATTGCTTTGGGTAGTATAGTCATTTTCATAATATTGATTCTTCCAATCCAAGAACATGGTATGTCCATCTGTTGGTATCATCTTTAATTTTTTTCATCAGTGTCTTATAGTTTTCTGCATACAGGTCTTTTGTCTCCTTAGGTAGGTTTATTCCTAGGTATTTTATTCTTTTTGTTGCAATGGTAAATGGGAGTGTTTCCTTAATTTCACTTTCAGATTTTTCATCATTGGTGTATAGGAATGCACGAGATTTCTGTGCATTAATTTTGTATCCTGCAACTTTACCAAATTAATTGATTAGCTCTAGTAGTTTTCTGGTGGCATATTTAGGATTTTCTATGTATAGTATCACGTTATCTGCAAACAGTGACAGTTTTACTTCTTCTTTTCCAATTTGTATTCCTTTTATTTCTTTTTCTTCTCTGATTGCTGTGACTACTACTTCCAAAACTATGTTGAATAAGAGCGGTGAGAGTGGATATCCTTGTCTTGTTCCTGATATTAGAGGAAATGCTTTCAGTTTTTCACCATTGAGAATGATGTTAGCTGTGGGTTTGTCATACATGGCCTTTATTATGTTGAGGTAGGTTCCCTCTATGCCCACTTTCTGGAGAGTTTTTATCATAAATGAGTGTTGAATTTTGTCAAAAGCTTTTTCTGCCTCTATTGAGATGATCATATGGTTTTTATTCTTCAATTTGTTAATATGGTGTATCACATTGATTTGCGTATATTGAAGAATCCTTGCATCCCTGGGATAAATCCCACTTGATCATGGTGTATGATCCTTTTAATGTGTTGTTGGATTCTGTTTGCTAGTAATTTGTTGAGGATTTTTGCATCTATATTCATCAGTGATATTGGTCTGTAATTTTCTTTTTTTGTAATATCTTTGTCTGGTTTTGGTATCAGGGTGATACCATAGAATGAGTTTAGGAGTGTTCCTTCCTCTGCAATTTTTTGGAAGAGTTTGAAAAGGATGGGTGTTAGCTCTTCTATAAATGTTTGATAGAATTCACCTCTGAAGCCATCTGGTCCTGGACTTTTGTTGCTTGGAAGATTTTTAATCACAGTTTCAATTTCATTACTTGTGATTGGTCTTTTCAGACTTTCTATTTCTTCCTGGTTCAGCCTTGGAAGGTTATACCTTTCTAAGAATTTGTCCATTTCTTCCAGGTTGTCCATTTTTTCTGCATAGAGTTGCTTGTAGTACTCTCTTAGGATGCTTTGTATTTCTGCGGTGTCTGTTGTAACTTCTTTTTCATTTCTAATTTTATTGATTTGAGTCCTCTCCCTCTTGGTGAGTCTTGCTAATGGTTTATCAATTTTGTTTATCATCTCAAAGAAACAGCTTTTAGTTTTATTGATCTTTGCTATTGTTTTCTTTGTTTCTATTTCATTTATTTCTGCTCTGATCTTTATGATTTCTTTCATTGTACTAACTTTGGGTTTTGTTTGTTCTTCTTTCTCTAGTTCCTTTATGTGTAAGGTTAAATTGTTTATTTGAGATTTTTCTTGTTTCTTTACGTAGGCTTGTATGGCTATAAACTTCCCTCTTAGAACTGCATTTGCTGCATCCCACAGTTTTTTTTTTTTTTTAAAGTGGCTGATTTTACTTAGTTCTTTTTTTTTGATATTAGAATCTTTATATTTTTATTATATATTCTACACAATTTAAAAAATTAACGTTACAATGAGGATTTTTCCTATTTTCTATTGCTTTAAATATCACATATTTATAAAAGTAAATTGTATTTTGTATATATTTGAATATATGTTAAGATATTAAATGAACAGGTTCTTATGGTGTTTTTTCTTTTTCGTTAACATCTTTATTGGAGTATAATTGCTTTACAATGGTGTGTTAGTTTCTGCTTTATGATAAAGTGAATTAGTTATACATACACATATGTTCCCATATCTCTCCCCTCTTGCATTTCCCTCCCTCCCACGCTCCCTATCCCACCCATCTAGGTGGTAACAATGCACTGAGCTGCTCTCCCTGTGCTATGTGGCTGCTTCCCACTAGCTATCTATTTCACGTTTGGTAGTGTATATATGTCCATGCCACTCTCTCACTTTGTCACAGCTTACCCTTCACCCTCCCCATATCCTCAAGTCCATGCTCTAGTAGGTCTGTGTCTTTATTCCCATCTTACCCCTAGGTATTTCATGACCTTTTTTTTTTTTCTTAGATTCCATATATATTTGTTAGCATACAGTATTTGTTTTTCTCTTTCTGACTTACTTTACTCTGTAAGACAGACTCGAGGTCTATCCACCTCACTGCAAATAACTCAATGTCGTTTCTTTTTATGGCTGAGTAATATTCCATTGTATATATGTGCCACATCTTCTTTATCCATTCATCTGTTGATGGGCAATTAGGTTGCTTCCATCTCCTGGCTGTTGTAAATAGAGCTTCAATGAAGATTTTGGTACATGACTCTCTTTGAATTATGGTTTTCTCAGGGTATATGCCCAGTAGTGGGATTGCTGGGTCATATGGTAGTTCTACTTGTAGTTTTTTAAGGAATCTCCATACTGTTCTCCATAGTAGCTGTATCAATTCACATTCCCACCAACAGTGCAAGAGTGTTCCCTTTTCTCCACACCCTCTCCAGCACTTATTGTTTCTAGATTTTTTGAAGATGGCCATTCTGACCGGGGTGAGATGATATCTCATTGTAGTTTTGATTTGCACTTCTCTTATGATTAATGATGTTGAGCATTCTTTCATGTGTTTATTGGCAATCTGTATATCTTCTTTGGAGAAATGTCTGTTTAGGACTTCTGCCCATTTTTGGATTGGGTTGTTTGTTTTTGTGTTATTGAGCTGCGTGAGCTTCTTATAAATTTTGGAGATTAATCCTTTGTCAGTTGCTTCACTTGCAAATATTTTCTCCCATTCTGAGGGTTGTCTTTTGGTCTTGTTTATGGTTTCCTTTGCTGTGTAAAAGCTTTGAAGTTTCATTAGGTCCTATTTGTTTATTTTTGTTTTTATTTCCATTTCTCTAGGAGGTGGGTCAAAAAGGATCTTGCTGTGATTTATGTCATAGAGTGTTCTGCCTATGTTTTCCTCTAAGAATTTGATAGTGTCTGGCCTTACATTTATGTCTTTAATCCATTTTGAGTTTATTTTTGTGTATGGTGTTAGGGAGTGTTCTAATTTCATACTTTTACATATATCTGTCCAGTTTTCCCAGCATCACTTATTGAAGAGGCTGTCTTTTCTCCACTGTATATTCTTGCCTCCTTTATCAAAGATAAGGTGACCATATGTGTGTGTGTTTATCTCTGGGCTTTCTATCCTGTTCCATTGATCTATGTTTCTGTTTTTGTGCCAGTACCACACTTCTTGATTACTGTAGCTTTGTAGTATAGTCTGAAGTCAGGGTGCCTGATTCCTCCAGTTCCATTTTTTGTTCTCAAGATTGCTTTGGCTATTCGGGGTCTTTTGTGTTTGCATACAAGTTGTGAAATTTTTAGTTCTAGTTCTGTGAAAAATGCCATTGGTAGTTTGATAGGGATTGCATTGAATCTGTAGATTGCTTTGGGTAGTAGAGTCATTTTCACAATGTTAAATCCTCCAATCCAAGAACTTGGTATATCTCTCCATCTATTTGTATCATTTTAATTTCTGTCATCAGTGTCTTGTAATTTTCTGCATACAGGTCTTTGTCTCCTTAGGTAGGTTTATTGCTAGATATTTTATTCTCTTTGTTGCAGTGGTAAATGGGAGTGTTTCCTTAATTTCACTTTCAGATTTTTCATCATTAGTGTATAAGAATGCCAGAGATTTCTGTGCATTAATTTTATATCCTTCTACTTTACCACATTCATTGATTAGCTGTAGTAGTTTTCTGGTGGCATATTTAGGATTCTCTATGTATAGTATCATGTCATCTGCAAACAATGACAGCTTTATTCCTCTTTTCCAATTTGTATTCCTTTTATTTCTTTTTCTTCTCTGATTGCTGTGGCTACTACTTCCAAAACTATGTTGAATAAGAGTGTTGAGAGTGGGCAACCTTGTCTTCTTCCTGATCTTAGTGGAAATGGTTTCAGTTTTTCACCATTGAGGACGATGTTGGCTGTGGGTTTATTATAAATGGCCTTTATTATATTTAAGTAGGTTCCCTCTATGCCCACTTTCTGGAGAGTTTTTATCATAAATGGGTGTTGAATTTTGTCAAAAGCTTTTTCTGCCTCTATTGAGATGATCATATGGCTTTTATTCTTCGGTTTGTTAATATGGTGTATCACATTGATTGATTTGCGTATATTGAAGAATCCTTGCATCCCTGGGATAAATCCCACTTGATCATGGTGTATGATCCTTTTAATGTGTTGTTGGATTCTGTTTGCTAGTAATTTGTTGAGGATTTTTGCATCTATATTCATCAGTGATATTGGTCTGTAATTTTCTTTTTTTGTAGTATCTTTGTCTGGTTTTGGTATCAGGGTGATGGTTGCCTCATAGAATGAGTTTAGGAGTGTTCCTTCCTCTGAAATTTTTTGGGAGAGTTTGAGAAGGATGGGTGTTAGCTCTTCTCTAAATGTTTGATAGAATTTTCTTTTTCTTCCTGGTTCAGTCTTGGAAGGTTATACCTTTCTAAGAATTTGTGCATGTATTTCTGTGGTGTCTGTTGTAACTTCTCCTTTTTCATTTCTAATTTTATTGATTTGAGTCCTCTCCCTCTGTTTTTGGCGGTACATGGGCCTGTCACTGCTGTGGCCTCTCCTGCCGCGGAGCACAGGCTCCGGACGCGCAGGCCCAGCAGCCATGGCTCACGGGCCCAGCCTCTTCCCAGGATTTTCCCGGACCGGGGCATGAACCCGTGTCCCCTGCATCGGCAGGCAGACTCCCAACCACTGCGCCACCAGGGAAGCCTCTCCCTCTTTTTTTGATGAGTCTTGCTAATGGTTTATCAATTTTGTTTATCTTCTCCAAGAACCAGCTTTTAGTTTTATTGATCTTTGCTATTGTTTTCTTTGTTTCTATTTCATTTATTTCTGCTCTGATCTTTATAATTTCTTTCCTTCTGCTAACTTTGGGCATATTTTGTCTTCTTTCTCTAGTTCCTTTAGGTGTGAGGTTAGATTGTTTATTTGAGATTTTTCTTGTTTCTTGAGGTAGGCTTGTATGGCTATAAACACCCCTCTTAGAACAGCTTTTGCTGCATCCCATAGGTTTTGGATCATTGTGTTTTCATTGTCATTTGTCTCTAGGTATTTTTTGATTTCTTCAGTGATATCTTGGTTATTTAGGAGAGTATTGTTTAGCCTCCATGTGTTTGTGTTTTTTACATTTTTTTCCCTGTAATTCATTTCTAATCTCATAACGTTGTGGTCAGAAAAGATGCTTGATATGATTTCTATTTTCTTAGATTTACTGAGGCTTGATTTGTGACCCAAGATGTGATCTATCCTGGAGAATGTTCCATGCGCACTTGAGAAGAAAGTGTAATCTGCTGTTTTTGGATGGAATGTCCTATAAATATCAATTAAATCTCTCTGGTATATTCTGTCATTTAAAGCTTCGCTTTCCTTATTTATTTTCATTTTGGATGATCTGTCCATTGGTGTAAGTGAGGTGTTAAAGTCCCCCACTGTTATTGTGTTACTGTTGATTTCCTCTTTTACAGCTGTTAGCAGTTGCCTTATATATTGAGGTGCTCCCCCTTGTTGGGTGCATATATATTTATAATTGTTATATCTTCTTCTTGGATTGATCCCTTGATCATTATGTAGTGTCTTTCGTTGTCTCTTGTAACATTTTTTATTTTAAAGTCTATTTTATCTGATGAGTATTGCTACTCCAGCTTTCTTTTGATTTCCATTTGCATGGAATATCTTTTTCCATCCCCTCACTTTCAGTCTGTATGTGTCCCTAGGTCTGAAGTGGGTCTCTTGTAGACAGCATATATATGGGTCTTGTTTTTGTATCCATTCAGCAAGCCTGTGTCTTTTGGTTGGAGCATTTAATCCATTCACGTTTAAGGTAATTATCAATATGTATGTTCCTATGACCATTTTCTTAATTGTTTTGGGTTTGTTTTTGCAGGTCCTTTTCTTCTCTTGTGTTTCCCACTTAGAGAAGTTCCTTTATCATTTGTTATAGAGCTCGTTTGGTTGTGCTGAATTCTGTTAGCTTTTGCTTGTCTGTAAAGGTTTTGATTCCTCCATTAAATCTGAATGAGATCCTTGCCGTGTAGAGTAATCTTGTTTGTAGGTTCTTCCCTTTCATCACTTTAAGTATATTATGCCACTCCCTTCTGGCTTATAGAGTTTCTGCTGAGAAGTCAGCTGTTAACCTTATGGGAGTTCCCTTCTATATTATTTGTCATTTTTCCCTTCCTGCTTTCAATAATTTTTCTTTGTCTTTAATTTTTGCCAATTTGATTACTATGTGTCTCAGCGTGTTTCTCTTTGGGTTTACCCTGTATGGGACTGTCTGTGCTTCCTGGACTTGGGTGGCTATTTCCTTTCCCATGTTAGGGAAGTTTTCGACTATAATCTCTTCAAATATTTCTCCGGTCCTTTCTCTCTCTTTTCTCTTCCTGGGACCCCTATAATGCGAATTTTGTTGCATTTAATGTTGTCCCAGAGGTCTCTTAGGCTGTCTTCCTTTCTTTTCATTCTTTTTTCTTTATTCTGTTCCACAGCCATGAATTCCACCATTCTGTCTTCCAGGTCACTTATCCGTTCTTCTGCCTCAGTTATTCTGCTATTGATTCCTTCTTGTGTAGTTTTCATTTCAGTTACTGTATTGTTCAACTCTGTTCGTTTGTTCTTTTATTCTTCTAGGTCTTTTTTAAAGATTTCTTGCATCTTCTCAATCTTTGCCTCCATTCTTTCTCTGAGGTCCTGGATTATCTTCACTATCATTATTCTGAATTCTTTTTCTGAAGGTTGCCTATCTCCACTTCATTTAGTTGTTTTTCTGGGGTTTTATCTTGTTCCTTCATAGCCCTCTGCCTTTTCATCTTGTCTGTCTTTCTGTGAATGTGGTTTTTGTTCCACAGGCTACAGGATTTTACTTCTTCTTGCTTCTGCTGTCTGCCCTCTGGTCCACTCTATGCCTTTTGACTAAAGAGTTTAATTCATCTATATCTAAAGTAATTGCTGATAGGAAAGGACTTACTTTTGCCATTTTGTTATGCTTTCTGTATGTCTTGTGACTTTTAATCCCTCATTTCTTCCATTACTGCTTCTTTTGTGTTTATTTTATTTTTTTTTGGTAATGAAACATTTGATTTTCTTCTCATTTCCTTTGTGTATATTCCATAGATATGTTCTTTGGATTATTGTGGATATTATATATAACATCCTAAATTTATAACAATCTATTTTAAATTGGTACCAATTTAATACCAGTTGTATACAAAGACTCTACTCCTTTTCACTTGTGCTTGCTACTTTATATTATTGATGTCACAAATTATATCTTTATATATTTTGTACCAATCACATAGATTTATAATTTTTTAGTGCATTTGTCTTTTAAGTCCTGTAGCAAATAAGAAGTGGAGTTCCAGATTCTTAAGGTGGAACCTTAGATCATTAATTTTAAAGCATTTGAAACCATAAATTTCCTTCTCAGCACTGTTTTAGCTGTACTCCCCACATTTTCACATGTTGTGGTTTCATTTTCATTAGGTCCAAAATTTTCTTATTACTATTGTGATTTCTTTTTTTACTTATATGTTATTTAGAAATGTGTTCTTTAATTTTTAAATATTTTGGGAATTTTCCACATATTGTTATTGATTTCTTATTTAATTCCATTGTAGTTAAAGACCATATTTTGTATAATTTCAATCCATTTACATTTATTGGGACTTGTTTTGTGGTCTAGTATATAGTTTGTCTCGTTGAAAGTTCCATACGCCCTTGAAAAGAATGTGTATTCCACAGTCATTGGGTGGAGTAGTCTATACATGTCAACTATGTCAAGTTGATTGAAAGTGTTAAGTGTCCTATACCTCTATTGATGTACTGTCTACTGTTCTATTAATTATTGAGAGAAGAGTGTTGAAATATCCAACTGTAATTGTAGATTATTCTATTTTGTTTTGCAATTCTGTTAGTTATTGCTACACATATTTTGAAGCTCTATTATCATTTGCACTAAAATTTAGTATTGTTACATATTCTTGATATATTGACTCTTTATCATTATGAAAAATTCCTTTTAATCCCTGGCAATAGACCTTGTTCTGATGTTTACTCTGTTTGATATTAACATAGCCATTCCAACTTTATTATTTTTATTATTTACATCATGTATCTTTTTCTATACTTTTACACTTGTTTGTATTTTAATATTTAAATTGAGTTTCTTGAATTCAGCATATAGGTGGATCATGTTTTTTTTTGTTTTGTTTTTTAAATCCAGTTTGGCAATCTGCCTTTTAATTGAAATGTTTAGACCATTTAAATTTAATATAATAATTTAAAAAGTTGGATTTCAGTCTATCAGCTTGATATTCGCTTTCTATTTGTCTCATCTGCTCTTTATTCCCTCTCCCCTTCTTTCTTGCCTTCTTTTGGGTTGAGTGTCTTCTGGTATTCCATTTTATTTCCACTATTGGCTAATTAGTTAAACACCTTTTCAATATTTTTCTAAATGGTTGCTCTAGGATTTAAAATATACATAATTAACATTGCAGACTACCTTCAAATAATATTATGCCACTTCATGTACAATATAAGAATCTTACAATAATATACTTCCATATCCCCCTCCCATACTTTGCACATATATATTACCTCTATATATGTCATAAATCCCCAAATATATTGTTATTTTTTTTTCAAACCATTATCTTTAAAGAAATTTAAAAATTAGAAAAAAGACTTTTATATTCACCATTTCTGTCTCCTCAGTCTTTTGTTTATATGTAAGCTTCTAGTTGGCCTAATTTTCCTTTTGCCTGAAGTACTTTCTTTAACATTTCTTACAGTGCAGATATGCTAGTGATAAATTATTTCAGTTTTTTCCTGAAAATATCTTTATTTGCCTTCATTTTTGAGATATAGTTTTACTGTGTATAAAATTCTAAGTTGATAATTTTTTTCTTTCAGCATTTTCATTTAGCATTTTCTTTTAGCATTGTTTTCTGGGTTTCTGAGGAGAGGTCTGAAATTATTTTCCTCTTTGTTCCTCAGTATGTAATGTGTCTTTTTCCTCTGGTTCTCAGGAATCTGATTAAAACGTGTCTTGGTATACTTTGCTTTATGTTTATCCTGTTTGAGTCTTGTTGAGCTTCTTGGATCTGTCAGTTTGCAATTTTCATCAAATTTATCATTTTAAAATTTATTTATTTATTTATTGGATAAAGTTGACATGTAACACTGTATAAATTTAAGGTGTACGTCATGTTATTTTGATACATTTCTATATTGTAATATGGTTGCAGTTGTAATGATATTGATCACATTACATACCTGTAGTACAATAAACTGTACATTAAATATCTATTGCTATTTTAGAACTTGTTACAAGTTTGTACCCTTAAACACCATCAATCCACCCCCCATCTCCTAGTAACCACTGTTTAACTCTGTTTTGTTTTTTTATTTTTTACATTATTTATTTAAAAAATATTTATTTATTTGGCTGTGCTGGGTCTTAGTTGCAGAATGTGAGATCTTCATTTCTGCATGTGGGATCTTTGTTGTGGCATGTGGGATCTTTAGTTGTGACATGCAGGGTCTTTAGTTGAAGTATGCAGGGTCTTTAGTTGTGGCATGAGAACTCTTAGTTGCAGCATGTGGGATCTAGTTCCTGACCAGGGATTGAACCCAGGCCCCCTGCATTGGCAGCGTGGAGTCTTAGCCACTGGACCAATAGGGAAGTCCCTATTTTGTTTTTTTTAAAACATTGTTGTTGTTTTAGATTCCAAATATATGTGATTTACAGTACTTGTCTTCCTCTGTCTGCTTATATCACTTAGTATAATGTACTGAAGGTCCATCCATGTTGTTGCAAGTGGCAGGATATCCTCCTTTCTCATGGTGAGTTATATTCCACTGTGTATATATACTACATCTTTTTTATCCTTTCATTTGTTGATGGTCATTTGGGTTGTTCCCATATCAGATATTTTTTTGTTGTTGTTGTTGTGATTTTCTCAGACATTTTTTCTTTGCTCATTTATCTCTCCTCTTCCCTGGGACTTTAATTTTACATACATTAAAATGTTTGGGGCTTCCCTGGTGGTGCAGTGGTTGGGAGTCCGCCTGCCGATGCAGGGGACGCGGGTTCGTGCCCCGGTCCGGGAGGATCACACGTGCCGCGGAGCAGCTGGGCCCGTGAGCCATGGCCGCTGGGCCTGCGTGTCCGGAGCCTGTGCTCCGCAACGGGAGAGGCCACGGCAGTGAGAGGCCTGCGTACTGCAAAAAAAAAAAAAAAAAATGTTTGATGTTGTTCCATAGGTTACTGAGGCTCTGTTCATTTTTTCAATCTTCTTTTGTTGTTCTGTGCCTTATTTTGTATAGTTTCTGTTGTTATGTCTTCAATTTTATAGTTTTTTTCTTTGGCAGTGTCTACTATGTAGTTATTCCTATCCAGTGAAGTTTTTTCTTGAAATATTGTATTTTTTCATCTTTGGTAGTTCCATTTGATTCTTTTTTATGACCTCCACTTCTGTCCTTATTATGTTAATGCTTTCCTTTTACTAGTTAAGCATTTTGAATGTATTTGTAAGAGATGTTTTAGGACCCTTGTTAATTACATAGTTTTTGTCATTTCTACCTCTGTTCCTATTGATTTTTAAAATTCTTATGGATCACATTTTCATGCTTCTACAGATGTCTAGTAATTTTTTATTGAAGTTGGACATTGTATATTTTGCATCATTGAGTGTTGCATTGATCGCTTCAAGGTAGCTTGTTTCTTTTGAGACTCGTTTTTAAGCTCTTTAAGGGTGACTTTAGAGTAATTTTCCCCTGGGATTAGTTTAGCTTCACTACTAAGACACTGGGGTTATTTTGCCTTTTACTAAAGACTGTGTGATTCAGTAAGGTCTCTCCATTATTGCTGGTGGGAACTTGAATGATTCCAGGTCCAGGGTGAACTCTGGGAATTATCTAGTCTACAGCTCTTTAGTAATTATTCTTTCCCCAGAGTTTGTCCTTTGCCCAGCTTTATGTAGTTTCACCATACAGAGCTTGTTATTTGAACAAAGAATCAAGGCGGTCCCTGTGCACATATTTGGAACTCATTTTATAAAAGCTCTCTCCTTCTTGACATTCTGCCCCACAAATTTTAGCTAACTCAGCTCCCTAAAACTCTTGATCTCTGACTCCTCAATTCAACAATACCCACTGTGCTCTATTCAGGTTCCCCTTCTCTTTGCCACAATCTGGAAATTGACTTCAGGCAGAAATTTGGGGTGATCATGGAATTCACTTTGTTTATTTCTCTTCTCTCAGGGATCACAGTCTTTTGTTGCCTGTTGCCCAATATCCGGAAATATATTTTGTACAGTTTCCCAATTCCCTAGAGGGGTTAGTCTAGACACTGTTATTCCCTCATGGCTGGAAGTAGACATGGGGCTGGCATTTTTGACCCTTCTTTTCTTTCGTTGTGTATTACCATTCCTCAGGTTAAGCCCTTCATTACTCCCTTCCTGATTATTCTAAAAGCTGCCTCCTTTTACCCACCAACACATCTGCCCAGGGCATTCATGTTTTTATATTTTTTTTAATTTTTAAAATTTTTGGCTGTGTTGGGTCTTCACTGCTGCACGTGGACTTTCTCTAGTTGTGACAAGCAGGGGCTACTCTTTGCTGCAGTGTGTGGCTTCTCATTGTGGTGGCTTCTCTTGTTGCAGAGCATGGGCTATAGGCACGTGGGCTTCAGTAGGTGCAACACATGGGCTCAGTAGTTGCGGGACGTGGACCCTAGAGTATGCAGGCTTCAGTAGTTGTGGCACGTGGGCTCAGTAGTTGTGGTACACGGGCTTAGTTGCTCCGTGGCATGTGGGATATTCCCAGACCAGGGCTTGACCCTGTGTCCCCTGCACTGGCAGGCGGATTCTTAACCACTGCACCACCAGGGAAGTCCCCATGTTTCTTTTTATTTTGTTTCTTTCTTGTTTCATTTTGTTACTCCCTTGCTCAAAAATATTTAGTGACTCCTGGAGTGAATATACAATGTTTTTCCTGCTCTTTTGTCCTTTACTTTGGGAGCCATCCTTCCCCCATTACATTCTAATGGAAATGTCAATCTCCATCCCTTGCCCCAATCCTATACACCCCACCCTGCCTAGCCAATCTTGGTACCTCATTTCATAGCAATAGTGATTGTTCCAGGGGTAGACAGTGTCAATCATGGTCTTCTCTGGGACTGATATAGGGACATTGAGGCAAAGGGATGCTCTTTTGGCTGAGTGTGTTAGGCTGGGAGAATGTAAATTTGGGACTGTCAAGGACCATCTCCCTTTGCCTAACAGAGAAAGATTTACTGCTATAGAAGAGAATGAGATCAACATACTGGGTGAAGGACAAAGAGACAGAGATAAAGATAGAGAATATATGACAGAGAACAACATTAAGTCCCTTGATTCATATGTGCATGAAGGTAGCAAATCTACATACTTCCCAGTTCTTTGAACTAATTAAATTTTCCTTGTTTAATCTAGTTTGAGTGGAGATTCTTTTACATCTGAAAGAATACTGTTTAAGACAGTTCCCTTTGTTTATATAATAAAATGTAGCTTTAGGAAAGCTACTCACTTTTGGTACCTTTCCCTGCTTTTGGTACTTTGTGCTGACATCAGGTGTGCCATTCTTTGCTTATCAAAATGCTAGTCAGAGCAGCTCTGTGGCAACTCTGGAAAGCTTAGGTTTCAGAGTCAGAGAGATCTTGGTTGGCGCTTTTTTGCTGCCTACTAGCTGTGATATGAAAGGTCAGTGCATATATTTTACTTTCTTCTCCAATAAAGAATGGAGGAAGTAGGAAGCCCCATGGTACCAGTAAGAATTAGATTTAACCATGTATAACTGAAAACCCAAGATAAGAATATTTTGAACAGGTAGAAATTTCTTTCTTATGTAAATTAAATCTGAAGGTAAACATGCAGGCTTCACAAAGTCATGAGGGAACCACTCCTTACCCCCTTTTCCTCCACCATCCTAACAAATGGCTTCAATTCTAAAAGTCCTCCTCTCTTTATTGAAGTTAGCTAGACATATTATGCAGACTCAATGTATTATTCCCACCCGGGTACAAGGAGAAATGGCTTGGGGGAATGGACAGTTATTTTTCTATGTTGGAAATTTTCTCCTCAGAAGGAAGCTTTCCTTTGCCACTATTGTTCACCTCTGTTAGCAGAATCTGCCAAAACAGAAAGTTGAAAGCTCTCGGAATCTCCAGTAAAGAAAAGGAGATATGATCCAAGACCATGTGGATAGTAGCAGCTATGATGAGTTGCAAGTTTGTTTCATCAGCTGAGGAAGATGGTGCTTTGCCTAAAATGATTAGGCTTGGTCATGTTTGTGGGGATGGCAAGGAAAGGGCAGATACAGAGAAGCTAAATGATTTGGGGACTCTAGGAATATGGGCAAAGGAAGGATCAAAGTTCACATGGCTGCCTGGAGTCTCCAGGCCCCTCTTCCCACCATCTTCCCTGAGTCTCATGGTTCCTCTAGCATCATTTCATGGCCTCTTTTTTCCTGTGTCTTTATCATTCCTAGCTGAATTTGTTCTATACCCCTCTAGTCCCTACCTCCACTGATATATCTTCGTATCAGAACAAGAGGGTCTTCCAAGAATGTAATTTTCATTATGTTGCTTTTCTGGTGACTTTCATTATGTTGCTGTTTTGGTGACTTTTTTTTTTTTTCCCTCCTGGCTGCTTTGTATTGATTACTAGGACCTGTCTCTTCACCATGGCCCCTAGGATCCTGGAATAATATAATTTAAGAAATTAAGACAGACTAGACAGATTCTCAGGAGATTTTATTGATACTCAACCTGCAGCATGTCTTTGAAATTAAGCAGTTCACACCTAAACCACAGAGTCAGGATGGTCTAAGTTATGCTGTGTTAACAAACAGCCCTGGGCCATGTGGGCTGGCAAGGGGCCCTTCTCCACATAGACACTCAGGGAACCAGAGTCACCATCTTCTTGTAGCGGCATCACCTGGACCCCATGGTCCTCTCAGTCTCTAAGGGAAAAGAGAGCACTGGAGAGTGTTCTAGAAGCCAGCTCTGCTCCCGTAATCAGAGCATAAGTTCCCTGAGGTAGGGACTGTGATAAATAAATGCATATTCATCTATTTGTTCATTCTGTGAGATATCCTAGTGAGAGATAGTGTGAAGGTGAAGTTTGGCCAAGAAGTGAGGAAAAACAAATTCTGCCTGTTTTTTCCCACCAGAACCCTGAGGGAAATGAGCAGTGGTAAATGGAAATTGGCCCTTGTCTCCCAATGCAGAACACTCTGGCAAGCTGACCTGGGCAACGTGGACCAACCCTTTTACACAGACTACTATGGAAATGGAGTGGAGTATGGGTCCTGCTTTGCCTATGTGGTCCCTCAGTGTGAAGACTGAAGGCTGAGTTCTTATCGTCGAGAAGGAAGGCTGATTCATTCCATCCCTCTAGAGCCAGAAGACTTACAAGAAGAGCTGGTGTAGAAAGACAGTGCCTGGTACCAGGCTGGCTTAGTCCTGTGCCAGGGCTGGTGCCATGTGGGAGAGGAGGCAGGAGGTGAGGAGAGGGGCTGGATCTCAGCTCCAGTCTCCTTACCCCTCTCACCTCCTACTACAGGGTGTCTCTACCCTTCAGCCCGATAGTGTTCACAGATCTGAGCAGTCCATGGAGATTCCTTCTTCCTGGGCAAGTGAGGAAGAAGGTGGCATGGGGAAAGGGACCTTGAATATGAATTAATTAATTCAAGGCAACATATTAATTAATTTAATTAAAAATTGCATTGAACATCTCCCATGGGTCAAACATTCCTCACAGTTGCCATATCAGAACTGGGGGCAAATAGGAAATACTAATGACATAACAGGCCACGCTTTTTATTTTCCTAATAAAATCTGCATATTTTCAAAATTAAATCTGCTTGGCTGTCACCCACTGGAGTTCAGAGGTAACAACAACGAAGATGATAGGACAGCAGTTGGGTATTGCTTATTCAGGGCTCACTATGTGTCAGGCACAGTGCTAAGTGCAACACACCACTGAATTCTCATAACAAACCAAAAGGCATGGATGTCACTGCACTCCATTCTGTAGGTAGGATGACCGGAGTTCAGAGAGGTGAAGTGGCTCACCTAGCTCACAGTTATAGCAATTATGTGTATAAATAAATAAGGCTGCATGTGTGTATTTAATAATTATATACAAGGCCTGAAATGCTGAAGTGGCAGGATAAAGAGGCAGATTTCATGGTGGGCTTTGAGAATTCACCTTACATCTGTAGTTTGCTTCCCATGGCTACACACATGAACGGAAGCTCCATAAGGCAGAAATCTTTTTCTCTGTTGTTCCCTAATATTTCTGAACTCCTGGCACTGTGCTTGTCTTGTGGAGGGTACTCAGTGGCTCAGCGTCTCTTCGGTCGTTCCTTTATCTAGTAGTTATATGGTCACATGGGAAAGAGCACTGGGTTGGCAGGTAGAACTGGATTTGAGCTTTGCCCTGACTTACCTTACTAGTTGCATGAACTTGGTCGATTCCTTCAATCTCTGTGAGCCTTAGTCTCCTCATTTGTGGGATGGAGCCATCACTGTTCTGCCTCCCTCTCTGAGCTGCTGTGAGGATTTGATGCCAGTGGGCTGTAAGAGAGCTGTGTAAACCCTAAGATGTTTTATTTGATTAAAAGCCCTGGCTTATCTGGTTGCTTTGGTGTAAGGAAGAGTACCTTACAAAGATGACTGCAGCAATGAGGTTTTAATAAGAAGAAACATGGCAAAAAAGAGACAAGACTTGGGCTTGTCCTGGGAGTTGTCAGAGAGTCAGAGTGAGGCATAGTTCAGGGACTGAAAGGGTCCGAGGCCTTTCTACCAGCAAGATTCTTTTGGCCCCTCCACTGGAATTTGTAGATATGCTACCTTCAAGTAATGTAACATCTCACAATATTTGCTTTTACTATTCCTGCTGTTACTGACATCCTTCTTCCCTGTCCTCTGAGTCTCTGTGTACCCTCTACCCTCCAAATATTTTTCTCCTCTGGATGGCTTTTGCTTCTGCATAAATTGAGTTCACTTATAGACCCTGCTGCTTCAGAGCACCCCTCCAGTGTGTACCCTTAGGAATTAGGCTCTGACCACCAAATATTCCTGATCAAATTCCTGAGGGATAGGATCTGACAGGTTCCCATTTTCTCTCTCTCTCTCTCTCTCTCTCTTTTTAAGCAGAGCTTTTCCCTCCAGGACACCTCCTGGGTCAGTGTCCAACCCTGGCTAGGGAATGGGGCTGTGTCTTCTTTGTACTCTGTCATGCACCACTCACTTTTGGGAAATCCAGCCACCATATTGTGAGGGCACTCAAGCAGCCCTGTGGAGAGGTCCATGTGAAGAGGAACTGAGGCCTCCTGCTGACGGCCAGCACCAACGTTCCAGCCATAAGAGCACACCAGTCCGCAGTCAAGCCGTCCCTTGATTTGCCCACAGCTGACATCTTGATTGCAACTTCATAAGAGACCCTGAGCCAGAATTGCCCAGCTAAGCTGCTCCTTGAACTTCTGACTCGCAGAAACTGTGAAAGGAAATAATTACAGGTGATAATGTGATTAATCATGGTGTCACTGCTCACTAGAGGTTACTAGTACTAATATCCTATTTCTCAAGGACCACAGCACTGTTTTCAACAGACCAAGGACAAGATGACCCAACCAATCCCAGAATCCCATCTTTGAGGATCAGCTTCCTAAGACCACTTTCGGTATCAAATATTGGATTAGTCAGAGTCAAGGCAGTAGAAAAAAACCTCACTAGCTTTCTCTATTTTAAATTCTCTCTTTTATAGGGACTTGAAGGGCAAAAAGGGAATACTGAGGTATCAAAAGGTAGTAACTGCACAAAGCATGGATTATTCTTAAGGCTTGAGAAACAAAGTTAAGAACATGGGGCTATTGGAACCTAGGTTCTTGGAGGAGGGGCCCTATGGAACTGGGACTCAGAACTCTGAGAAGGAAGTGCTACCAGCTGGGGCTGGTGTATCTGAGTGGGTAGGGAGGATGCCATGAGTTTATATCTGGGAGGGCCGGAAGGAGCTTGGAAATGGGACCCACTGTTGTTGCTGAGGGGAAGGGCCATCACTTGGTTGATGCCAACAGGAAACAGCAAAACAGGAAAGAGCAGGTCCTTTTTTACTCCTCCAGCTTTTCAGTCTCCCTTTAGTGCCCTCCATCAGTGGCACTTAACAGGAAGCCAGCTGGCAAAGGAGAAGTGATTTGCAAAGTCTTAGCCCCACACCACAGAGGAGAGTGTAGAAGGGTGGGTTTACTGCTCAGAGCAATAGCTTAATAACCTGAGTACTGGCTCCTGGAGGCCATGGCATCTGTAAGCCCTGAATGAGATGCTTAAGGATAATCCATGACTAAGGGAATTTTACTTAAGACCAGGGCTCCCCTAAAACATTGCCTGGAACCCAAAGACGAGATGATAGGAGAGACTCCCCGCTATTTTGTTTCCTTCCTCCTTCCGCAGGTGGCCTTCTTCACCTCCCTCCTGCTCCCAGCACTGGTGAGAACTCAGCTAAACGGAGGACCACTGGGCTGTGGCTACTTTCTACACACACTGGACCACAGTGCATCCTAATTAGAGCTCTGAAGAGTGCACTGCATGGGAACGTTTTTATGCCATTAAGTAGTATTAGCAAGCTTCCTTTCTTTTTTTAACACTTAAACTTCCTTTTCTCATTAGCACAGTCTTCTGGAGGGAGAGGAAGGGGCAGAAGAGCTAATTAGTGAACTTGGGTGACTGCCTCCTACCTCTAACCTTTCCTAAACATCTTGCCCCTTGCTAGAGGAAGCCAGAGCCTACTTTGTCTTTTGAGAAGCTATCAGAAAACATTTGCAAATAACTGTGATTGCCTTACAGTGGAGGAAGGAAGCACATTTTCCAATTACAGCCTGGGTGATTGCTCCGGCTTGTTTAATTAATGGAGTGGGCATCTGTTTGCTGAGGCCCTTTTGAATGCATTTTCTGGAGTTTCTTAATTAGCTACGAAAAGCTGCAGGTGTGCTGGCAGGGGAGCATGGTGGAGCTGGGATGTCTTCCAGAAGAGAGGATCTTTTTTAATGTAAATATTTAGTTGTATGATGATGAGGTCCACTTTAAAGTTCTCTTCCTATTTGCTCTGTGTGCAGTGGTGTTGGAAGATATATTCGGGTTCCACTTGGATTGTTGACAAAATGAATTGAAATGGAAGAGACCAATTTTCATTATGACAGACACTTGTATGCAGTTAGACCATTACCAGGATGACAAGTTATTCTCGTGCTGTCACGATGAGACTGCTGTCTGGTTTTTCAGGCAAAAATGCTTGCGAGGGGAGAGGAGATATCACATACTAATTCTGTGCATCGAATTATACATGCTATATGGAGAGACCCACGGCGGGAGTGAGAGGGGCTTTCGGCTTCCTGGTAAGAGAAGATTGTCTCAGCAACAGGGGTGTGTCCGAAAGGTTTACCATCCTCTGACACGGCTCTCTGCCTGTTATTGTTTATGAGAATCAAAGGATGTTGTCTCTTATGGCAGTAATTACCACCTCTGGATCTGAGAGATGATGTTACCTCGAAAACATTCGAGGTTGAGTTAGAGAGTCTGTGATGATACAGCGGGTGGGTATCGGAGGGCACACTCTGATCAGCCATAACAAACCATGGCCATGGGCCGGATTTGGGCCACTGTTTCTTAAAGTTTTACTGGACCACACCCACACCCATTAGTTTACGTTCATGGCTGCCTTTACCAAATGGGCAGAGTTGAGTAGTTGTGACTGTATGGTCTCCACAGCCTAAAATATTTACCACCTGGCTCTTTATTGAAAACTTTCCTGATCTCTGAACTGTAGGGATTCTGTGGTCTATTGGATGAAGCTCGGGGAGAAAGACCGCTACTTCTGTGGTCGGCCTCAGTTTGCCGATCTCTGTGATGGGGCTAAACCTTCCTACCCTTCCTACCCTCTGTGATGGGGCTAAACCTTCCTACCCTTTGTGTCTTATTAGACTGCTGTGTGAGGTATAACAGTTGAAACACTGTCTGATGAATTTTTGTATTTTCTCACTAAGAAACACACACTCAGTAATTGAGAAAATGCAACATATGCTTTCATTCTTTCCTTGATGTCCTGTATCCTGTGAACCAAGACTAAGACAAGCGAGGCACTGAAACCAAACTTGCCTTGGATTAGCCCCTCTGCCCTTCATTACTGCTCCCCTCCCACATTTTCTGTAGCATGTGTGGGACAAAGGTTCTTTTTATTCTGGGAGAAAACGTGCACATGTCTGACTGTACGAATAGCGGTTCATCGCTTCTCTCATGTATGCACCTCCCATTCTACCTCAAGGGTCCTTGTTATTTTATTCCAGGAACCACAAGTGGAGGCAGCTCTATACTGTAGATCTTAATTTTTTAATGTTGAAAACATCTCACAACATTGCCCTTAAGGTTTCAGGTTTGCACTTCTGGGCTAGGGTTAAATTTTGAAGGCAAGCTGATTTCAGCAAAGCATCTTGTGAGCGTTTTGGCACAGCTTGGTGAGCGGAAGTGATGCCCCTCTTTGACTCAACTCCAGCCACATCCTGGTGTCCATGGAAATAATGCAATTGAGCAGCCAAGGTAGAGAGGCTTGTAGAAGCTGCTATTAACTAGCTAGGTGACCTTCCACAACTCACTTGCCTCTGCTGGGTTTCATCTGCCAACATCTGACAGATATTCTCTAACATCACTGTCTGTTTAAAAAATTCAGTACGTGGAGACCAGTTCCTATTATCTGGGTAGTGGAACAGTAGTCTCGTCCAACATGCTCATTCTCTTCTAATTCCACACACCCCATTAATTCTGGCCTTTGCCAGGGACCCTTACGTGACAAAGCAAGGTGGGATAAGTTGTTAAGAAGGGGTGTGTGGTCAGGGGTCCCCGCTGGACAGACGCCAGATGTGCACACAACAGAAACTGACTCTTGCAGCCTTAAGGAGAAAAGTGACGTGTTGGGAGGGTAACGGGCAGCTTGCAGGATCCACAGGAAGGCTGGAGACCAGAGACCAGGGGAGGCTGGGTGGCTGAGGACACAGCCAGTGTTATGCCCTGGAATAAACTGCTGGTGCCTCCACCTGAACTCCTGCTCAGGACTTCGGCTCCTCATCTGTGTGGGTTAGAAAAAGGAGCCTGCTTTGCAACCACGTGTTAGAGGACCAGCTTGGTGAGCAGAGCATGGCCTGGATTCAGCCCTCCACATGTCCTTACCCAGGCAGGGGCCACCCTAGAGCAGGGGTCCGTGGCAGCCCGCTGGACCCACCACTGCTGGCCTCTCAACTCCACTTCTGCGGTCTTTGATGATTTCCATTCAGCCTGCCTGCATTTTTTGTTTCACTACTTATTTATTTATTTAAATTGGTGTATAGCTAATGTACAATATTATGTAAGTTTCAGGTGTACAACATAGTAATTTGTATCCATTTATAGTTATTATAAAATATTGGCTATAGTCCCTGTGCTGTACAGTATATCTTGAAGTTTATTTATTTTATACATAGTAGTTTGTACCTCTTAATCTCCTACCCCTATCTGGCCCCTCCCCCTTTCCCTCTCCCCACTGATAACCTCAGTTTGTTCTCTAAATCTGTGAGTCTGTTTCTTTTTCCTTATATTCACTAGTTTGTTTTCTATACTAGGTTCCACATATAAGTGATATCATACAGTATTTGTCTTTCTCTGTCTGACTTATTTCACTAGGCATAATGCCCTCTAAGTCCATCCATATTGTTACAACTGGTAAAATTTCATTCTTTTTTATGGCTGAGTAATATTCCATTTTGTATATATACCACATCTTCTTTATCCATTCATCTGTTGATGGACACTTAGGTTGCTTCCATATTTTGGCTATTGTAAATAACGCTGCTATGAACATTGGGGTGCATGTATCTTTGCAAATTAATGCTTTCATTTTGTGTGTGTGTCACTGCTTTTAGATTTAGAGTTCTGGGCAAAAGCACTGGCTTACTTTGGCTTACTTTGACTGAGCGTGGCCCAGATCCAAGCTCTGGGGAAGGGGAAATACGTATCCCCTTTGGCTACCATAATGGGGTTTGGGGTCCTGTGGTTTGGGTTCCCCTCAACTTGAAAGAATATTTCCGTGCCAGGTAGGCAAACAAAAGACCACAGTACAACTTACAAACTGCACCAAGTACAGATGTGCAGGTTGTTCACTGCAGAATCTAGGGGGCGCCATTTGCACTGTGGTCTAAGTGAAAGGTGCCGCCAGGTTCTGTGCACAGCCGCTTGTACTGTGCGGTAATCAAAACCAGTGCACGCATTCACCTTCTCTTCTCAGCATCCTGTGAATGCTGACCCAGCAGTCCCCAGTTCTCTTTGTCTCCAGAGAACATCACATCAAATTCAGAATTACACGAACATTCTGAATACATCGAACAGGAGCGAGGATTTAATTGCTGGCTCCTTGATGTGACTTGGGTTGAAAGTATGCCAATTGTCGTTCAAATGTTTTCAGAAATACAAAATGACAAATCGATCATTTGTCTGTTTTCAGAGAGCTTGCTTCCGTTAGGTGATCTCTTTTCGACCTTTACAAAATTCAGTTTTCTCTGATCAAAGGAATTTGCTCTGGAAACACTTAGGGATATTATGAAAGAAGTTAATATTTAAACTTGCTGTAGACGTGTTTATATTTAATGTTCACTTTTGAATGCCAACGGAGGGAGAGAGATTTCTAATGATTTTTCTCAGCAAACGTGCCTTCAACAGTTGTCAAGTGTTTGAAAACAGAGTTTAAAAGGAGATTGTTTTTCCTCCAACTATCCTATAAAAATCCTATACATACTGTTCTCTCCTTGGTTGAGCCGTTTATGTTCATTTTCCCGAGTTTAATAACAGAAAATTCTCTTTCCATTATTTTATCTAGAAGCCTATATTCTGACATAAAACCAAGAAGCTTTTCCACTCCTTTCATTTTAGTTTCCTCACTTCTCAAAGAAAAAAGTAGTTCAATTAAATACCGTCTAAGGGCTCCTTCGAGGCAGATACCTTTGGAAATTGCGCTAACCCTTTAACATTTAGGAAAGCATATTTATAGAAGCAGAATGTCTTTGCAGTATGTGCTTGCTGTTCAGAGAGGCAAAAACTTCCCGCACTCTCCTCTGAAGAATGAAGTAATTCCATTTCAAGGCTGGTCATTAGGAGTAACGGAGAGGCTGCCTGGGTGGAGTCTGGAATGTCACAGGCCCATCAGACCAGATTCATGTTTAGGTTTTAAATTAACTACAAGGGAAGTGTCCGCTTCCACTGGTTCAGGGGAGCATCAGAGTGAAGATTTGGGGGGGAATCTCTGAAATCACAATAAGAAATTTCCTCCATGCTAAGGGGTGGGGGGGGGAGAGTACCATATCCATCCTCTCATTTATCTAATTCAATGATCCATCCATCGATTGATTCATCCATCCATCCAACGATCCTAGCATTTATTCAGTACGTATTTAATAAGCACTTACTCTGTACCAGTGTGTACCAGATGCCATATGTGAATGCTACAGAGAATAGAGAAACTTAGAATGCCAGAGAAACAGATTCAGGAGCAGAAAGGGATAATAGTGAATAAGGGAAGGCAGGAGGGCAGAGTGGGTGTGAGTCGGTAGCAAGGGGAGTAGGCCAAATGTATTTTATGTTAGCATTTTAAGCTCTTTCAGATTCACTCTTCCATTATTTTATGTGGATTCTCTGCTGTGTAGAATTTCCATGGCCAAGTGCATTCTTCTTGCATGAATTCATTTATTCATTTAACAAATATATATTAATACAGGGACTGTGTCAGGTCTTGGGTATACAGTAGTAGACAAGAAAAGACACACTCTCTGGTCTTATGGAGTTGACAGTCTAGTGGGAAACAAATACACCTAGATAAATATCTATTTATAATTGTAATATGGGCCACAAAGGAAAAGTAAAAGTTATTAAAATACAATAAAATAAGTCAATAATATGGTGTCTGGCACACAGTAAGTTCTCATTGGATCATTGGATGGGTAGATCAATGGATGGGTCGTTCAATTAGGATGGAATGCTAGGATCATTGGATGGGTAGATCAATGGATGGATCATTCAATTAGATAAATGAGAAGATGGATATGGTACTCGCCCCACGCCCTTAGCATGGAGGAAATTTCTTCTTGTGATTTCAAAGATCTCCCCCCAAATCTCCAGCCTGATGTTCCCCTGATGCAGTAGAAGTGGACACTCTCCTTGTAGTTAATTTAAAACCTAAACATGAACCTAGTCTGATGGGCCTGTGACACTTCAGGCTCCATCTGAGAGACTTTATTGGGGTTGGGGGTCAGAGAAGGCATTCTGAGCAATTAGATGTATAAATAGGGGTTAGGTGGGAGAAAGCAGGGCAAGAATGTTCCAGGCAGAGATAACAAATAGCTTGTGTGAAGGTCCTAGGGCCAGAACGGAGGGCTTTGTCAGCTGGGCAGGGAGGAGATTGGCTTTCTTTATAAGACGAATGGGGTGGCAATGAGGAGTTGAAGAAGGGCGCAGCTCACGGTGGAAACCCTGACATAGAAACATCATGGATCTTGGATATTTCTGTCCATTTGTGGCTGATGAGCTCTCTCCCTGGTGTCCAAGCTAGACACAGGGTGACAGCTCTAACAATTCATATGTGTGTTGTGTTTTGCAAATTAGAGTTTCATCACTTTTGAAATACACGATGTGAAAAAGCTCCATTGAATGAAGAAACCATTTGCATTGTCACAGGAAATTTCAACATTCAAAAGAGCCATTCAATTCTAGAAGAATAACTTTAACAATTTTGGAATTGTTGTAAAGATAATCTAAAAATTTCCTCACTACCTGTGCATATACAAATTTTCTCATGGATGGCGAATACCAAGACTTTGAAGAAATAATCATTAACAACTCATTATCAGGAATTGTGTATGGCCATTTCAAGCATAAAATGTAATGCAAAAAAAGTTATATTCACCAAAACAAGCCCAAGTTTCTCCATTAAAATATTAAAAAAGATTTTAAAGGGAGGGTTTGTCAAATTTAATAATAAACATGTTCCCTAAATCTTTGCATATTATAATTATATAACATTAAGAAAAGAAAATGCAGTTTTCGCCAAATCCTATATAGATATTCCTAATTTTCCTTCAGTTTACCCCTGGGTGCCATACACATATTAACATTTTCTACATGTGCCAAGGTGTGCAAAAGGCAGGGAAGTGCCCTTCCGAACCAAAAACAGCACCAGTCTGACTTGTGTTCTAATCAATTCAAGAAGCAGCTAAGCCCTGGCTGGCCTGATATGGCCTCACAAATCCTCTTTGAATGTCAACGTTCTTCTGAGTACAAAGTTCTCAACCTGTGAGCTTAGATGATGAGTCAGTCATAATGGACTAAGTGATGCTGCATAACAAACAACCCCCAAATCTCAAGTTTTATTTTTCTACTATAGTACATGGTGCTTGCAGATTGGGCACGGGGGGAACTCTGCTCACTGTGGATAAAAGAACTCTGGAAGGTTTTGCACCCATGATTAAACGCTCTGACTTCTGCTCAAACAGCTGCCTGGAACTATTTACAAGGTCCCATCCAGCCATAGGTGGGCCAGAAAGTATGCTTCCAGTGTGTGCCCAGACAGCAGAGAGCCAGGACTCGTGGGTGAGCAGCCCCGTGTACTCCCACGTGTGGTTTCTTTGAGTGGTCCTGGTGACGGCTACTGTCATCTTTGGCCACTCTGCCTGCTCTATATCCTCTTCCACAATTGTTCAGAGACTGGCTCAATGGATTATGGATTTTCCCTTCTCCAGGGCACTTTAAGGGATGATGCGTCCCTCTCAATTGCCCATGAAGAGACTCCTTATAATGGGATCTGCACCTGGGGCCTTGAACCTCTAAGCTGGAAAGTGAGCTCTGGGCTTTGAGATCAGGGCTTGTATGGGAAGGGGCTGGTGGGCGGCGGCATTGCCTGCCTTCCTCTCAGCCTTGGCAGACAGGATAGAGTCGGAGGCGGAAGAGTCCATCTGCGTCCATAAGGAGCCTGCCTTCGGGCTTCACACCCTGGGCCGAAACACTCCCTCTCATTCAGTCTCTGTTTTGCAAATACAAAAACAGCTCCAACCTACACGAGAAGATCCAATCCTTTTCTTCTCACAGAGATCCTCAGTGGGCCTCAGTCTGAATCTGAAAAGTCCTTTCCTCCCTCCGTGTGCCCAAGGCGGGCTGGCTGTTCTACTTTCTACCAGTAGGGGTCACCATTTCCCTTTGTAATTCTTTGGAGACTAAAGCTGGTACCTTCACAGGCCTAATTATATTTTTCCTTTTTTGTTTATGGCATTAATCCTGAAGTTAGGGTCGACCTGTGGTGAGCAATAATACATTTAACCTTTGCCTTCATGCACTAAGATGTAATTGATCATTTGTGGCCTCATTTTCAGGAGCTGGGAGCCTCGGTTCAGTTTAAGGTAAATGGAGACG
Organism: Delphinapterus leucas; assembly: GCF_059928025.1. Classification (NCBI taxonomy): domain Eukaryota; kingdom Metazoa; phylum Chordata; class Mammalia; order Artiodactyla; family Monodontidae; genus Delphinapterus; species Delphinapterus leucas. Next base: position 25,977,751 of record NC_143148.1, read on the forward strand.
GGGGGACCCTGGATTTTGGTGACATGTTGAAGAGAGCAAAGCACAGAGCTGACTTATTTTATGAACTCCAATATCTCTCTCACCTTTATTTAAAAGCAAAAAAGAATGTTTTTTTTTCACTAAGTGATTTGTTATTTATAATTTTACAACCATAGTCAGATCCTGGTGAGGGTAATTTCCCTTAGAATGCACATTAGCGTCTAGTTGGTAAATAAACTTGAGGCATTTCTGCACTGGGCATAAAATAAAAATGAAAACGTTAAATTCTAAACCAAATGGTAGCACGGAATTAGAGCTTCTACATAGTGCACACTATGTTGTTCCTTCGATTATAATCTCATTGCTGTATGTCTGGATTGCAAAACAATTATTCAGTGTGTTTTAATGCAAGCCTAAAGAAGCATTTCTGGTGAATTAACATTAACTGTGACTGTTTATTGAAAGCCCACAATGTGTCAGGCACACTAGCTACTGATATCCTCCGTTCTTTAATGCTCACAATGTTGAAGAATAGAAGAGTAGATGTCACTAGATTTGATTCAAATACCTGGAGAGTAGGTATCACTAGATCTGATAGAAAAAGAAGGCGAGGCAAAGAGAGGGTAAGCAAGGAAAGACAAGATGACAAAACTAATAAGGGGTTAGAATCAGGATTTGAACCCAGGTCTCAGGCTCACGAGGCCCCTGATCTTATCACAATACCACTTTGGGCTCTGAATACTTGCATGAGTGTCTTGCCTTTCCATCCTTTTACAATTCTGGTTCGTTTTTCTTATTTTCCAGTTTGAGGCTCTAGACTTATGAACTTTTCAATTCCCTAATGTGTGTCTGGGCTTTAGTTTAGCCTGAGACTTAAGGAACACCCCTTGAACAGTCTAGTTAGTAGCTTGCTCCTCATAAGAGGGAAACAGTATATGCTGGTATATTTTGAATCTACGAAGAGGATGCAGCAGCCATTTGAATTCTGCACGGATTTGGTTTCTTCTGTCCACGGGGCATTCTCCTTCATCTTTGAACAATAAAACTGGTTATTGAAAAAGAATCTGGGTCCATCAGGTAAGTAGAGAGCCCCACGTGCAGAAGTTTATCCCCTGAATGGCCCAGCCTGCATCAGGCTAGTGATGGGTCCTCAGTTAGTGGGCAGGTTCTATAGATTTACTGACCACACAGGGCTTTCTGCAGGGTCATCCCTGGTGTCTGAGGATGACTCTGGCCTGTGGCCAGGCAGATGCATCACCTTTACCTCCTGCTTCTCTGTCTAGTGGGGAGAGTGGATCAGAGGACTCACATCCTTCCATGGTCAATGCTTTTCCCATCCCAGAGAATAGCTAGCCCACCTGTCCTCCCTCTGATGCCAATTTTAGGTCCAGACATCTAGGTTTTGTATCCAACTATGCCCTTGGAGTGACTCAAGATGCCATTTTTTTCTAAATTCTTGCCCTTTGCATGCTGATGTCCCAGGAGCTTCTCTGTTTTTTTTTCTTTTTCTTTTTACATCTTTATTGGAGTATAATTGCTTTACAATGGTGTGTTAGTTTCTGCTTTATAACAAAGTGAATCAGCTATACGTATACATATGTTCCCATATCTCCTCCCTCCTGCATCTCCCTCCCTCCCACCCTCCCTATCCCACCCCTCCTTTGTGGTCACAAAGCACCGAGCTGATCTCCCTGTGCTATGCGGCTGCCTCCCACTAGCTAGCTGTCTTACGCTTGGCAGTGTATATATGTCCATGCCACTCTCTCGCCTCATCACAGCTTACCCTTACCCATCCCCATATCCTCAAGTCCATTCTGTAGTAGGCCTGTGTCTTTATTCTTGTCTTACCCCTAGGTTCTTCATGACATTTATTTTTTCTTAAATTCCATATGTGTATGTTAGCATACGGTACCTGTCTCTCTCTTTCTGACTTACTTCACTCTGTATGACAGACTCCAGGTCCATCCACCTCATTACAACTAGCTCAATTTCATTTCTTTTTATGGCTGAGTAATATTCCACTGTATATATGTGCCACATCTTCTTTATCCATTCATCCGATGATGGACACTTAGGTTGTTTCCATCTCCGGACTATTGTAAATAGAGCTGCAATGAACATTTTGGTACATGACTCTTTTAGAATTTTGGTTTTCTCAGGGTATATGCCCAGTAGTGGGATTGCTGGGTCATATGGTAGTTCGATTTGTAGTTTTTTAAGGAACCTCCATACTGTTCTCCATAGTGGCTTTACCAATTCACATTCCCACCAGCAGTGCAGGAGTGTTCCCTTTTCTCCACACCCTCTCCAGCATTTATTGTTTCTAGATTTTTTGATAATGGCCATTCTGACTGGTGTGAGATGATATTTCATTGTAGTTTTGATTTGCATTTCCCTAAAATTAATGATGTTGAGCATTCTTTCATGTGTTTGTTGGAAGTCTGTATATCTTCTTTGGAGAAATGTCTATTTAGGTCTTCTGCCCATTTTTGGATTGGGTTGTTTGTTTTTTTGTTATTGAATTGCATGAGCTGCTTGTAAATTTTGGAGATTAATCCTTTGTAAGTTGCTTCATTTGCAAATATTTTCTCCCATTCTGAGGGTTGTCTTTTTACCTTGTTTATGGTTTCCTTTGCTGTGCAAAAGCCTTGAAGTTTCATTAGGTCCCATTTGTTTATTTTTGTTTTTATTTACATTTCTCTAAGAGGTGAGTCAAAAAGGATCTTGCTGTGATTTATGTCATAGGTGTTCTTCCTATGTTTTCCTCTAAGAGTTTGACAGCTTCTGGCCTTACATTTAGGTCTTTAATCCATTTTGAGTTTATTTTTGTGTATGGTGTTAGGGAGTGATCTAATCTCATACTTTTACATGTACCTGTCCAGTTTTCCCAGCACCACTTATTGAAGAGGCTGTCCTTTCTACACTGTACATTCCTGCCTCCTTTATCAAAGATAAGGTGACCATATGTGCGTGGGTTTATCTCTGGGCTTTCTATCCTGTTCCATTGATCTATGTTTCTGTTTTTGTGCCAGTACCATACTGTCTTGATTACTGTAGCTTTGTCGTATAGTCTGAAGTCAGGGAGCCTGATTCCTCCAGCTCTGTTTTTTGTTCTCAAAATTGCTTTGGGTATTCGGGGTCTTTTGTGTTTGCATACAAATTGTGAAATTTTTTGTTCTAGTTCTGTGAAAAATGCCAGTAGTAGTTTGTTAGGGATTGCATTGAATCTGTATATTGCTTTGGATAGTATAGTCATTTTCACAATATTGATTCTTCCCATCCAAGAACATGGTATATCTCTCCATCTATTTGTATCATCTTTAATTTCTTTCATCAGTGTCTTATAATTTTCTGCATACAGGTCTTTTGTCTCCTTAGATAGGTTTATTCCTAGATATTTTATTCTCTTTGTTGCAATGGTAAGTGGGAGTGTTTCCTTGATTTCACTTTCAAATTTTTCATCATTAGTGTATAGAAATGCCAGAGATTTCTGTGCATTAATTTTGTATCCTGCTACTTTACCAAATTCATTGATTAGCTCTAGTAGTTTTCTGGTAGCATGTTTAGCATTCTCTGTTTATAGTATCATGTCATCTGCAAACAGTGACAGCTTTACTTCTTCTTTTCTGATTTGGATTCCTTTTATTTCCTTTTCTTCTCTGATTGCTGTGGCTAAAACATCCAAAACCATATTGAGTAAGAGTGGTGAGAGTGGGCAACCTTGTCTTATTCCTGATCTTAGTGGAAATGCTTTCAGTTTTTCACCATTGAGGATGATGTTGGCTGTGGGTTTGTCATATATGGCCTTTATTATGTTGAGGAAAGTTCCCTCTATGCCTACTTTCTGCAGGGTTTTTATCATAAATGGGTGTTGAATTTTGTCGAAAGCTTTCTCTGCATCTATTGAGATGATCGTATGGTTTTTCTCCTTCAGTTTGTTAATATAGTGTATCACATTGATTGATTTGTGTATATTGAAGAATCCTTGAATTCCTGGAATAAACCCCACTTGATCATGGTGTATGATCCTTTTAATGTGCTGTTGGATTCTGTTTGCCGGTATTTTGTTGAGGATTTTTGCATCTATGTTCATCAGTGATATTGGCCTGTAGTTTTTTTCTTGGTGACATCCTTGTCTGGTTTTAGTATCAGGTTGATGGTGGCCTCGTAGAATGAGTTTGGGAGTGTTCCTCCCTCTGCTATATTTTGGAAGAGTTTGAGAAGGATAGGTGTTAGCTCTTCTCTAAATTTTGATAGAATTTGCCTGTGAAGCCATCTGGTCCTGGGCTTTTGTTTGTTGGAAGATTTTTAATCACTGTTTCAATTTCAGTGCTTGTGATTGGTCTGTTCATATTTTCTATTTCTTCCTGGTTCAGTCTTGGCAGGTTGTGCATTTCTAAGAATTTGTCCATTTCTTCCAGGTTGTCCATTTTATTGGCATAGAGTTGCTTGTAGTAATTTCTCATGATCTTTTGTATTTCTGCAGAGTCAGTTGTTACTTCTCCTTTTTCATTTCTAATTCTATTGATCTGAGTCTTCTCCCTTTTTTTCTTGATGAGTCTGGCTAATGGTTTATCAATTTTGTTTATCTTCTCAGAGAACCAGCTTTTAGTTTTATTGATCTTTGCTATCATTTCCTTCATTTCTTTCTCATTTCTTTCTGATCTAATTTTTATGATTTCTTTCCTTCTGCTAACTTTGGGGATTTTTTGTTCTTCTTTCTCTAATTGCTTTAGGTGCAAGGTTAGGTTGTTTATTCGAGATGTTTCCTATTTCTTAAGGTAGGATTGTATTGCTATAAACTTCCCTCTTAGAACTGCTTTTGCTGCATCCCATAGATTTTGAGTCGTCGTGTCTCCATTGTCATTTGTTTCTAGGTATTTTTTAATTTCCTGTTTGATTTCTTCATTGATCACTTCGTTATTAAGTAGTGTATTGTTTAGCCTCCATGTGTTTGTATTTTTTACAGATCTTTTCCTGTAATTGATATCCAGTCTCATAGCACTGTGGTCGGAAAAGATACTTGATACAATTTCAGTTTTCTTAAATTTACCAAGGCTTGATTTGTGACCCAAGGTATGATCTATCCTGGAGAATGTTCCTTGAGCACTTGAGATAAATGTGTATTCTGTTGTTTTTGGATGGAATGTCCTATAAATATCAATTAAGTCCATCTTGTTTAATGTATCATTTAAAGCTTGTGTTTCCTTATTTATTTTCAATTTGGATGATCTGTCCATTGGTGAAAATGGGGTGTTAAAGTCCCCTACTATGAATGTGTTATTGTTGATTTCCCCTTTTATGGATGTTAGTATTTGCCTTATGTATTGAGGTGCTCCTATGTTGGGTGCATAAATATTTACAGTTGTTATATCTTCTTCTTGGATCGATCCCTTGATCATTATGTAGTGTCCTTCTTTGTCTCTTCTTATAGTCTTTATTTTAAAGTCTATTTTGTCTGATATGAGAATTGCTACTCCAACTTTCTTTTGGTTTCCATTTGCATGGAATATCTTTTTCCATCCCCTTACTTTCAGTCTGTATGTGTCTGTAGGTCTGAAGTGGGTCTCTTGTAGACAGCATATATATGGGTCTTGTTTTTGTATCCATTCAGCCAATCTGTGTCTTTTGGTGGGAGCATTTAATCCATTTACATTTAAGGTAATTATCGATATGTATGTTCCTATTCCCATTTTCTTAATTGTTTTGGGTTCGTTATTGTAGGTCTTTTCCTTCTCTTGTGTTTCTTGCCTAGAGAAGTTCCTTTAGCATTTATTGTAAAGATGGTTTGGTGGTACTGAACTGTCTCACTTTTGCTTGTCTGTAAATGTTTTAATTTCTCCATCAAATCTGAATGAGGAAGGAAGGAAGAAAGAATGAAAGAAAGAAAGATAGGAGGGTGGGAGGGAGAGAGGAAGGAAGGAAAGAAAGAGAAAGAAAGAAAGAAAGAAAGAAGAAAGAAGATAAAATAAAATAAGGTAAAATAATTAAAATAAAAAATAATTGTTAAGAAAAAAAATTTTTTTAAAAAGATAAAAAAAAAAAAAAAGGACGGATAGAACCCTAGGACAAATGGTGGAAGCAAAGCTATACAGACAAAATCTCACACAGAAGCATACACATACATGCAGAAAAAGAGGAAAAGGGGAAAAAATCATAAATCTTGCTCTCAAAGTCCACCTCCTCAATTTGGGATGATTCGTTGTCTATTCCTGTATTCCACAGATGCAGAGTACGTCAAGTTGATGGTGGAGATTTAGTCCGCTGCTTCTGAGGCTGCTGGGAGAGATTTCCCTTTCTCTTCTTTGTTCTCACAGCTCCCGGGGCTCAGGTTTGGATTTGGCCCCGCCTCTGCGTGTAGGTCGCCGGAGGGCGTCTGTTCTTTGCTCAGACAGGACGGGGTTAAAGGAGCAGCTGATTCGGGGGCTCTGGCTCACTCAGGCCGGGGGGAGGGACGGGTATGGATGCGGGGTGAGCCTGCGGCGGCAGAGGCCGGCGTGACGTTGCACCAGCCTGAGGCGTGCCGTGCGTTCTCCCGGGGAAGTTGTCCCTGGATCACGGGACCCTGGCAGTAGCGGGCTGCACAGGCTCCCCGGAAGGGGGGTGTGGATAGTGACCTGTGCTCGCACACAGGCTTCTTGGTGGCGGCGGCAGCAGCCTTCACGTCTCATGCCCGTCTCTGGGGTCCACGCTTTTACCCGCGGCTCGTGCCCGTCTCTGGAGCTCCTTTAAGCAGCGCTCTTAATCCCCTCTCCTCGCGCACCAGGAAACAGAGAGGGAAGAAAAAGTCAGCTTCTCTGTTTTTAATGAAACTCCAGAATATAAGATTCCACAATCTTCTATAACACAATCTGACTGTTCAAATTTGTTAAATATTTGTCTTACAGCTAACTCAAATACTGCATGCTGTAATGTCAACCCATTTCCCGTTACCTCCTTGGACAGAAATCTGAAGAAACTCACTGATATTCCTTAGGGCATGAATCTACTTGATACTTTAATAATAATCAAGAAATATAGGGTCCTTCAGTGTACAAGGTGCCTTCTAGACCTCATGAAATAGGCTTTTAGCAAGGAGTAAACTGAGGCTCAGAGAAGTTAGAGGATTTGCCTAGGTCACACAGCTGGGCACTCAAACTAGATGACAGGTTGGAAAGGCCCGGGAAAGAGAAGGATAGAGAGAGGATCAGATCAAAATCCGTACAGCTACTAAGGAAATGGAGGGAGTGGGCAGGAACCTGTTGAGTGATGCTTGGGAGAGCTTTTCTCGTCTCTTAACAGAAAATTAGTCTCTAGGACCCTGCTCCAATATCCAAGACCTTTCTTTACACTCTTCCAGATGGAGCAATTGCTGCTGGATGCACCAGGTCCATAAGGACTCTTCTTAGGGTATATAACTCACTATTGTGCTACTGTCCCTTGTATTAATCAGAGTTCTCCAGAGAAATACATATATATATATATATATATATATTTTAAGGAATTGGTTCACATGATTATGGAGTCTTGTCAAGTCCAAAATCTGATGGGGTAAGCTGGAATGCTGGAGACTTAGGGAAGAGTTGCTGTTCAAGTCCAAAGGCCTCTGCTGGCAGAATTCCTTTGCCTCTGGGGGAGGTCAGTCTTTGTTCTATTCAGGCCTTCAACTGAATGGATGAGGCCCACCCGCATTATGGAGAGCAATCTTCTTTTACTCAAAGTCCACTGATTTAAGTATTAATCTCATCCAAGAAACACCATCACAGAAACATCCAGAATAATGTTTGACCAAATACCTGGGCTCCATGGCCCAGCCAAGCTGACACATAAAATTAGCGATTCCCATTCCGGGGTCTGTCTTAACTGCTGGACTGTGGGATCCCCCAGGGCAGTCGCTGTCTTTTATCTTTCTCTCCAGCACTCACTCAGTGATGAATATTCAGCAGATACTCAATAAATGCATATTTATTTGATAAAACAAAAAATAAACAAAAACCCCCAAAGCGCTTTCAAAACCAGTATCCAATTTTATGCTTACCATCCTTCTCTGGGGTGGGCACACTTGTCCCCACTCTCCCTGGTAAGAAACAGAGACTTATGAAAATATGCCCAGAATCACAAACCTGGTAAGTGGCAGAACCTGGTCTCCGGCTGTGGTCCTTATGCTTTTTGCCTTTGCACTATACTACAATGTGCTTTTATTTGATGTGAATGTCAGAGGAGGCATTCTGGGATATACAGAATCAGTATCTTACAGAAACAGTTGTTCAAGGTCTAATCCAACCAACACCAGCAACAATGAATATTTTATTGAGATCTGCCATTTTCTTGTGCACATCGTTTAGCTATTTACTGAACAGCTGTGAAGTACCTAGCCCTGACTGGCGGTGAGCAATTGATCTAGTCTCTATCCATCCATTCCTCCATCTTTCCCTCCCTCCTTCCAGACGATAGTTACTGAGCATGTACTGTGCACCAGACGGCAGGGGAGGTGCCGGGAACATAAGGACGGTTAAGACCTGGTTCTGTCCTCAAGATGTTCACAGTTAAGGGGGAAGCCAGATATGTTACCCACCAGCCACAAGGGCTCGACGGCAGCATGTTTTTCTAGCAACAGGGAAGCCTGTGAGCATCATGGTGCCTGGATCCCAGTAGGGACTTGGCAGCAGCAGGAATGCCTTCATATACGAGGGACCAGCTGGCTCTGGGCAGTGAGACTGGTCCCTGGGCTTCTCAGGTGTGTCACAGGCAGCAGAAAGAATGAAGAACACTGCTCTCTACTTTGTCCTTTATTTGAGGCTGAAAAAGGCCACATACACAATGCCAGGGGCAACATTGCCCCCTGATGGCCTGGTCTCTTGATCATTTTTATCATTATCGTTATCAGTTATTATATCAGCATTTATCATCAAATATTTAGAGTTGTCCAGTTGTAGCAGGTCATCCTTCCATCTTCCCTTCTCAGGTCTTAACAACAAAGCTGCACAAGGGACAGCTGCCTAATCACTCCCCATGAGCCCTCTTGTTAGTGTTTCTTTCTTTTCGACAGCTCCACCTGCAAAGCCTGCTGGGGGGCAAGATAGCTTTCATCCACATGGGCCACCGGGGGCCTCAGAGCCTTCTCATGCACTCTTCCATATCCTTGGAACACTCTTTGTATGGCCCCTCCTCATCCTCTTATGTCCTAACTTACATGCTATATCTTTGGAAAGATTGTCACTCACCTCTTCCTCCCACCTGAAGTAGCGCCTTTCCCATTTGCTTCTCACTGTCTCTAATTCTCTGGTTTGTTTAATTGTTGGCTGCCTCCCCCGTGAGAATGCAAGCTTCCCAAGGCCTTGCCTGTTTCATTCAGCCTAGCACAGTGCCTTGCATGTCGTAAATGTTCAACCAAGATTTGGGGAATGGATGCAAGAGTCTTTGGAGCCATATAGCCTGTCTCTACGCAGCACAGCGCCTCTGACCCCTGTCCCTGCTAGAACAGCCCCTGTGAAAGTGAGCTCATCCCTCCCACTGCTCTTTAAGGTGTTCTGATTCAGGGCTGACAGCGCACCTCTGGTGGAAAGCGGAGCCTTGGGTTGAGGTTGGTCTGCTGAACCATTTATTCTGGACCCTCCCAACACATTCCTTACAGGCTGTCTGGTGATGTCCTCTTGCTGCTTCCTGCCCGTGTTCCCAGGCAGACTGCGAGCCTGTCAAGGACTTGATATCCTCTTTCATATCCCTGATGGCACTACATGCTCAGGAAATACCTGTGGGGTATCCAGTCGTAATTATTTTAAAGCTCATAACCATCAAGATTTGGATAGAGCCACAGAGCTCTCTGATCATCCCAGCTAAGGTGACAAGCTCCCGGTAGTATAGCAGAGTGGATAGGGATTCGATCTTGGAAATCAGTCAGTCTGAGTTTGAGTTCCGGCTCTGCTACTGTGACTTCAGGCAAGTCACTTAACCTATCTGAGACTCAATTCTTCATCTATAGAATGGGCATAACTATAGTACCCACTGTCCAGAGTTCATGGATAGAGGAGTGTATCTGGAGGGTCAGAGGATGAGGAAGAATTGCTATCAAGCTGTTGCCCCATTACGTGTGCTTGCTGAATATCATGGTTTGTTAAGAGCAGGCAGAATCTTGCTGCTCATGAGTGACAGAGGATAGTGAAAGAGAAAGGAACAATAAGAATACAATAAAAACCACACTCAGGACTGTGGAGAGCTGCTCCGTATCACAGGGCCACAGAGCACTTGGGGCTCGCAATCACAGCCTTGGAGTTCCAGGAAAAATGTAGACTGTGAGATAGTGACGTCTGTAAGAATCTTAGGAAGCTTTGCACCAGGAATGATTAAAATAAAAATACATTTATACACTCGTAGTCACATAAATTGGCATGTAAACAGTGAAATCTCTAAATCTACTAAGTTATGAAATCTCTGAAGACGCCATTAATAGAAGGTTCATCCTGGAAACCCTAATGACTACAAGACACCAGACACAGCACAGGAACTTAGGAGATGCTGCCTGGTGGAATGGATGAATCTAGAATTTTGTATTTGAGAGGCATGTCATTCCTATCCCCTCCATGGTCATGGCAGCAGCTAACCAGGGTCGGGAGGGTGGGGTTCAACTCTGTAGAATGATCAGCTGAGTCAGGGGCCAGACAGGAGATGCGCTGGGTGCCTGATCAGGCTGGATAGCTAGAAGTGTGGTCCTGCCCATGCACAGAACGTGGGGGGAAGCAGCGTAATTGGAGGGATGCTGCTTAGAATCCCGGAATTGGGAAGGACCTACAAAGATCAGTGGTACCAGCCTTTCCTTCAGCACATGGAAATCTGACACACCTAATTCTTCTTGGAGGTGTCCATGGATGGGGAGCCACCATTTTTCTCCCTTTCCTTTTAAAAGCTACATTTCCTTGGTGACTCTTTCTTATGGCTGACCACAGTCTCTTGCTTTATTAGGAATCCATGTCTCATTCTTTGGGTCCCTAGGAAAATGTAAAGGAGAGCTCAGCATCCTCAAATTCTTCACTGACCTCATTTACTTCACTGTCTTTTAAAATACTCTAATCAAAAGCTGGGTATGAAGCCCAATGTAGCCCTTACTAATGAAGAAAGTTCAAATGGACAGGAAAATCATGGTATTCTGGAAGCTCAACCAACAATCTTTAATATTCTGACTCAGTTGAAGTTGTCAGCTCTAGGTGGCCACGATGAGATAACTAAATGCCCCACAGGTGAGTAGGACGTAGCCATGAGGCTCCCAACAGAGCCAGCCATACTGGCTTTAGAAGGTGAGCGGGTACCTTGATATCTGGGGAGCTCCAGGGTAGCTGGGGATTAGGAAAAGGGCTCTAGCTCTGGGGGATGCAGTGTGACCAATAAGGCTTTCTGGGAAAACTAAGCTACGTGGGTGATTGGACTGAACTCAGAATAGTGATTAAAGGGGGGCTCTAATACAAATGGCAATAATTGCAACCAATTATAGTTTTAATGATAAAAATAGCTTTTTGTTTTACTTGTTTCTCCTTATGAAAGATAGCATGTTTTTATTTCTTTTACTTCCCCAGCTTTACTGAGCTCTGATGGACAAATAAAAATTGTATATATTTAGGTTGTACAATATGATTTTTTAAAAGGTATACAATGTGACGATTTAACATACATAAATGTTGTGAAATGGTTGCCACAATCAAGTTAACTAACACAACCATCACCTCACGTAGTAGCTTTTAGTTTTAAAAGCACTAGCACCTACAAGGTATTCTGCTAGACACTTTATATGTATTATCTCACTCCTCACACCAGTCTATGAATTAGGCACCATCATTATGCCTATCTTATAGGTAAGGAAACTGAGGTACATAGGGTAATAAGCTTCTCAGGCATTCTGTTAAAGACACACTAGTGGCTATCCACTGGCAGTGGTTTTGCTCCCAGGGGACATTTGAAAATGTCAGGAGGCATTTTTGGTTTTCCCGTGGAGCTGAGGGGCATTGCTACTGGCATCTAATGTGTTGAGAACAAGGATGCTGATGTACATCTCACAATGTACAGGACAGCACGCCCACTCCCAACCCTAACAAAGAATTACCCAGCTTAAGATGTCACTAGTGCCCAGGTCAAGAAACCCTGCTCTACACAAGTGGTCTACTTTAACCCTTACAGGGACCCTGATGAGAAAATTCGGGCTCACAGGGATGAAGCCACATGCCCAAGGTCTCTCAATAGGTGAGTGGCAGGGCTCGGGGTTGAAGCTATGTGTGTCTAATTTCAAGCCAGGGCTCTTAGCCACACAGGTAGGTGGCTCCAAAGGGGTTGGTACACAGCTTTTCAAGAATGGAGAAGAGTCTTGGTCTTGGGAGGTTGGACTCTGGAGCACTGTTATCAAGATGTGGCTGCAATCATGGGAGCTCAACGGTGAGCATGGGGGAGCTGTGTTCCCTCTTGACGCCAAGGGGAGGGCACGTCAGCACTAAGCACCTTCTGACAGAAGGAGGACATTCCCTAAGGAAGCTGGAATGGATTTTCATTCATTCACCCATTCTGTGTTTACTGAAGGTTAACTCTGCTTGGTGCTGGTGATGTGATGGCAAAAGGCCAGTTTCCCGCCCCCATGAAACATATATTCAAGTGGGGAGATTGACAGTGTGCTAACCAGCAAACGCATAGAATAAACATGTATGATTAGCCCCTTGAAGAAAATACATAGCTGCACTGACAAAGGATACCGTGTTGGTGGATATGTTACATAGGGAGTCAGGAAGGCCTCCCTGAGGTGGGACCACATAAACCATAAGAAGGCTGGGGAGGAGCTGGGAGAAAATAATTTCAGGTAGTGGGAACGGCAAAGATAGAGATCATGTGGCGGGACTATGCTCAGGGTGTTCTAGCGGCAGATGGAGGGTAATATACGGGGCTATTCAAGGCACCGGTCTCTGACACTGCCAGGCTATGACGTGGGAAGAAGCTTGCGCCAGAGTGTACGGTAATGCACTGCTTCCTTCATCGAGAGAGTCTGGCTCTGAAGAAAATGTCAGTGGAACCCAGCAGCATGCTCAGTGATGTAGTTAATCGACATTCTGGCCCAAGCTCCTCATCTTATCACAGACTGGTTACATTTTGTGGATGGTAGCTGGTCTGGGGACAACACACTGAGTAGTCCTGCAGAACCCAATGCTGACGGTTTTCCAGCCAGATCCCTCAGTCTATCCAGGCAGGCATGGCCCTGTGTCTTCTTGCTTAAGCATGTTCCCAGGCCCATGAAGTGAGAGAGTGGCATGGACATATATACACTACCAAACGTAAAATAGATAGCTAGTGGGAAGCAGCCGCATAGCACAGGGAGATCAGCTCGGTGCTTTGTGACCACCTAGAGGGGTGGGATAGGGAGCGGGGGAGGGAGATGCAAGAGGGAGGAGATATGGGAACATATGTATATGTATAACTGATTCACTTTGTTATAAAGCAGAAACTAACACACCACTGTAAAGCAATTATACTCTAATAAAGATGTTAAAAAAGTAAAGAAAAAAAATAAAAGGAGAGCTAAGAAAAAAAAAAAAAGAAAAAGAGTGTTCCCAGGCCCAAATGGACACTCTGCCAGAGCACTGGGAATTAATGTCCCCAGAATTATGCTCAACAGTGAGGGTGGTAAACTCCCCAGCTTCCTCACTCCGTGCTGAGACCACTCTGAGGCATGTCTACACAGAGGGTCCCCAGGAGAGCTGAGCCCCTACTGTCCACAGAAGTGATCCCCTCAGTAATGCACCGTTACACGTTTCCCACTCTCTCACAGTGCTTCCGGGAGCATCTCTCAAATTATCTCCTTGAACCGAATCCTTGTCTCAAGGTCTGCTTCTGGGAGAACTCCAGCAGAGAGCATGGCTGGACTGGAATGCACACAGGGCAAATGGCAGCTGTAGAAGTTGGATAGCTGTGCAGTCCCAGATCACACAGGGCCTTGTTGATCATAGTAGGAAACTTGAACTTGATTCTAAGTGTGTGGGGAACCACTGAAGAGCTTAAGCAGGGAAGGAGTATTACATGAACCAGTTTATAATTTAAAAAGCTCCTCAGGTTGTGCTCTGTGGAATGGATCAGATGGGAGCAGAAGTAGAAGCAGGGGACCAGTTAGAAGCTGTTTGCAGCAGTTCAGGTAGGAGCTGATGGTGGCTAGGGGGTGTGGTACAGATGGAGGCACATGCATAGATTGAGATATATTTTAGAGGATAAACCAATAGGACTTGATGGTGGATGCACCGCAGGGGGCAGGGAGAAGGAGGAGGGTCAAGGATAATGCCTTGATTTCTTGATTCCCAGTGTGGATGGAGGGAGCTGGGTGGTATTCTGCCATGAAAGGCACTCAGGAAGTCAGTGATTAGGAAAAGCTTCTCTGCTTTGATAGTGCCTCACATTTAAGCCATGCTAGCTGATCCAGGAATCTACTGCGTGCAGTGAATAAATATGAACTGTATGTATCTTGGTAGAATCTCTGAGAGAAGATTAAAACCACTGTTACAGCCACAGGGAGAAGCCATTCCCTCTATTTCACCGAGCATAGGGACATTAAACTTAACAGGCTAAGAAATGAAGTGGAAAACCTGCCCAGTGACCACGACGGCTGCTGACGAGCTCACACTGAGAGGATTCCCTCCAAGTGAAATGGGAGACACGGGAGAGGGAGGGTAAGGACATGAGACCAAGACCTCGATCTTCAATAGCCAGGGACTGCCAAACCACCACCCTCAAGCCACAGAGGGCCACCTGAAATGCACATATACATTTCCCAAGATCTGGCTGCAAAGGGAGGGATTAGAGACCTGGGGCCTTGTTTTATTTAGTGTGACCTCTCCTGGGAAAGGACATTTGGAACAAAACACAAGCCAATGATACCCATATTTTAACAAATAGACCAAGATTTCATGCCCCAAATGGGGATTTCTTTAGGAAGCAGTCTCCTCGAAAGACCCTAGGATTATAGGTTTTCACAGTCAGAAATGGCAAAGTTAGCACGGGTTACCCCAAAGTGCAATGAACATCTGGCCACTGGTTGGGATGAGTATTTGGCAGCATTTTGAGGATGGTTCTGATGGAGAATGTCTGATTCTGGTCCTGAAGTTCAAACTGCCTCCGTATTCCCAGTTGATACTCACAAGGCAACTGGTTTCTATACACCCTGTGGTACTTGGGTTTAACCACAGTTACGATATCTGGATTTCATACCTTGTTTTGTTCACCAGACTGATGTCTGTCTGTCTATCTATCTATCTATCTATCTTCTATCTATCTATCTGTCATCAAGTGATGTTTGATTCCTACCCAAACCAAAATCCGTTTTCATCATAAAGCCTGACCACCAATGAGCATTGTCCATAGCAGAGCATAGAGATTATGAACACATGTTCTAGGGGTGAACCGACAGGGTTTAAATCCTGGCTCTCTTCCTTACACACTCTGCACTCTTGGCTAAGTTGGTTAGCTACTCTCTACAGCAGTTTCTTAAGCTGTAAATGGGATAATACCTCACAGGACTGTAGTGAGGATTGACTGCATTAAGGCACCTAAAGCCTTAGAGCAGCACCTGGTCAGCACTCAGGTCTCAATAAGGGTTGGTGATAACAATTTTTGTATGTTTAGGGTCTGAAGGTACATTTTTTAAAATCATATTTTTAATCAAAGTATAGATGATGTACGATATTGTATAAGCTACAGGTGTACAGTATAATGATTCACAATTTTTAAGTTATACTCCATTTATAGTTATTAAAAATATTGGCTGTATTCCCCTTGTTGTACAATATATCCTTGTAGCCTATTTATTTTTAGCATAATAGTTTGTACCTCTTAATCCCCTACACATTATTTTTCCTGTCCTCCCTTCCCTCTCCCCACTGGTAGCCACTAGTTTGTTTCCTATATCTGTGAGTCTGCTTCTTTTTTGTTATATTCATTAGTTTGTTGTTTGTATTTTCTCTGTCTGACTTATTTCACTTAGCACAATACCCTCCAAGTCCATCCATGTTTGCTGCAAATGGCAAAATTCCAAGCTGGGGCAGTGTCCTCGCCTTCAGGGCTCTGCATCCTCACCTGTGGGGCTTCCCGCTAGATGAACTGTTAGGTTGTCCCTTCAGTTGCCTGTGACCCCACAATTCAGAGCTTTCCCAGTAAGTGCCATCCATGCCCTGCTGATCCGCCTGCACAGACCCGCTCAGGAACCTTCTAGTAACCTTGGGACAGGGCTGGGGAGGGCTATGAAAAATACTTTAAATATTGTTTTCTGTCACCTTGCAAATAATATTTCCATTGTTCTCTTAAAGGAATATATGTTCTTTATGGCAAAATTGAAAAATCTAGAAAAGAACAAGGAAGAAAATAAAAACCACCTGCATCCACCACCAAGAGACAGCCATGTTTAACAACACATAAGCCCAGTGCTGTTTTTATGAGATCATTAGTAGCTGTAGTTATTTAGTATCAACTGTGTGTTTTGCTAACATGTCTTACTTCCTCTGATCTCATTTTAACCTCACCATAGCCTTGTGAGGTGGGTATCCTTTTTGCCATTTTATAGATAAGAAAGTTGGGGCTCAGAGACATAAGACTTGCTCAAGGTCAAACATTCTCTATTGTAAACTGTTTCTGCTCTTTAACAATATAGTATAAGTGTTTCCACATGTGGTTAAATATACTTCTAAAACACAATTTAGAATTTCAAATATTTAATTTTGCAACTAAGTAATTCATTCACATGGTTAAAAAATAAAAAGGTTTACGGTGAGGAGCTTTTGTTCATTCCTGTCCCCCTTCTGACTACTCTCACCAAAAACTCTCGCTCATTTCTTGGATCTCTTTCCAGAGTCTCCTTGCGATGATACAAGGTGGTATGCATATAGGGTTTTATTTCTCTGCAAAAGGTTGCACACTATAATCATTGTTCCACACTATAAACCCTGCTTTTTCACTGAACAGTGTTTCTGAGAGAACTTTCTACAGCAAGTGTATGCAGAACTTCCTCATTTCGTTTTGTCATGCTATAGTAACCCATTATATGAATATGCTGCAATTTATTTAACCAGTCACTATTGATAGACATTTGGATATTTTCCTTAATATTCACCCTTTCAAATAATGCTGTAAAGAATAACATTGCAAACGAGCCATTTTTCAGTTTTTAAAGGCTGTGTGATATTCCTGCTGAGTGACATGCCACAGTTTGTTTAACCAATCCACTATGAATGGATATCTAGGTGGTTTCTGGGTTTCCCTTATTGTAAATAATGCTGACGTGAACATTTAGGCCCGTGAGCACTTGTGCTCTTACTTTTGATCCTTCTTTCAGGGAAACGCTAGGAGTATTTTTAAGGCTTTTGATAACACACTGCACATCTGTCTCCAGGAAAAGCTGTGCCAGTTGCCAGCCGCAGTGTCTGAGAATGTGGGGTCCTGCTTGTCCTAACAGGATGCTCTCGGGGGAAGGCAGCTGGGGTAGGTGAAGGAAGGGTAGTTCAGACCACAGGCCAAGGGCAGCCACATTGGGGAAGTCCTTCAGACTTCTTAACCGAGAAGGAAACCACACTCACAGAGAGGAAGAGCCTTGCCTGAGCCCACATGGGTGGGATAGATCATGTGGGCTGGAGCTGGGGCTGCCTTGGGGTTCCTGAATCATTGCCGAGGCAGCATATCTCAGTGGTTAGGGACAGGGACCACTCCGTTTGGAATTCTTCCAGATCTTTGCTAGCTGTGTGCTCTGGGGTAAGCTAACAAACCTCTCTGAAGCTCAGATTTCTCATCTGTAAAATAGGACAAAGCTCACTTAATTATGGCAAGGAATTAAAGTAGATAACCTGGTGGAACACAGGGGCTAGCCCACACTTATTAGTATTTTTATTAAAGACAGTCATCGTCATCATCCATTTACTCGTGGTCTCTTGGAGTTGATCCAAATGAAGACAAGCAGCTTGGGAGATAATTTGTAGGTACCAAGTCAGACTCAGGCTGCTGAGTGATAAATAGATTTTGATGACGGCAGGGATGTCTTAATTTTCTAAGGGTACGAGCACTCATTCTGCTGTAAGCCTCTTCTCCAAGCCTTGAAATTCTGGAGGAAGAGGGCTTGGAGAAGAGCAGGCACAGAGAGAGTCTCTATCTACCCAGTTCTTCCCTGCTTATCTGCGAGAAGCTCGGGCCACGCTGGCTGACTGGAGGTGTGCTGTGTTTTGTTGAAAGCCCCCCGGCAGTTCAGGTCTCTCTCACTGCTGATGTGACTTGGTCCACTAATCATCCATCCATTTAGCAAATATTGATACTTATTAAGGGTCCACTATTGTTATGTGGTAAGGATGCGATGTTGAACAAAAATGTGATTTATGCTTCAATGGAGCTTAGCATATAGTAGGGTATATCATCCTACTAGTGCAGTGTAATGAACAGCTCTAACATTTCAGTGGCATGCAGCAATAAGCATTTATTTTGCTATGCCTCTGTATCTATGTGTTGGCTTCAAGTTTGGCTGATCTAGCTGGGCTCCTCAGGGCTGTTCTAAGTTGCAGGTCAAGTCTGGGTCCAGTCCTCGTGACTCCCATCCTCCTTGTGCCAGTGGAATAGCTGGGCACATTCTTTGCATGCTGATGGCAGAAGCACCAAATACCTCAAGGTCTAGGCTCGAAACTGAGTCACCATCACTTCCCTCCATTTACCAAAATAGGTCATGTGGCTGAGCCCCAAGTCAGGGGATGCAAAATCATATAACAAAGGGTGCAGACACAGGGAGAGTTAAAGAATTAGGACCAATATTTCAGTCTTTTCACAAGGGAAATGGACATTAATGAAACAGTGCCTCAGATATGTAATTATAAACTATGACACATGCCATGAAGGGAAATTTCTGAGTTTGAGGAGGGACCTGATTTAGTCAGAGGCACCAGGGTAAACTTTCCAGAGGAGGTGATGATTACGATGAGATCTGAAGGATGACAGAGTAGGAGAAGACATCCCGGACGAGGAAGCATCACGGGCAAAATCCCTAGGTCAGGTGGAAGCAAGTGTGGCTGGAGGGTATGAGCAGGGGGAGGGTTTGAGAGGAATTTTGAGAGGTGGGCGGGGCCATGTCCTTTAGGATTTTGGCCTTTGTCCTAAGAGTAACTCATGTCTTGAAAATGAGGAGCGTTGGCTTCTTGTCATCGCTGTTCCTTTGCTGGGAGTTATGTTCACCCCTTCTCATTGCCCAGTCCTGTTCATCCCTCGGGATGCAGCAGGGATATCAACTCCATGAAGCCCTTTCAGCTTCCCTGGGCAGCCAGCTGCTGCCTCTCTGGACCTCCCTTTGCTGGGTACGGATGTCTTCTGTGATCATACTGGCCTGCCGTTTTGGTGGTTTGTCTCTCTTGCAAGGCTGTGAGTTTTGGGGAGGCTGACACCAGGCTGTATTTCTCTTTGCCTCTCCTGTACTTGGCAACAGGCCTTGGCCCAGATCAGTTACCCAGGAAATGTTTATTGTTTTGAAGATTAAATAAGATAATGGACGCAGGAGTACTATGTAAAATGTGGAACATCAATACATTATTATTATCCCCATCATCCAGATGCTGCCATGTTATCTTCCCTGTGGGAGGGACAATCTCAGTTCCAAGAGGGGGGTCTGGCTTAGTGGGTGATACAGACGTTGCAAGCATAGAGGTTGCACAGAGGGGCTAGAAAAGGAAAACAGATGAGCAAAACTGGGCTGGGGTATAACAAAAAGGAGTGGTGGGCTTGGGGCAAAGTGTAGAGGGAGTGCCCCATTCATGGGAGCAGCCTCTATTCAGCTCTGCCAAGCAGGAATGTGGGCTCTAGTTACCAGATCTGATTATTTCCAAGAGAAGCTAAAAAAACATATTTTATTTGGAGAAATAGGCATTTAAAAATTTTTCCCTCTGATTAAAAAATTTTTAAAAACCCCACTGCAGGTCAAACAAAACATAGCTGGTGGCCTTTTAGGCCTGTGGCCTCCAGTTTGTGACCTTTGGTTAACAAATGAGCCTTGGAGCCATACAAAACTAGGTCCAAATCCCAGCTCCTTTTCTTACCTGCTGTGTGACATCAGGAAGACAACGTGATCCTCAGTTTCCTCCTTTACAAGAGGGGAACAATTATAGAACATACTGCATAAATAAGGTGTATTTGGTACAAGGCTGATACATACTAAGCACTCAAGGAGCTATAGACATCATTACCTTTGTTGCTGCTGGTTCCTCTTACCCCCACCCATCAGCTTGGAGCGTGGGTTTGTGTATAAGCACGGCCACGTGGAGCTGGGGGAAGGCAGTTGGTGGTTGCAGTCAAGTCAGTTTGAAATCTTCTGAAGGTTTTGCTGCTGAGGGTGGATGTCATCTGTCATGGCCATTTTTGAGGCCAATGGAGAATGACATGAGAAGGGACACCTCGGCAGGTGAATAAATGACGTGTCTTATCTGGATGATGCAGGCAGCTGCTAAACCCGTGTTCAGACCATTCATTCATTCTCTAGTTCCCAAGGCTTTGATGGATGCTACCTTCTAAGAAAACTGCTGGGGTGCCAAAAGGAGTAAGCCACAGTCACACAATGTTGACATGAAACACCAAAGAGCTCATACACTATGTCTCTAGCTCTGCCTCTGTCTCTCTTTCTGTCTCTATCTGCCTCTCTCTGTCTCTGTCTCTCTCTCTGCGTGTGTATCTTTCTCTCTTTGCCATATGAGGGCACAGAGAGAAGGTAACCATCTGCAAGCCAGGAACAGAGTCCTCACCAGGAATTGAATCCTGCTGGAAACTAGATCTTGGATTTTCCAGCCTCCAGAACTGTAAGAAAACAAATTTCTGTTGTGTAATTCTGTTGCCACTTAATCTGTGGTATTTTGTCATGGCAAAATGAGAAGCTAAGCCCAAGCTAAGACACATACTGTGCCAGGCACTGATCACATTACTACATTCATCTCGTTTAAGCCTTTCAGCCAACTCCAGGAGGCAGATTCTGTTAATATCCCCATTTTACAGATTAGGAATATAATAGTAGTAGCTACCATTTTTGAGCACTTATTATATTTCTGGCACTGTTCTTAGCACTTGCATTTATTTTCTAATTGAATGCTCTGAACACACCCTAAAGGTATTATTATTATCCCCATTTGACAGAAGAAGGCACCTAGGTTTATAGAATTAGGGAACTTGTTCAAGGGCACAGAGCTGTAAGTGGTGAAGCTAGGTTTCACATCCAGGGTGTTCCAAATCCCTGCAAGAAAGGTCCCACAGCTAGTAAGGGGTGTGGCCACTGATTTCAGAGCCATTGCATTAGTCTGTGTCTCTGAGGCTTCTCCTCACCTATAAAAAGGTTGGTCCTTTCCTCCTTCCTCCCCTAAGGGAATCATGGCAGTGACTCATAATTGAGAAGGGTTACAACAACTGATTTAGAGTTTTCTTTCCAAGCCACACACAGATCCTCTAAAACCTCCATGGGAAGAGCATCATTACATCTGCCCTTGGTGCTGATAGAGTCTCCAGGAGAAAACCTGTTTCCTCACACGCTCTTCCTCGCTGTCTCTCTCTCTTTAAGTAAAAAAGGATTTCCTCTCCAATAGTCAAACTAGATGAGCATGTAAAGCCCTGAATAGAAGATTATTAAAGCAGTCCACAGTCAGCCTTTCAGCTCACAATCTAATTAGCTGGAAGAGGCCCCTTAGAGTCTACACCAGAAAAATCTCCTAAGGCCCCAGAAAGTCGTCTAATGAGAGAAAATGGAACCATCTGAGGAAAGGGAGAGGCTCATGTTTGTGTGTCTGTGGGAGGGAGGAGAGACTCCAGCTGCTGTGTATACCTCAGTAATCACTTCCATGGTACCCCTGGTGAGAAGATGAAAAATGTAATCACAAGGCTCTCAGCTAACACAACCTGGGCAGTAGTCGCCCTGGAGCCTGGTATACAGGACACCCCCTAGGGTTTTCCAGAGAGAGGAAGATTGGTTTTCTTTAGAGCTACTGCAAGCCCCAGGTAGCCAGCCTCTTCTCACCACCTTAATAGACCGGAGAGGAAGAAGCAGACTAAAAATAGCCTGCGATTGTGTTAGGGAGGCCTCTCACACTCGGGGAGAGTTGTAAGTGACCTGTGAGAGGGGATGGGCTGGTCAGTCAAGTATTCTCTGAGCCGCTGCTCTGCGCTCCAAGAACAGCAGGAAACACAGCGTCACTCAGTTCAATCACTCCGCCATTCACTCCCTCAACAAGTATTGACTGGGCATCCACTGTGAGGCAGGCACTGTATTTGGCACTGAGAGATGGAACAAAAAAGCCCTTATATTCTGGAACCAGAGATAGGCAGAACACAGGCAAAATGAACACGATAAATGGAGGATGTGAGAAGCGTGCTATGCAGGAAACTAAAGTGGGGTTTTGTGTGAGAGATTGTGTAGTGGGGTTTGTGATGTGCTACCCAGATGTCTCCCTTCAGGGGTGATGCACTTATTCAGCAAATCTGGGATCTGTGGGCTTAGAAGTCCTGGTTCCCAGAGAGGGGTTTTGCCAACAGGGGGCCACAGCTAGAGTCACGTACACCTCAAGGTGTGGCTGCCTCCTGGTCGCTTCAGGCTCCTGGTAAGTAACTCTGATCATCAATAGGAGGCAGGGCTATTGAGAAATGGGGGCAGGGAAGAATATATTTGTCACCCAGGTGAGCCATGGGGGCACTTCTTGTCCAATTTTGTAAGTAGATGGGTAAATGCAGCAGCCATGGCCCAAGAAGGGCATGATGATGGTGGCTCAGACCTGCCACCGGGTAAGCCATGAAGACCAGCATGCTTGTTGTGAGGGGAAGGGGGATCCAGAATGGGTAGGAGAAGAAGGTGACCCAGAGGTTAGCTGTGGTGGTGGGGGCTCAGATGATCCCATGAATCCTCTCTTGGAAGTTTGCCCCCAAAAGAGACCAACCAGAATCCTAGGGAAGCTGTTCACAGAACTGAGCAAATGAAGGAAGCAGATCTGATCAGCACAATGAGTGGAATGTAGCAGATGTTATGATGTGTCACAAACGCACCCCCTTTAGGACACAGGCACTCATTTCCCAGTTGTTGGGAGTGTTGGTGGCTGACAGCTCTCAGCCAAATCACTCTCTGGAAACCCCCCTCCAAGAGAGAGCTGCCTTTCCCAAGGTCATGTCTCCTTCATGAGGGTAGCTTGCGTCCAAGGGTGAGCAGGGCAGAAGTCCAAACCCCAGCCCCCTTGGCTCAGCTCCAGAGCTCCCAGTGGGATCACTTGAGGTCTTTGCTGTGAATGTATCTAAGCTTAACCCCTCCTTCTGCTCTGTCCTGTTTCCTTCACCCATAACAAGTGCTGGTTCCAAGGGAGGCCCATAAACTTTCCGCAAACAGGTCTCCAACTCAGAGTCTGTTTCCTGGAGAATCCAACCCAAGACAGTGTGTGACTGATGGAAGGAGAATTAAGTTATACAGTGTTGCCAGAAGACCTCTCCGAGAGGGTAATGTTTGAGCTGAGTCCTGAATAATGAGGCGGGACTCAGCTTTGCGAATATGCTTGGGGAAAGTATCTCCGGAGTATATTAGTACATATATTAGAGGATAATTAGTACAAAGCCCGTGAGATGGGAACAGTCTTGATGTATTAAAGGAATAGGAAGAAGGCCTATGGGGCTTGAGGGTAGTGATGGAGAAGGAAAGTAAGATAAAAGGATAGAGAGGGTGACAGGGCCAGGTCTTACAGGGCCTTATATGTTGCAGTGAAGATTTTGGGTTTTATTCTAAGGATGATGAGAAGTTATTGGAGGGGGTCACCAGAGGAATGAAAGGATCCAATTTACATTTTAAAAAGATCACCCTGGCTACTGTGAATTCAATTTCATCAGGAAGACAAGACTAACTGACACAGAAAATTAGAGAATAACCTCAAAGCAATATGATTCTGTGTCTATAAAGGGCATCAGGCCCTTTAACATGTGTCTTGCACATTCACTGAATATTCATCCAACAATAATAATAGTTGAACACTTACTATATACCAGACATTGTACTTGGTTCTGAGATACAGCAAATAAACAATATTAATAATATTCTGAACCTCACGGACTTACATTCATAGTGGACAAACCTTAATAAAGTGCTCAGTTGGGTGGCAAAGGGTTCAAGCAAGTCACTGGGAGCGCTACATGAGGGAAAGACTTCATGGAGAAGGTATGACTCGGATTAGGTGGGGAAATGAATAGGGAGCACCCATGACAGATAGAAGAAACTATAAGAATAATAATATGGCAGCAGGGGTGAGCATGGTAACAGTATCGACAGTTACCATCTATTGAGTACTTATTATGTGCCAGATACCGTGCTAAGAATTTAGCATCTTTTATATTGTGTAATCTTCAGGGACACCATATGGAATAAGCAATGTTTTCTCCTATTTTACAGGTGATGAAACTGAGATTCATGGAAATGTTTGTTCAAGATCACATACTCAGGGACTTCCCTGATGGTCCAGTGGTTAAGAATCCGCCTTCTAATACAGGAGACGCAGGTTCGATCCCTGGTCGAGGAACTGAGATGTCACATGACATGGGGCAACTAAGCCCGTGCGCCGTGACTACTGAGCCCATGTGCTCTAGAGCCCATGAGCTCTAGAGCCCATGTGCCACAACTAGAGAGCCTGCGTGCCACAACTAGAGAGAAGCCTGTGCACCGCAATGAAGAGCCTGTGCACTGCAATGAAGATCCCGTGTGCCACTACTAAGACCTGACGCAGCCAAATAAATAAATTAATTTTAAAAAAAGATCACATACTCAGAAAGAGGTGGATTTGTATTTCATTCCATGTCTGACTGATTCTGAAACTGAATCCTATGCCTTTAAGAGAATCCTGATTGAGCAGAAGTGGGCCTCTGGTTATATGTTTTCTGGCGTATACCTCTGGTTGTACACCACCATTTTCCAGGATGAGTTCTGTGGCAAGACTTGCTTCTCTACTGTTGTGTGGATATAACCCTTGGCTCAGTGTTTCCTTTTCTGCCTATGACTCTTTCCCATCTCTCATTTGGCAGAGACTGCTAAATGGTCACCAATATCTGTTTTCTCCTCTTTATGGCACATGGTTTAATGTATTTTCCAGCATCCCTTACAGTTGTGTGGCACTCCCAGGTCTGCCCCACAAACCTCCCACTCCTGCTCTTTACTTGTTTCCCTTTTTTGGATGTCTTGGGAGCCATCCATTGAAGATGTCAAAACCACTCTTAGCCTGTGTGGAGAAGAGATCACTCCCTGACCTAGACTGTGGTGTTTTATTTATCAGAAATAAAATAGACTGCTTATTTCTATTTTATCAAGTAGAAATAAAATTCTATTGTGTTGAATCATTACATGATTTTGTCTATTTGTTACTGCAGCCAGACCCATACTAATATGCCTACTTTCTGTCATTGCTCCTGAGGATCTAGATTTCCTTTCAAAGATCATTCCAGCCTTTGTTCAAGATTTGGCCCATTCTAATTGTAATTTGGGCCATTCTAATAAAAATGAGCTAAGCCAAGGAGTCTACAGATAAAGATAAAAGAATGAGTGAATGGAAACTTCATGTTTGCTCTAGTTATAGTAGTAATATGATAGTGGGACCCCGTACAGGGGCATGAAAGAAGGGAGAAGTAGACACAGAGAAAGAAGAGAGCTGGCAGGAAGAAAGAGAAGAGGAAGTAGAAATGTGAGAGAGAAGACATGGAAGAAAGGAAAGAGGATAAAGAGGAGAGAGAGAGGAAACAGGAGAGGATAAAGAGATGGAAAAGAGTAGATTAAAAAGCCTGGGGGGGAAAAATTAAAATCAACTCACTTGATTTTAACTTCCCCAGGAACTCTTCACACTCAACCTCTGATACTGAAAGATGCTTCTTTCCTGGTATGGAACTATGTATCTAATCCACCAAGCTGTTACCCTTTCACACCTACAAATATTTCTGAGTAGATATGGCACTGTGCTCAGTAGCCTTAGTTTTCATGTCAAACCTGAGATTAGCTCCCAGTCAAGCTCTTAAGGAAGTAGAGCTTCCTCCTGGCAGGTAGAACAGAAGAGAGATAAAGATTACGCCAGCAGGAGTCAACCTGAGCTTCAGCAACTTTATATAGAGAATGCAGTGGCTGGGAGTTATTAAACTTGGTGTCTTTTCCAATCCCACCTTCCCATTTTCTTTTTCCTGAATAGTTTGAAAATGGGTTACAAAGAGAATCAGAGTGGTTCTCAGGACTGGTAAAGCGGTCACGGGGCAGTTAGGAGAAAAGCCCCTTCGAAGCATCACTCTAACAGACCTGTTAGAAGTCAGAAGTCTGTCAGGACCACGGACAGCTCCAGGACTCTCTTGCTGGAGGGCGGTGAAGGAGCCCATGAAGGGGGCTTTAGTAACAGGAGCCCAGAAACTCCTGGATAACTGACTGCTACCGCCTGCCACCTCATTTAATTATGCAATGATCAGCAACACTTACATTTTAATTAGGGAGTCACTGTAATGAAGTCATCCTCCTTTTCCCCGGGCGGGCCTTGCTCATTCTCTCCTCACTCAGGAAGGATCTTCCACACTAATTGCCTGTTTGGTACCTTGATCTTGACACTGCGAGGTACGTAGCGATCCCCTTGCTTTCCTTCTAATGCATTCTCTGGTCTCTTTGCCCTCCTCCTCTTTGATTTACCTAATTAGTACTAATAATGTAAAAGCTGCACGGCCCTCTTCTGATCCTGCTGTTGACGCCAGACAGAGCCATTCCATTAGCAGATATTAAATAGCGCTAATGTGTGGTGACACACGGTTGGAGCGGGTTTGCACACGGTTCCAGCCTGGGACCGTGGGGCTGCCTTCACACACACACACACACACACACACACACATACTCATCTTACCCACTTTGTTCCTGGAGAAAAGTCATTCTAGGCTGTAGCAGCTTCGAGTGCTGTGTCTTAATAACTGTTTGAGGCCCCCTTTATCGTGGTCTGGCCTTGAAAACCACATGATTTATTCCACATTTCAGGATTTTAATGATTAATTCATGAACGTATCTGCAAGAATGCCAAGGTCTCCAATGTAATGAAAGCCTTTTTTTTTTTCCTCTAAAGTTGTTTGTTTTCATTTCAAATCAAAGCAATCTGTCTTGAGCATTCATTTCTCTCCTGCTTCTCTCCCTTCACCCTGAAAGGGGGAAAAAAACCCAGAGCTCATTTCACTGTGGTCCTGATAACATTTTGACAAGTAATAGAATTCATTTACATTTATCAAAATAAACAGATACATCTTCCATCTTCTCTCTGTTTAGCTGACACAGATGGGTCTCTCACCTCCAACAGGCACCAGCAAGCTTGGGGTCATGTGTGGTGATTCAATCTGTGTGTTCCCAGGTATGCTGAAATTTGTGTTGGAGTATAAAGAGGTGCTCAGACTGAAGGATCCTGAGTGAGCTCCCAGTAGGACCTTCCCTAGGACCCAGGAAGCCAGATATTGTAGCTCTCAGTTTGGCCTGGGGATTCCATGGTTAAGCATATTTGTTCTGGAATTGAATTGATTGGGTTGTAATCCTAGCTTCATCGCTTTCCCACAAAGTATGTCATAGAGCTGCTGTGAAGATTAAATGAGATAATATATGCAAAACGCTTGACACTGCACCTGGCACATAATACGTGCTCCAAAATGTTAAGATGATGACGACGACGATCGTGGCCATGATGATGATGGTGCTTGAATAACATGAGATTCTATTATTGAGCCTCTATGTTCTGTGCAAGAGGAGGTGGTGACTCTATTGCCGTAAAATCCAGATAAACTCTGATGCCTTGGAGCACTGAAGTTAATTTTTAAAACAAATTCCTGCCATTAAGATTGTTTCTGAGAGGCTACCTCATTTTTAAGGAGTTATATTTTTCTAAGCCTAATTATCGTAATGCTGCTGTTTTATGGACTTAGAGACAAGCAAAATAGTCTGGAAGTGTGCTATAAGAGTGGGCAATCAGAATGAAGTGCCTGATTTTACACAAGGAACCAGTTCTGCTCAGTCACTGCATCTTGGGCCAAAGCAGAATGGCCTATTTGTACCTGGGTCTCTGCACAAGGACCTGGATAGGTGGGGGTGGGTGGGGTCACAGTAAGGAGTGGAATTCAGGATCCCTAGCGTTACAAACAATGTTCTTTTTGTGGCCCTATTAGTTTTTTTTAAGTTAATAAAGTTTATTTTTTAGAGCAGTTTTAAGTTCACAGAAAAATTGAGTGTGAAGTACTGAGAGTTTCCATATGTTCCCTGTCCCTACACAACCTCTCCCACTATCTGCATTCTGTACCAGCATGGTACGTTTATTACACTTGATGAACCTACACTGACACATGATTATCACCCAAAGTCCATAGTTTACTTTGGGGTTCACTCTTGGAGTTGTACATTCTATGAGTTTAGACAAATATATAATGGCTTGTATCCACCATTATATTATTATGCAGAATAGTTTCCCTGCCATAAAAACTTCTGTGCTCTGCCTATTCATCGCTCCTTTCCTCCTTCCTAACCCTTGGCAACCACTAATCTTTTTATTGTCTTCATAGTTTTGCCCTTTCCAGAATGGCACGTAGTTGGAATCAGAGAGTATGCAGCCTTTTCAGATTGACTTCTTTCACTCAGTAATATACATTTAAGGTTCCTCCATGTCTTTTCATGGCTTGATTGCTCTTTTTTTTTTTTTTTAAAGCAATTAACAATATTCCATTGCCTGGATGTACCACAGTTTATTTAACCATTCATCTACTGAAGGACTTCTAGGTTGCTTCCAAGTTTTGGTAATTATGAATAAAGCTGCTATAAACTTCCATGTACAGGTTTCTGTGTGGACATAAATTTTCATTTTATTTGGGGAAATACCAAGGAGCATGATTGCTGGTTCTATGGTAAGAGTATGTTTAGTTTTGTAAGGAACTGTCAAATTGTCTGCTAAAGTGGCTGTACTATTTTTGCATTTTACCAGCAATGAATGAGAGTGCCTATTGCTCCACATCCTTGCCAGCATCTAGTGTTGTCAGTGTTTTCAATTTTGGCCATTCTAATATGTGTGTAGTAGCATTTCATTACGAAAAAAATTTTCAGTTCCCTAATGACATGTGATGTTGAACATCTTTTCATATGCTTACTTTCCATCTGTATATTTTCTTTGGTAAGATGTCTGCTAAAGTCTTTGGCCCAGTTTTTAATTGGGTTGTTTATTTTCTTTTTGTTGAGGTTTAAGGGTTCTTTGTGCATATAGGATAAGTCTTTTATCAGATGTTTCTTTTGAAAATATTTTCTCCCAGACTGACTTGTCTTCTCTTGTCTTTCACAGAGCAGAAGTTTTTTATTTTAATGGTCTGACTTATCGTTTCTTTCATGGACCTTGTCTTTGGTGTTGTATCTAAAATGTCATTGCCATACTAAGATCATCTAGGTTTTCTCTTATGTTACCTTCTAGGAGTTTTGTATTTTACATTTAGGTCTATGGTCCCTTTGAGATAATTTTTGTGAAGGGTATAAAGTCTGTGTCTACATCCATTTTTATGTATGTGGATATCCAATTGTTCCAGCACCATTTGTTGAAAAGACTACCTTTGCTCCATTGCATTACCTTTGCTCCATTGTCAAAGATTAGTTGACTATGTTTATGTGGGTTATTTCTGGGATTTCAATTCTGCTCCATTGATCTATTTGTCTAATTTTTCACACTGTCTTAATTGCAGTAGCTTATAGTAAGTCTTAAAGTTGGGTAGTGTCAATCATTTGACTTTGTTCTTCTCTTTAATACTGAGTTGCCTCGTCATATAAAATTTAGCATCAGTTTGTTGGTGCCCATGAAATAACTTGCTGATGTTTTGATTGGTATTGAATTGAACATATAGATCAATTTGGGAATAACTGACATCTTGACAATATTTAGTCTTCTTATGGACCTGGAATATCTCTCCATTTATTTAGTTCCTCTTTAATTCCATTCATCAGAATTTTGTAGTTTTCCTCATTTAGACATTGCACATATTTTTTAAGATTTATCCCTAAGTATTTTATTTTTGGGGACTCTAATGAAAATGGCAATTTCTTATTAATTTCAAATTCTACTTGCTCATTGCTGGTATGTAGGGACACTATTAACTTTTGTATGTTAACCTTGTTATAATCACTTATTAGTTCAAGGAAGTTTGTTTTGGTTATTGAAACTTTTGAATTTTCTACCTAGATGATTGTGTTCTGTGAACAAAGACAATTATTTCTTCCTTCCCATTCTGTGTACCTTTTCTTGTCTTATTGCAATATCAGGAGTTCCAGTATATTATGGAAAAGCAGTCATGATAGAATACATTGTTGCTTTGTTCCTTTTGTTAGTGGGAGAACTTCAAGTTTCTCATCATTAAGTATGATGTTAGTGGTACGTTTTTTGTAGATGTTCTTTGACAAGTTAAGAAAGTTTCCCCCTTTACTCCTAGTTTTCTGAGAGTTTTTACCATGAATTGATGTTGAATTTTTGTCAAATGCTTCTTCTGTATCTATTGATATGATCATGTGATTTTTCCTTTTTAGCTATTGATGTAATAGATTACATTAATTAATTTTCTAATGATGAATAATTCTTGCATATGTGGGATAAATCCCACTTGGTCTAGGTGTTTAATTCTTTTTATTTGTTGGATTCAATTTGCTAATATTTTATTGAGGATTTTTGTGTCTATGTTCATTAGAGAGTCTGGTCTGTAGTTTTCTTATGTCTTTGTCTGGTTTTGATATTAGGGTAATGCTGGCCTTATAGAATAAGTTAGGAAGTATTCCTCCTGCTTCTATTTTCTGGAAGAGATTGTAGAAAATTGGTATAATCCCTTTCTAAATGTTTGGTAGAATTCACCAGTGAATCAATCTGGACCTGGATTATTGATTAATTGTAATTAATTTTCTGTTTATTTTATTTATTTATTTATTTATTTTTTGCAGTACGCGGGCCTCTCACTGCTGTGGCCTCTCCCGTTGAGGAGCGCAGGCTCCAGACACGCAGGCTCAGCAGCTGTGGCTCACGGGCCTAGCCGCTCCGGGGCATGTGGGATCTTCCCGGATCGGGGCATGAACCCATGTCCTCTGCATCGGCAGGCGGACTCGCAACCACTGCGCCACCAGGGAAGCCCCGCTGTTTATTAATTAAAGATTATTTGTTATTGATTTAATTTCTTTAATAAATATAGACCTAATCAGATTTTCTGCGTATTCTTGTGTGAGTATTGGCAGATTGTGTCTTTCATGGAATTGGTCCAAATTTTATGTTATCAAATTTATGGACAGGAAGTTGTTCTTAATATTCCTTTATTATCTTTTTAATGTCCATAGGATCTATAGTGATGTCCTCTCATTCATTTATGATATTAGTAAGTTGTATCTTCTCTCTTTTTTAATTAATCTAGCTAGAGGCATATTGATTTTACTGATCTTTTCAAATAACCAGCTTTGGTTTTGTTGATTTTCTGTATTGATTTCGTGTTTTTAATTT
This sequence comes from Delphinapterus leucas, assembly GCF_059928025.1. Taxonomy (NCBI): domain Eukaryota; kingdom Metazoa; phylum Chordata; class Mammalia; order Artiodactyla; family Monodontidae; genus Delphinapterus; species Delphinapterus leucas. The sequence goes on from NC_143148.1 coordinate 26,009,220, forward strand.
CATTGATTCCTGCTCTAATTTTCATTATTTTTTTCTGCTTACTTTAGATTTAATTTGCACTTCTTTTTCTAGTGTCTTAGGGTGTAAGCTTAAAATAGTGGTTTTTGATCCTTCTTCTTTTCTAATATGTGCATTCATTGCTATGAATTTCCCTCCAAGAACCATCTTCTCTGCATCCTACAAATTTTGATAAGCTGTATTTTCACTTTCATTTAGTTAAAATATTTAAAAATTTATGTTGAGATTTCTTCTTTGATCTACATGCTATTTAGAAGTCTTTTTCTGATGTCAGCATAGCTAATCCAGATCTCTTTAGGTTACTATCAATATTTGTTTGGAATATTTTTTCCATCCCTTTGCTTTCAACTTCTGAGTCTACAGAGTAACTTACTGTAGTTGGATTGTGTTTTTTTTTTTTTTTTATCCATTCTGCCAGTCCCTGCTCTTTGAATGGAGACATTAATCCATTTATTTTTTCTTTTTGACTTGCAGGATCTTACTTGGACAGAAAGTCAACAATGAAACAAGATAAACAACAGACACAACACTCCACCTAAGCTCTCATGTGCACATTCTCCAGGACAGACCACATGTTAGGCCATAAAACAAGTCTTAATGCGTTGAAAAGACTGGCGTCTTCTGCAACCACAATGGAATGAAGCTATGAGTCACAAATGGAAGGAAACCTGGAAAATTCACAAATAATGTGAAAATTAATCAACCACTGGGTCTAAAAAGAAATCACAAGGGAAATTAGAAAATAGTTAGAGGTATGAACCAAAAGCAGCAGCGCTCAGAGGGAAGTTTATAGCTGTAAATACCTGCACTAAAAAAGCAGCTCTGTCTTATCACCAGAAAAAAAAATGTAACTATAAAAAAAAAGAAGTGTTTTGTTTAATGTTTTAAATCACTTATTTATTTGAAAAGTTGACGTGGAGCAAAGTTCAAGTGGTACAAAAAAGGAGGATATAGTGAAAAGTCAGTTTCTATCCCATTTTGATCTATAAGTTCCCCTGTCCTCTCTGGGAAGTGGCCTCTGTTATCTGGCTTTTATGTATCCTGCCAGAGATGTTAGGATAAAAACCCAAAAGTGGTCTCACTGAAACCAGGGATGAATTTTAAGGAGTGGGGGTGGGGGGAGGAAGTCAGAAGGATTAATTGATTGATATGCAGGTACCAAAAAGAATGAGGGTACTAAACAGAAAGTCTGATTCCAAACTAGATGGACTGAACCATAGTTGTATATCACTGAAAGCAAGAGGTTAAGAAGGGAGAAAAGTAGAAAAACTGGAAATTAGATGTTGATACTGGGGAAAGAACTAATATCTTTGTTATGGGTTAACCACATTTATTACTAAAAGTGAAAAAAATTTATTGTGCATATTTGGAAGTACCTGACTTGGCTCATGGTATTGCCAAATGTACTTCATCATGAGCCATGTCATTGTGGTTTTTACTCTGGAGGAGTAAAAAAATATGGAGAGGTTCTTCACAACCTCTGGTTCTCTGTCTGTTACAGAAATCTAACTCTAGAGATTGACATCAAAGGAAAGCTACAATCAGTCATAGATCCATGGACTTTCAGAGTTGGAAAGTATCATTTTACAAAAGGTCAAACTGAGGCCCAGAGAAGGTGAAGTATTTACTAATGCATGGGCTGCATTAAAGAAACTCCATTTTTAACTCTTAATACTGTGTCATGTAACCATCGGTTCTCTCTCTCTTCCACACAGTCTCAACTCCTTGAGAGCTGGGATTGATCTTGCTCATATAGGACAGTGTGAGGTCCAGTACAAGATTCAATAAATGTTGAGTGAATTAATACACAAACGCTGAGGAATAGGTGACGAGTCTGACAGCTCATGGAATCCAAATTCAGAGGATTCCATGGAAGGACTTTTCACAGAGAAAAAAGTGACACCATTTCCTGAATTCAGACCTTGTACACAACCAAGTAAAGACTATCTGGGAAGCCACAGCATGCATGGAGTAGATGAAGGACAGTGAATCTGGATGATGAAGCAGTTAGAAAGTTTCTTGGGCTTAAGAAACAGAGAACCCAACTCTCTTCGGTTTAAACAATAAGGATGTTTATTGACTCACAAAATGGAAGTTGAGGTGCAAAGTGAGCTTCACAGTTGACCAGATTCTGCAGTTCTCCTGCATTTCCCCACAGTTCTCCTGGCTCTGTCTCCTCTGTGGAGTGGCTTCATATTCAGGTGGGTATGGAGAGGCTGCTGCAGCTACCTCTCACATCTACACACAATGAAACCAAAGGACAAGAGAGGAGAGGGAGCTTCTGGAAGCCCCTCCAGAAGATGGAGGAAGGACTCTTTCAGCTTTTGTCTTTGCTTTCTCTCAGTCTGTTCTCCAAAGCAATCCTGTTAAAACAAGGATTTAAGTCAAATCATGACTTCTGCTCAAAACCCTCTGGTGTTTCCCATCTCACTCTGTATAAAAGCCAGAGTCCTTCTCAGACCTGTAGAGCCCAACAGGTTATGGCCAAGCATCACATCTTTGTTTTCCTCTCCTACTCTTGTCCCCTTTGTCAACTCTGCTCTAGCCGCACGGGCTTCCTTGCTGTTCCCCAAACACACTAAGCCCATTCCCACTTCAGGACATTTTGCCTGGAGTGTTCTTTGCAAACTTCACTAGTATAAATCCCTCACCTCCGTCAAGTGGCCTTCCCAAAGGACCTCATTTAAAAATGCCGCCCCTGGACTCTCTCTCTCTCGTCTTCCCTGCTTTAGATCCCCTTGCTTCACTCATCACTGCCAAGTATTATGTGTCTATATGTTACGGTTTATTTTATGTGTGTCCCTCCCAAAGGCAGTGTTTATTTTTTTTTAATTTCATGAGTTTTGTATGCCCAGCACACATACAGCAGTGTCTGGAACATAGGAGGCACATAATAAATATCTGTTGAATAGATAAAGTTCTCTCCCAAGCTCCTCTTTTCCTTTCATTGGCTCAAATTTGGGCACATGACCATTCATCATCCAATCATTGCAGGGGGGTTGGGATTACTTTGAAAACAATCAGGCTCATCTCTGCAGCTGGTGGTGGGATTCGTTTCACAAGAAGCACTTGGCTGCATGCACACCGAACAAAATGAATTCTGTTAGGAAGGAGAAGAGAGGAAGGGATAGTGGTTGGACATCCAACAATGTCAGTACAGATGGCGCTAGACCTTTCTGAAGGCCTCAGTGTATACTCCTGTGCACTCCCTGCCTCCTTTCAGAGGGCTTCCCACTGACCCAACTTTGTAACCCAAGGATTACAAAGACCTTCCCTCTTGAATGTTGAGAAGGGATGGGGGTGGGGGAACTGGGGAGAGAAGAAAATTACTTCAGAGAAGCAATGGAAAACACTGTTGACAAGCAACAGTACAATCTGCAAAATGAGAAAATCACATACAAATCCCAGATTGCAAAATCAGAGGTGCTAATGACAATGCCAAACAGGACTTTTCTTGTATGACAATCCAATTTTTCCATTATGGCAGAAAGACCCACTGAAAAATAGAGCTCCTCAGCATGGGCTTCTATGTGCTAAAGTTTGTGAGTGAGGAAGGTGTAAGATGCTCATTTCTGCCTGGAAGTAGCACAAGGTGCTCAGCAAGGATCTCTGGTATGCAGGGCGCTGAGTCTGCATCACGTGTCCATGAGCTGGGGCCCATAGCAAGAGCTCAAGCACCACCAGCAGCTAAGAAGACTTTATTCTTGCTCAGTAGTGGCCACAGAGAGAGGATCTAAGAAAAGCTAAGCTTGGATGGGGTGTGGCCTCATTTGGCACCTGAGAGGGTACAGGTATTTTCGTTCTTAGGTTTGGTAGTAGGTTATTCAACACCTGCTGTGTGGTAGACATGATTCTAGGCACTAAGGATACACAATGGCCTCTCTACAAAGGCAGCCAGGGTGCTTCTTTAAAAATGAAAATGCAAATCCCATCACACTTAGAATAACCCCCAAATTCTGTACGTGGCTCACGCCTACCTTGCCAACCTGGATGATTGCTGTTAGTCACCCTGGCTGCCTTCTTTTTTGTTCTCTCATACTCCAAGCTTCTCCCTGCCACAGGTCTTTTGCACATGCTTGTACTCTCTCCTGGAGCACTCTTCTCTACGATCTACTCATGGCCGATGTCTCACGATTCAGATCTGGCTCAATATTGTGCTTTTGGAGACGCCTTCCTTGACTATCTCATGACACACCACACACCAGCGGTGGCATTAAACTTTTCTAACCACAGCGTTGTCACAATCACTGGTTAATCCAAACAGATGTTAGCCATGCACCACTACCGGCTGAACACCACCTGATCGTGTGCCATGCACGTCCTCAGTCAATGTATGTATTTCCTTGACATCATCACGGTTTTCTTTTCTACTTTTCTACTTCTTAATTGCATGTCTTAGCATATTACAGCAGGAGTTTTTCTGTTTTGTTCCTTGTGCGTTATGGCATCAACAGTGCCTAGTTCAGGTCTGGCATAAAGAAAGTGCTCCAGTAATGTCCAGAACTTGTGAAATGAAGGGTCAAAACACCAGCCCTCAGGCAGCTTACCTTCTGGGAGATGGGCTTAGTGATGGCAGCATTTTAGAGGTGTGTGCTTGGACCACTGAACTGACTTAGAATTCCAAATTCTGGAATCAGAAGTTCTTTGGAATCGCAAGTAACTAAATTGGAGGAAAGAATGATCATGTTACTGTGGGTGCATGATGGGGCAGAGCTGCACAGGTTCTGGGGAGACACTTCGGGGGCAATGGCTGGAGGATACAGCTGTTGAGTTGATCCATTGGTCTGACCCTGACCTGCGACGACACTCACTCTCTCTGCAGTGCTGGCCCTTTTGTAGAGCCTGGTTCAAAATGGCATGAATTTGGCTCTCGATAGGTCAAATGCTTTGTTTAATTATCTTACCTAGAATGTCTCATTTAATTCTCCATGATACCTTTGTGAGATAGGTAGGTGAAATCAGGTTCATCTTGCAAACTAAGAAATGGAAACTCAGTGAGATTGAATGACTTGACCAAGGTCACGGAAGCAAGGCTTAAGCCTGGTCTCTCCTCTGTGCTGCATGTGAACTTCTACTATAGGAACCATGTATCTCCTGCCTGGTTTCCCCCAATCCCCCTACCTCACCCCAGACCCTTCTGTGGAAAAGACTCATGAGATTTCCTGTCTTCACAGACTCAGTAAAGAAAGTGGACAGAGCCAAGGAACCCCATGCTCGTGGTGGACATCAAAACAGTGACTCTGCCAGGCTTCCTCCAAGTGACCTTGAGCAGATCTCATCCCCTTGTCAGCCTCAGCCTCCCCATCTGTAAAATGAAGGGCTTGGATAATGGCCTTAAGAATCTTTCCAGGTTTGATGTAGGATTCTGTGATGTCAAAAATAAGAGATATTGTATTACTGCGGACTGAAAAATAATTATCTTTTATGCTCTACATGTAACTTTCTGCTTCTCAGGCTACCTGCTACATGCTGTCAACGTCACCTCATTTATCAGACACTGTTGTAATAAAGATGCAATTTGTGGCTGCAATTTCCACTTTATGGTAACATTTAATTTACACGAGGTATTTTTAAAGCATGTCACTTGTAATGTGCGCACCTGCCAAGAACCTGCTCTTTCGTAATGACTTTCCAGCGAGGTCAGATAAAGTGCCCAAATTTCAGTAAACAAACACCGGGCAAGTTTTCAGCACTAAAGCCTCCCTCCCATGCTGGGGAGGGATGTTGTGGCCCTGTGGGGGATGATGACAGCTCTCCCATATTCAGACACAAAGTCCTTCTGACTAGGTGGATGAAGATTATGGGAACTTTTCCTACTGATGCTCTCAAACTCTGATTGTTGGAGGGAAGGAGCTGTTCAGAAGCCTGTGTGTGCACCAGGTCAGGGGGCTCTTAGAGATCAGTTTGCCAATAATTAGTCAACTTGAGAATCAATTCACTCAATGACCAGTTCACTGAGTGTCCAATCGATTGACTGATTATTCTGATCAAAATTTTAAGGCAAATATTCGAAGAGCAGAAGCAGTGTGAGAGGCAGGAGCATCTAGGAAAAAAATCCCAACTTGGTGAATTTTTCTTACTTTATTAGTCTTTTGGAAAACTGGTCATTTTGCAAGTTAGCTTCTGAATAGCTGATTTGTGGCAAATTGGTCTGTTTCTGAGGGGTCAGTCCAGTCGCTTGGAGGTCTGCAACTTTGACCTTTTGGTTCTGCTGACGCGGATTTTAAGTCCACCTAGTCCATCCCTCTGCAGCCAGGCAGAGCATCCCTGAGCCAGCTCAATCCACAGAAAAGAGATAGATAGTAAGTCAGGCCGTACGTGATGGATCTAATTCTTGTCTTGCACACCTTGAGTGAAAAGGATTTTGAGGAATCTTTTTCCTTAATTCTGGCAGGAATTTAGTGGCCTTTGAAGCAGAGCCAAGCAGACATGAGCTTCTGGGAAACCTGATCCTCTTACAAGCCTCTGAAGCCCTTTCAGCCAGCCCTCAAACACTGCTGCCCCCATATTATGCTGTGAGGTGTTTTAAAAAATGAAACTCTCATTATTGTTAGTGCAATAATGATGCAAGCACCCAGAGGCCAGGAAAGACAAGGCAAGTGAGTGTGTCTTTGGATAAGGCATCTTCTGGCCCAGCCTCTCTTGGACATTTCGAGCCAGTTAAGCAACTTGACGTGGTGACTGCCCACCAGGACAAAGGTTGCCTTAGAAGGGGGTGAACTTATGTCCCAGGGATTTAGCCACTAGTTCAAAATCCTCCCAAATGTCACTCGGCTGGTGAGGATTTTTTCTTGAGCCTTGTCTGGCCTGTGCAGCTTATCCTGGATGAGGACTTGACTCTGAAGCCTACAGCTCAGGTCTGCAAAGCCCACCTACTCACTGCTCTAGCCCCAGGACCACCACAGCACCAGGCTTGGTGGTGAGGCTCAATAAACCCACATAAATGGATGGTGGCATTGAAAGGCAGCCAGCCAGCATGGTGCCTACTTTCCTCCTCCCACTACAGGCTGTTTTGTCACAATTGAGGACTTTCTCAGATCAGGTATAGATTATAGGGAATGACAAAAGGGTATTTATCATTCCTGTAATGTAGCCTATTTCCTCGTGGTGGCACTGCCCATCATGCCCTTGAAAATGCCATTCCCTTAGCCAAGAATGCCCTTTCCTCCTTGTCTGTTAGCTTGTCTGAACTTCTCTTTCGATACCCAGCTCAAATGTCATTTTCTTGGTAAAACTTTCCCAGTTTTACCAGGCTCAGATTACTTGTAATTGTGATGTACACATGAGTCTCTCCACTGTATTGTAAAGTCTTCAAAGAGAGATGCTTCATCTTATTCTCATTTATTCATTTACTTGTTTAGAGACAGCATAGTATAATGTCTAAGAGCACAAACGATGGATTTAGAGATAATCTGGTTATAAAGGCTAGCTGTGCAACTTATTGGCTGTGTAATTTACAGTGAGTGACTTATCCTCTTTAAATCCTGTTTCTTATATGTAAGAATGAACACAGTGGTAGTATTCATCTCCTAGAGTTGTTGAAAAAATTAAGTGCATATATTATTTCTTGTGCACTTACTATACATCAAGACTTACGCTGATAATATTAATTATTATGATTATTTATTCAACTAATATTTCTTGTACCAGTGCTGGGTGCCGATACTGTCCTAGATGCTGCCTCCAGGATCTAACCAGATGTTTAGTACAGAGTTAAGGCTTGGTTGATGTTCTCTGAATGAATAAAGACTGAACAAGTCATGGACTTAGTTTCTAAGTCTATGTATTAGTCAGGCAGGCTGGATAATGGTGTGTAACAAACACCACCCCCATCCCAAATCTCAGTAGCTTAACTGAACAAAAATGCATTTATTGTTTCTATTATATGTTCAGTGTGGGCTGGCTGAGATGCTCTGCTCATCAGGGGTCAGAGAGCCAGGCTGACCATGGTACTATCTCAACAGATGCTTCCATGATCCCTGTAGCAGAAGGAAGGGAATGGAGGGCTGTCTCTTAAAGTTTCCACCTGAAAGTGGCACACATCATCTCTGCTCACATTTTCTTGGCGAGAGCAACTCACATGGCTCTGCATAAATTTAAAGGGCAGAGAGAATTGCAATTGCAATCCTACCCTGTGCCCAAAAGGAGGATCATAATATTTGTGAGTATCCCTCATGACTATTGTAGGCTGGAAGCTGATAGTACAGTCTTCTCACTAATACACAGTCATCTTTGGCTTACAAAGAACCCCCAGTTCAAGGTCAGTATCATTAGTTACCCATAGGTTTCTGGTTTGGAATTAAAATTTCAGATTAGGTCTTTTTTTCTCTCCTCACTTCCCTACTCAATTATATTTTAAGCAGATGGGTGATCCTGTCAGCCTTAAGAAAACAACAGAAAAAACAAATGTATGTAAAACATCCTACCATCTAATTAAATTTCTCTGCCACCCCAAGATTTGGGCTTGGATGCTAAATTGCACTTTAAAAAATCAAAGCAGAAACCCAAATTCAAGAAAACTTGCAAAACGCTTTCATGTTGTTCTCCGCGGCTGACATGTAAATGAAAAGAATGCTTTTACTTCCCCCTACGACAAACACCTTTATTTTTGTTGCTTGATGGCTTGGAATGGGGTTCTGTTTCGAGACAATTAAAAGAAGCTTCTAAACGCAAACCCAGTGAAGCCGGCCAAGGGGAAGATGTACATGGAGGGTTAAGTGGGACAAATCTTAATCAAGCAGTTACGGGTCTTTGAAGAACCTTGGCCAGGCCTGCAATAACTCCTCTGGGCTCAGCCTGACACTCCAAAAGATCTGTCATCACAACCTTTCAGACCCTCCACCCCATCCCCACCCACATCAAGTGAGGGTGCATTAGCTGTCTATTTCCACGTAACAAATAACTTCAAAACTTAAGTCAACAAATATTTATTATTTCACACATCTTCTGAGGGTCAAGAATCCAGGATTGGCTTATTTGGGTGGTTCTGGCTAAGGATTTTTCGTGAGAATCTGGTCAAGTTGTCCGCTGAGGCTGCTGTCATCTGAATGCTGGACTGGGGCTGAAGGATCCCTTTCCAAGCTCACTCATGTAGTTGTTGGATGGCCTTGGTTCCTTGCTAGCTGTTAGCCAGAGGCCTCAGTTCCATGCTGTCCACTACGTACCACAGAGCCATTCATGGAGTGGCTGCTGGCACCCCCAAGCGATCCAATAGCTAGCTAGCTGGATAAACTGACCAAGATGGGAGTCTTCGTGTTTCATAACCTATTCTTGGAAATGACATATGTCACTTCTGCTATGTTCTGTTGGTCACACAGACTGACTCAGGTACAGTTTGGTGCGAGAATACGCCAGGATGTGAACATCAGCAGGTGGGGATCGTTGGCAGTGATTGTGGAGGCTGGTTACCACATGAGGGATGCGCGCTCACACACACACACACACACACACACACACACGCACAAACGCACACTTAATCAGTAAACAAGAGAACAAACTTTATCTACTATGGCCAAGACCTGGGCTAGGTGATTTCCATAGGTTATCTCAGTTCTCACAATAACTGCAAGGTAAGTGCTATTATAATGCTCATTTTCACAAAAGAAGAAACTGAATTTCAAAGAGGTTAAGGAGTTAAATGCTGTCTGGCAGGAAGTGGTAGAGCCAGGGTACAAAGTGAAATCTGTCTCATGCAAAACACTTCCTGCAGCCATGTTACTACTGGGTAAGGTTAGGGTGGCACCGTGCGGTCTTGACCAGTGGCCTTTGAAATTAGCTCAACCTGACCTCAACTCTAGATACTGCTACTCACCAACTGTGTGGCCGTGAGCCAGTTACCTGACCTCTCTCAGCCTCTACATCCTCGTCTGTAAGACGGAGACGTATTTAATGGTATCCAGTGCATGCTGCTGCGGATAGGTCAGGTAACGGCTGTGCACCGTTAGGTCAGGTAACAGCTGTGCACCAATAGCTATGAGGTGAGTGCTCAGTAAATGCTGGGGGCCATGGCTATGAGCCCTGGGCTGTGCCCCTGACTAGATCAAATTCCTTCCCTCCCTTGTACCTCAGTTTTCCTACCTGAGGAGTGAAGGCCTTAGATTATATGTCCCAGGTCACTTCCAATTCATAGTTCATGAACAATTTTAACACAGTATTTATCTGAATCTTGGAGTTGTGCTAAGCAGTGTGAAACCAAAGTATCCTCTAATTATGGTATACTGAACAGTTGAGATTTTCTTGAGTTTAGCCGGAATTTAAGGAAAATGGGTTACAGCTTTCTGTTTGATACTCTGTATTCAAAGTGTCAAAAGGTGGCCTTGAGGTGTGGGGGAAAGCATGCTGGGCAGAGGACTCTGCTCCCAGAAGACTTTGACTGACAGGCTGTGTGACCTCAGGGAACACTCTTGACCTCTCTGTACTTATGCTTGTTCAATTTTTTCAGATGAGGAGAAAACTCCTGCTTTGCCTTATGGCCAAATGAATTTGGGACACACAATACAAATGAGGCACATTCTTAGTGATGAAACTCCTAAGAGGGGACTGAATCCGAGAGGCTTTGGAGGATGGTTCCTTGTGCCCTTCTGGGGCCTTTGACTGCACAGGGGCAGGAGGGCCAGCCCAATTCACTTCTAGAGAAAAAGAGCAGTTTGGAAATTCCAAGGACCTTGTAACATATCTTTTTCTAAAGGATTTCTCAGAGGAAGAGGTATAGAGGTGTCCGAGGCAGTGACAAAAGAACCGTACGTTGTTTTTAACCTCTGGGGGCAGAAATACTGGCTGCCTTGGATGGACTGAATTTTGTCTACTCCTCGATAAAGTGCAGAAACTAGAGCCAAGGGGAAGCAGGAGAAGGGGAGGGAAGGAAAGTGAAATGTGTGTGTGTGTGTGTGTGTGTGTGTGTGTGTGCGTATTTTCCCTCTCCTGTATTCATCCCTCCAGGTCAGGCAGTTCAGAATCAGCTCTTACATTGGCCACTTTGACCTCTCTTCCTGCATGGATGTTGCAGGTGCTGTTTGCAACCAGTGAATGTAGGTTGTCTCTGCTTCTCCAGCTATCCTGTTAGTATTTTGTTATCCATACCAGCTCTGTGGGTGTAGAATTATGACCCATCATGGATGAGAGAAGTCTGATCCAGCCTCTCTGTACTCTGCCCTAACCTAAGCCAGTCTGGTCCCTGTTCCTACATAGGGGCTGAGTTCCCAGCCAGCTCTACCCACCCCTAGTCCCAGAATGCAGCAGACCCATGGCTTCAACAAAGCCCCCATCCCATCCCCTTGTGGCAGAGTGCTTCTGTCCACTTCTGATCTTATCTAGGGAGATGTTTACTTTGATTTTTAGCGGGGCTATAAGATAATGTATATATTTTAGTACTTTTCCTATCATTGTTCTATATTTCTCTATTTGGTTCAGAGGTTTGTTGAGTTAAACACAACAAGCACTGTCTTGACTAGATACAGAATTTCATGCCATTTTAAAATCCCTCTAACAGATTTTTAACTAAAATTTTTATTAAGATAATTGTAGATTCCCTGTAGTTGTAAGAAATAATCCAGAGGGACTCTGTGCACCCTTTATCCCTTTTCTTCCAATGACAAGCATTTTGCAAAACTATAGTACAATGTAAGCCAGGATATTGAATCTCTCACAGTTTCTAAGAAAACTTTTTAAAAAAGTTTTAAAAAAAGCCGATGCAGGGGACACGGGTTCGTGCCCCGGTCCGGGAGGATCCCACATGCCGCGGAGCGGCTAGGCCTGTGAGCCATGGCCGCCGAGCCTGCGCGTCCGGAGCCTGTGCTCCGCAATGGGAGAGGCCACAACAGTGAGAGGCACGAGTACCGGAAAAAAAAAAAAAAAAAAAAAAGTGCTCTCGGATTTCCCAGGTGGCGCAGTGGTTAAGAATCTGCCTGCCAATGCAGGGGACATGGCTTCGAGCCCTGGTCCGCGAAGATCCCACATGCCGCGGAGCAACTAAGCCTGTGCACCACAACTACTGAGACTGCGCTCTAGAGCCTGTGAGCCACAACTACTGAGCCTGCGCGCCTAGAGCCCGTGCTCTGCAACAGGAGAAGCCACCGCAATGAGAAGCCCGCGCACCGCAACGAAGAGTAGCCCCCGCTCGCGGCAACTAGAGAAAGCCTGAGCGTAGCAACAAAGACCCAACGCAGCCAAAAATGAATAAATAAATAAATACATTTATTTTCTTTTAAAAGTGCTCTCAGGGAGGTGAGGGGTGCAGGGTGCATGCTCCCCGCCCTTGGGTTCTGCTGGCACCATTCTTGTGGCCCTGGAGTCAAGAGACCGGGCGAGAGTCTGGCCCAGCTCTATTGCAGTGTCCAGGGTGGCCTCCCTGGGACTTGGCCTCCTCGTTTGTAAAATGAGGGGGTGGGATGAGAAATTCTCCAAAGTCTCTTGTATTTCTACCATTTTGTGATTTTATACATAGCTTGTGACAGTCCTGGGGCCACACTGCATTTCCTCAATGGACTCTTCCCCACCTGCCTTGGCCCCTGTGGTTGAGTGGGACAGACACCCCCCTCCTGGGCTCTAGGGCTGGGTGTGTGATTGGCTTACTGGGTCTAAGGAGACCTTTCCATTCCATCTGTGGATGGTCCAGGTTTGGTGGCCTGACCCCAGCCAGCCAGTGAGCAACCATCCAGGGATGTTTATTGAGACAATGGGGACACTGAAGAGTGGGATGGAGACTTGGTGTTTCAGGCAGGCAGTCACCTTGCCCTCACTATGGAAGAGCTTGCTCAGAACTGGGTCGGAACAGAGAAAAGTGGAGCTGAGAGATGCAGAGAGAGGGAGGAGGACAACCCGAGTCCAGAAATGTCCTGAAATACTGAAGGTCACATAGCCATAATGGAGCCTCACTTTACCCATTATACCCAAGTAAGTAATAGTTATTTTCGGGCAAGAGGAACCATTTACCGACTTCATGCACCTGGTTCTGTGGGGGGCTCTGAAGGAAGGCTGGATTAGAGGGAAAAGAGTTTGCACCACCTGCAAGCTTGGAATTAATCACAAACAGGAGGGTGTTTCCCTCTCAGAGGAGCTGGAAGGAGTTTACAGGTGTGATCTCACTGGTTTTCAGCTGTAATCGAGCGAAGTTACCTTGATGTAGAGGTGCTTTCCTCATTCCTGCGAGGAAACCAAGTTACAGCGGAGCCCAGACCCCTCCCACCCCCATGGCCCATTAACATGCACTGAGCTCATCTGACACCTTCGAGCCTCTTTTGGTGGCCCGTCTCCTCTTAAGCATTGTACAGAGTGACTCAGATCTCATCCCCGAACCATTCATCAGGGAGACAGCAATTTATTGAAACGGAACAAGAATGAGATAACTCCAGCTGCTGGTCCAGGTCTCATTAGCGCTCAGCCACTTGGAGTTCAGCTCTAAGCACAGGTGGGCAGAGGCCTCGGCCAAGGGGTCCTCTCACCTCCTGCTCCGCCCTCCGGAGTCTTCTGGAAAGCCTTGGCTCTTAATGAGGTGGGAATGGTACCCTCAGAGCAGAGGGTTTCAACTGGGGATGTGAAATTGGTTCACCTGGAGAAGCTTAAATCTGTCTAGCTGTCTGTCTGCCTCTCCCCTTCATCTCTATTTATTTAAATAGGTAATGTGAGCCCAAAGTAAACAATTAGAACAAAGCTTCCTCATCTGTAAAATAAGCATAATAATAACACCTACCGCAGACAGTTATAACTAAGTGAATTGCTATATGTAAGGTGCTCAGCACAGCGCTGACTCCTTATTAATATAAATCTTATACTTCCATCCCCAGCCACCCAATTCCCTTCCCATTACAGATTCCAGAGATCATCTCCATACATAGATGCGCGCATATAGAAACACACACACACACACACACACACACACACACACACATTCCTAAATGCAACATCACTGGAGCAAATTCTCAGAACTTGTTTCCAGGCCCCTGCTCTGGCCAGACCACAGGAGTTTCTAGAGCCAGCCTGGGTTGGGAACCTCAGGCTTGGAAGCTGAGTAAGTTTCTGGGGAACATCAGGAAATTAGAGTGTGGAGCCACTAAGGTAAGAAGCAAGTGATCGTGTTTCCACAAGTGCCTAAGTCAGGAGGACTACGTGGAAGAGGGCCACCATGAATGAAATATGCTCAACGTAGCTGTGAAAATCACAATCACAATAATAATAATAGATAGAATTGTGGAACATTGGTTGGGACTTATCCTGTTACCTCAGAACTCTGGTTAGAGCCCCAAGCTCAGGACTGTCAGCACTGAGAACTTCCACAGCCCTGAGAGCAGCAAAGTTGCCAGCAGACTCCTTCCCCAGGGCTTACTAAGAGGTGGCAGAAATGCTCTGGCTGCCTTCACTGTCACCCTCCCCTCCCTGGTGTGAAGAGATAGATCTGAGGAATCCGTAGGAGTCCTGACAGATCAGTCCGGTAGAGGTGACACAACAGTTTCTTTTCCCTCTTCCTTGGGGGCTTCACCTGGTTGACAACACTAAGCAAACTGTATAGAGAGAGGGAGGCAAGCATCTTGCTCTTGGGCAGGACACTGGCTGAGCTGATGAAACTTTCCTGTGGGTCCTCTGGGGCTGCCGGTGGAAGAATTCATAGACAGCTCGGCAAGTGTCCCTGGGAGCTTGGGAATATACAGCAGCGGAGAAACTGGAGCCAGCTCCTCATCTAGACATTCTGAAGGTGAAGGGCCAGCGGAGCAGCCTGTCCTGGCGGCTGTAGTGAAAGGAGGCCGTACAGTTGCAGGCACTTTGCACCACTGATGTGGCAAGGATGCAAATGCTTCCGCAGAGCCCAGAGAATGCTGCAGAAGGCAGGCGGGCTGGGGCATTCTCAGCAGTGCTCATCCAAGGAGACTGCCTGCCACTGAAGGGCCTTGGCAACAAGAGGCTATGCAGAAGGAGCATGGGGAAGGGGGGAGAATGACTTCGAGGGGGTGTTGGAAGAGGTCAGCTAGAGGGCATCACCCATGTCAGAGAACAGGGCAGCGGCTCCCTGACGTCCTCCCCAGGAAACCCTACAATCGTCAGTTGCGCTCGTAGGGGTTTGATGGAGGTGAGAGGGCTTCAGCAGCCTCGGGGAGGGGAAAGACTGCTTTCCTCTCCCTGCTCATCACAGAAGGAGCCGGAGCACAGAAGAGGGACATGGGAGATGAGAGCGGGCTGTTCTCACCAGTGCTGGTGCCTCCCCCATTGCGGGGACCTGAGTAAGACAAGGGGGGTTGGCCAGAGGGGGCACAATGGGGACCAGGATTCAGTGTACTTGATATGTGGTCCCAGGAAGCTGCCAAGCAAGTGGGCACTGAGACTATCAAGGGAAAGGGAGCCAATCAAGTGGGCCACATTTAGTGGTTCCTGCTGTGGGCCACATGGCTAACCCCTCTCCCGAGTTGTCAACCAGGGGTCGAGTGGGCTTTCAATCCCGCACCTCCGTCTGTCACTCATTGAGGGCTGGACCCACATCTGGTGGTGTCATGTGGGCAGCGGGGAAGTCCTTGGGCACCCAGCCTGTGCCAGAAGGAAGGGTGTGCTGACAGCCTCTGCCATGGGGATTTGAGGCTTAAATAGGAAACAAGATGAAAGTTTTGAACCAGATTGAATTGGACCGTGCAAGAAGAGTGTTTCACAACCGGAGGTGACCCGGAAGCTGTGGGATCAGCTGGTGAGGTCAATGCGGGACGGAAAAGGGAGATACAGAAGAGCATATGTGAGGGTAGGAGAAAAGGAAAGCTATTCCAGGCTGCCTGCCGAGTCCATACGGGAAAGGAGGTGACTTCCCCGCATCAAGTGCATGCCTAGTGCTGTGAGGGCCACCCCAGAAGCTCTCCTCATTTAATCACCTCAAGGGGCGGCTTTGCTATTGTCTCCATCGTGCAGATGGATGGGCTGGGCTCTGGGAGGCTAAGTGATGTTGCCAAAGTCACTCAGCTACTTGGGGGCAGAATGAGGTTTGCCTCCAGCCCCACGCTCTTGACCACTAGGGCAGAGGCTCCTAGTGGCCTGTCCCCTGTCCGTTTCCTCTTCCTTCCTTAGTAACAGAGCCTTGGTGTTCTTTCAGGCTCCAATGCTTCTGGCTTCACGACCATACTTTCCAGCCTCTTTGCAGGCAGGGGTGTCAATGAGCTGTAAGCAGAGGCTTTTTGGGGGGAACTTCCAGGGAAGCCCCTTAAGAAGTAACTTACAGGTAGTATGTGTCCTTTATGCCCTTTCCTCCTTCTCCTTTTGCTTCTTCCCTGGACCACGATGTGATGTTCAGGGCTCCAGCCACAATCTGGGACAACATAACTTTGAGAATGGGCACCGCAGATGAAGGGCTAAAAGGCTGTGGAGAAGAAAGTCAGCAGAAGCCTGGGTCTTTGGCGACTTTGCCCCAGACCACCCACCTCGTCAGCCTTGTACAGGTCACTGTTCTTTCTGGTCTCTGTTACTGGCAGGTGGATGCAGATTCTGACAGATACAATCACAGAGCTACTGCATTTTCACAGTGAGAAGGAAGTGAGACATTCAGTGCCTGTCGAAAATATTTACTGAGGAATTTGTATGAGACCAGCCCCAAATGGAAGGCACTGGGGAGGCACCTTCTTCCTTCTCTCAGACACCAGCACAGTCACCCCAGCCTATAGTCATCCCTCCAGCCCCTGCTATCAAAGCCCAGGCCACCTTGACCATGAATCTAACAATAGTTCCCACACTACCTGAGGATGTCTCATGTTTCACTGTTTAACATTTTAAGGGCTAAGATTCCTCCAGGACAGCATCATGTCTTAGAAATTGTGCGTTCTCCTCTTCACGTGCACTTGAGGAATTCTGGGTTAGGCAGGCAAGCTATAGAGATGCTACTGGCGTGAGGATCTGGAGGAGAGGAGGGAGTGATGAACAGGCCTTTGGGACTGATGGTAAGAGACCTGGGGCTCTAATAAGGAGACCCCCCACCTAGAAAGAGGGTCAAAAGCTCTGGTAGGTACAAACCAAATTAGGAAACCAACTCTGAGTGAAAGAAACAGGTATTTGGGGGAATTTTTGATTGTGAGCAAGAAATATTTTTGAGTAACTCAAGATGTCTTAACTCAGGAATGATGTCATTCACATAATGGCTCTCATCCCTTGCTCAGTGTATAGTAGGGTCTAAGAATTTTGAGCAAGAGGGTGTATTGGTCAGAACACTGTGGGCTGTGAACATAAGATTTACACATGTTCCTTTCATTGGCAAACTTACCCGGAACCATATAGCAAAGAGGATTCTGGGAGATGTAGCTCCCAGTCTTAGAAGGGAGTGATGGTGGTACCAAGTTGACTATAGGCAAGCCAGCCTAGGAATGCAGATGTTTTGGACTGCCCATCTTTTACTATTTTGTGCTGCCTTTTACAGAAGAATTGCATAAGAACCTGATTCTTGATTCCAAGGAATCTGAAACAGTGCAAACCAAACTCATGTCCACAAGCCTAACCTTGCCTTGAAAAAGCTGGATGTGATATGGTGAATCCCCCCAAGTCTGTTTACTAGATTTAGGGTACTAGTGGCATGTAGGGGGTTGGCTCCGGTCTCTTGGATTAAGTAAAGAGGGCAAGAGTGACAACAAGATACCTCCACTGCCCAATGGCCATCATCACCTGGCCCGGCTGGGTGCCTCCATGGAGGGGTTTGCTGAGAGCTCAGAGTTGCCTTCTTTCTGAACCCATTAATACCGATGCCCTATATGAAGTGATGGGTGATGCTTGGCTGAGTGTGGTCTCTTATAATTAGTAGGTGACTTTACTCATATGGGCTTCTGGCAGTCATGATAAATGGTATCACTGACTGACTTTTCTGCAGTCGGACAAAAGAAATAAAATGAAACATTCATGACCCAGCACTCTTGCTGACAGTCTGGTCTGCAATCAGAAAACTTGAGAAATTAGACTTGAAAATAGCTTGAAAATGCCTTCAATATATTTCTGCAGAGCAAATGCAGTTGTATCTTCTGATTCTTTGACCAGCTAATTTTAAGTGGCTGCATCTTGAAAGGAGTCATGGTGACACTTGGGGACTCCTGTTGAATTTTTAGATTAGTCACTGAACACAACTGCAACTTCTGTCTTATTAGAAGGACCTTTAAGGACAGAATAAAATAACAAAACCCAACCGTCTTAGTCTGAGTTCCCCAGAAACCAGAGCCTGAGACAAAGGCTTGCCTTTTAAGGTGGTTCATTGGAATGTGATTACAGACCAAGAGTACAGGGAAGGGGAGTGAACAGGGAAGGAGGGAAGGCCAACACAATGATGGGTTATTGAGTTGTCTACTGGTACTTGACTCTGCTAGGACTTTCGGAGAAGCTTTATGGAATGTGTCTGAGAACTGTCTGCCCAGAGGACCAAGGGGGGAAACATTTATCCATTGGCCCCAAGTCTGCATTGATCAAAAGAAGTCCCATGAGACCTTGCATTTCCAGGTCACTGGTGTTAAGCATAGCGTGTGTTTGAGTGGGAGGTGCCTCAGGCAGGAGCTGAGATTTACCCAGTGCAGGCCCAGGGGGAAGCGATTGTCGGATTACAGCTGCACAGAGATGACCATACCCTAGTTGGAACCAGTCTCTGCAGCAGTGACTGGAGGAAGACGTGGGTTTGAGAGGGTTCTCAAGGGGGCAGAAGAGGTATCCTAAACCTATTCCAAACAATGAGCAGATATTGACTATTTCAGATGTTGGATGCAGGGGTGGTCTGGGTAGAATAGGTAGAAGAGTGACGTGGTAAAGCCCTACTCCTTACTCTTCCCTAAATACCCATGCTTTCCTTAACATATTGTACCCTAGGTATATGGAAATATTTCATTTATCATAAAATTTAAACTGCTGTTACTTCTGAGAGTTATATTCAAATTTAAATGCACACTTCGATATAAATGATAGATGCATATGTGTGATAGTTAATTTTGTGTCGACTTGACTGGGCCATCGGGTGCCCAGATATTTGGCCAAACTTTATATCTGGATGTGTCTGGGAGGGTGTTTCTGGATGAGATTAACATTTTTTTTTTTGCGGTACGCGGGCCTCTCACTGTTGTGGCCTCTCCCGTTGTGGAGCACAGGCTCCGGACGCGCAGGCTCAGCGGCCATGGCTCACGGGCCCAGCCGCTCCGCGGCATGTGAGATCCTCCTGGACCGGGGCACGAACCCGCGTCCCCTGCATCGGCAGGCGGACTCGCAACCACTGCGCCACCAGGGAAGCCCCCGAGATTAACATTTGAATTGGTAGACTGAGTAAAGCAGATTGTCCTCACCAATGTGGATGGCCCTCATCCAATCTCTTGGAGGCCTGAGTGGACAAAAAGGCTGAGTAAGAGAGAATTTGCTCTCTTTATCTGATTGTCTT
Source organism: Delphinapterus leucas (assembly GCF_059928025.1). Lineage (NCBI taxonomy): Eukaryota > Metazoa > Chordata > Mammalia > Artiodactyla > Monodontidae > Delphinapterus > Delphinapterus leucas. Next base: position 26,028,589 of record NC_143148.1, read on the forward strand.
TGAACCGAGACATTGGTCTTCTCCTGTCTTTGGACTCGGACAGACTGGAACTTACACGATCAGCTCTCCTGGGTCTGCAGCTTGCTGACTGCAGATGTTGGTATGCCTCAGCCTCCATGATTGTGTGAACCAATTCTTTATTATAAACCTCTTTACATATATATGTATATCTTAATATATTAATATGTATTTATCATTATATATTTATATATCTTTATATATATTTACTTAACATTATAAAGATATATATAAAAATATATATATATATTTCCTGAGGATCTAACTAGAAAGACATATATCTATAAACCTTTCTTTATATATATATATATATATATATATATATATATATAGCTATATTTCTATACAGATATTTTATTGGTTATCTCTCCTCTCTCTCTCTCTCTCCCTCCCTCTCTCTCTCTCCTATTGGTTCTGTTTCTCTGGAGAATACTGACTAATAGAAATATATATTTTCCCCCAAGTCATGTTTTCATAGGGAAAGAGGGTACAAGTATCCTGGGAATCGGATGTAGTTGGGAGCCAAATTTTCCAGCCCTTATATATTTTTTCCATTATCAGCCTGGTTTTGCCTAGTGCCTATAACCTTGGGAGACATTGTCCTGGTTGCCACCGCCTCTTTCAAGGGTAGATTTTTTTCCCCCAGTCATTCTTCTCCCTTGGCTTTCGCCATGAAAAACCTGATGGGAGGAGAGAACTCAGCAAATATTTAAGTAAATATTTATGGAATGACATGAATGAATACAGAGTTAAAAATAGAACATTTTCTTATCTACCCCGGACTAGATGTACGACCAAACAATCCCGAATAGATTTTGCATAGATTAAACGTCACCTTCCTGACCTCCCCAATAGTTCAGCTACTGCTTCTGTCCTTTTCCAGACCACCATGTATATTCAGCTGTTGTAGCCCTTATTTTCCCTTGTACTTATTTAAGGCTTGCTAGAGTGAGGACTCCTCAAGGGCAAGGACCATTTCTTCTTCATCTTTCTATTGTCAGCACTGAGCAAAGTCTCTGGTGCCTGGATATTTAGAATTAATTAGAATCTGACTTTATATAAATCATGGTATCTTCAATAACGGAATTAAAATGAAAACCATTTGTAGAATAAAAAGACTAAACATATCTCCCAGCTGAGTGACCTTGGGCAAATCACTGAACTTCTCTGTACATCAGTTTATCTAAGTGAAAAAGGAGAGATCAAACTGGGTTAGGAGATCTATGGCATGCATGCTGCCCCTCTGCTTCCTATGCCCTGGCTGACATTTCTAATGGACCATGACTCTCTCTCACTGGGTCCAGATATGAGCTTATTATACTTAATCTAGTACAGGCATTCCTTGTTTTATTGTGCTTCACAGATATTGTGTTTTTTTTACCAGTAGAAGGTTTTGTGGCAACTCTGTGTGAAGCAAGTCCATTGGTGCCATTTTTCCAATAGCATTTGCTCACTTTGTGTCTCTGTGTCACATTTTGGTAATTCTTACAATATTTCAAACTTTTAAATTATTATTATATTTGTTTTGTAATCTGTGATCAGTGACCTTTGATGTAACTATTGCAGAAAGATTATGGCTTACTGAAGGCTCAGGTGATGGTTAGCATTTTTGGCTGTAAGGTATTTTTTTATTACTTTTTTTTAACAGATCTTTATTGGAGTATAATTGCTTCACAATACTGTGTTAGTTGCTGTTGTACAACAAAGTGAATCAGCCATATGCGTACACAAGTCCCCACATCCCCTCCCTCTTGAGCCCCCCTCCCATCCTCCCTATCCCACCCCTCAAGTTCATCGCAAAGCACCGAGCCGACCTCCCTGTGCCACGCTGCTGCTTCCCACTAACCAACTATTTTACATTCTGTAGTGTATATATGTTGATGCTACTCTTACTTTGCCCCATCTTCGCCTCCTTTATCATAAATTAGGTGCCCATATGTGCGTGGGTTTATCTCTGGGCATATCTTATACCATTGATCTATATTTCTGTTTTTGTGCCAATACCATACTGCCTTGATTACTGCAGCCTTTTGCTATAGTTTGAAATCAGGGAGCCTGATTCCTCCAACTCCGTTTTTCTTTCTCAAGATTGCTTTGGCTATTCGGGGTCTTTTGTGTTTCCATGTGAATTGTAAAATATTTTGTTCTAATTCTGTGAAGAATGCCATTGGTAGTTTGACAAGGATTGCATTGAATCTGTAGATTGCTTTGGGTACTATAGTCATTTACACAATATTGATTCTTCCAATCCAAGAACATGGTATATTTCTCTGTCTGTTTATGTCATCTTTGATTTCTTTCATCAGTGTTTTATAGTTTTCTGGGTACAAGTCTTTCGCCTCCTTAGACAGGTTCATTCCTAGGTATGTTATTCTTTTTGTTGCAATGGTAAATGGGAGTATTTCCTTAATTTCTCTTTCTGATTTTTCATTGTTGCTGTATAGGAATGCCAGGATTTCTATGCATTAATTTTGTATCCTGCAACCTTACCAAATTCATTGATTAGTTCTAGTAGTTTTCTCGTGGCGTCTTTAGGATTTTCTATGTATAGTATCATGTCATCGACAAACAGTGACACTTTTACTTCTTCTTTTCCAAATTGTATTCCTTTTATTTCTTTTTCTTCTCTGTTTGCTGTGGCTAGGACTTCCAAAACTATGTTGAATAACAGTGGTGAGAGTGGGCAACCTTGTCTTGTTCCTGATCTTAGTGGAAATGCTTTCAGTTTTTCACCATTGAGTATGATGCTTGCTGTGGGTTTGTCATATATGGCCTTTATTATTTTGAGGCAGGTTCCCTTTATGCCCATTTTCTGGAGAGTTTTTATCATAAATCGGTGTTGAATTTTGTCAAAAGCTTTTTCTGCATCTATTGACATGGTCATATGGTTTTTATGCCTTAATTTGTTAATGTGGTGTATCACATTGATTGATTTGCGTGTATTGAAGAATCCTAGCATTCCTGGGATAATTCCCACTTGATCATGGTGTATGATCCTTTTAATGTCCTGTTGGATTCTGTTTGCTAGTATTTTGTTCAGAATTTTTGCATCTATGTTCATCAGTGACATTGGTCTATAATTTTCTTTTTTTGTGTTACCTATTTCTAGTTTTGGTATGAGGGTGACGGTGGCTTCGTAGAATGAATTTGGGAGTGTTTCTCCCTCTACAATTCTTTGGAAGAGTTTGAGAAGGATCAGTGTTAGCTCTTCTCTAGATGTTTGATAGAATTCGCCTGTGAAGCAATCTCATCCTGGACTTTTGTTTGTTGGAAGATTTTTAATTGTGGTTTCAATTTCATTACTTGTGATAGGTTTCTTTACATTTGTACGTTTCCAGGAATTTGTCCATTTCTTCGTGGTTGTCCATTTAATTGGCATATAGTTGTTTGTAGTAGTCTCTTATAATCCTTTGTATTTCTGCAGTGTCAGTTGTGTTTCTTCTTTTTCATTTCTAACTTTATTGATTTGAGTCCTCTCCCTTTTTTTCTTGATGAATCTGGCTAAGGGTTTGTCAATTTTGTTTATCTTCTCAAAGAACCAGCTTTTAGTTTTATTGATCTTGCTGTTGTTCTCTTCGTTTCTATTTCATTTATTTCTGCTCTGATCTTTATTATTTCTTTCCTTCTACTGACTTTGGGTTTTCTCTGTTCTTCTTTCTCTAGTTGTTTTAAGTGTAGGGTTAGATTGTTTATTTGAGATTTTTCTTGTTTTTTGGGGGGTGAGATTGTATTGCTATAAACTTCCCTCTTACAACTGCTTTTGCTGTGTCCCATTGGTTTTGCGTTGTTGTGTTTTCATTGTCATTTGTTTCTATGTATTTTAAAATTTCTTCTTTGATTTCTTCAGTGATCTTTTGGCTATTTAGTAGCACACTGTTTAACCTCCATGTACTTGTGTTTTTTACAGTGTTTTCCCTGTGATTGATTTCCAATCTCATAGCGTTGTGGTCAGAAAAGATGCTTGATATGCCTTCAATTTTCTTAAATTTTCTGAGGCTTGATTTATGACCCAAGATGTGATCTATCCTGGAGAATCTTCCATGTGCACTCGAGAAGAAAGTGTATTCTGCTACTTTTGGGTAGAATGTTCTATAAATATCAGTTAGATCTATCTGGTCTATTGTGTCATTTAAAGCTTGTGTTTCCTTATTTATTTTCTGTTGGGATGATCTCTCCTTTGGTGTAAGTGGAGTGTTAAAGTCCCGTACTATTATTGTGTTACTGTCAATATCTCCTTTCATGGTTGTTAGCATTTGCCTTATGTATTGAGGTGCTCCTATGTTGGGTGTATAAACATTTACAATTGTTATATCTTCTTCTTGGATTGATCCTTGGATCATTATGTAGTGTCCCTCCTTATCTCTTGTAACAGTCTTTATTTTAAAGTCTATTTTATCTGATACAAGTATTACTACTCCAGGTTTTATTTTATTTTTGGAATTTTATTTTATTTATTTATTTATACAGCAGGTTCTCATTAGTCATTATACTTGCTGTATAAATAAATACATGTCAATCTCAATCGCACAATTCATGAAACACCCCCCCCCGACCGCTTTCCCCCCTTGGTGTCCATATGTTTGTTCTCTACATCTGTGTCTCAATTTCTGCCCTACTCCAGCTTTCTTTTGATTTCCATTTGCATGGAATATCTTTTTCCAGCCCCTTACTTTCAGTCTGTATGTGTCCCTAGGTCTGAAGTGGGTCTCTTGTAGACAGCATATATATGGGTCTTGCTTTTGTATCCATTCAGCCAGTCTGTGTCTTTTGGTTGGGGCATTTAATCCATTTACATTCAAGGTTATTATCAATATGTATGTTCCTATTACCATTTTCTTAATTGTTTTGGGTTTGTTATTGTAGGTCTTTTCCTTCTCTTGTGTTTCCTGCCTAGAGAAGTTCCTTTAGCATTTGTTGTAAACTCGTTTGATGGTGCTGAATTCTCTTAGCTTTTGCTCATCTATAAAGGTTTTAATTTCTCTGTCGAATCTGAATGAGATCCTGCTGGGTAGAGTAATCTTGGTTGTAGTTTTTTCCCTTTCATCACTTTAAATATGTCCTGCCACTCCCTTCCGGCTTGCAGAGTTTCTGCTGAAAGATCAGCTGTTAACCTTATGGGGATTCCCTTGCATGTTAATTGTTGTTTTTCCCTTGCTGCTTTTAATATTTTTTCTTTGAATTTAATTTCTATTAGTTTGATTAATATGTGTCTTGGTGTTTTTCCTAGGGTTTATCCTGTATGGGACTCTCTGTGATTCCTGGACTTGGGTGACTATTTCCTTTCCCATGTTAGGGAAGTTTTCAACTATAATCTCTTCAAATATTTTCGCAGGCCCTTTCTTTTTCTCTTCTTCTGGGACCCCTATAATCCGAATGTTGGTGCGTTTAGTGTTGTCCCAGAGGTCTCTGAGATTGTCTTCAATTCTTTTCATTCTTTTTTCTTTATTCTGCTCCTCAGCAGTTATTTCCACCACTTTGTCTTCCAGCTCACTTATTCATTCTCTTGCCTCTGTTATTGATTCCTTCTAGTGTATTTTTCATTTCAGTTATTGTGTTGTTCATCTGTTTGTTCTTTAGTCCTTCTAGATCTTTGTTAAACTTTTCTTGTATTTTCTCAATCCGTGCCTCCATTCTATTTCTGAGATTCTAGATCATCTTTACTATCATAACTCTGAATTCTTTTTCAGGTAGATTGCCTATTTCCTCTTCATTTATTTGGTCTTGTAGGTTTATCCCTTGCTCCTTCATCTGTGACACATTTTTTTGCTGCCTCATTTTTTTTTTTTTTTTATGAGTGGGATTGTGTTCCTATCTTACTGATTGTTTGGCCTGAGCCTTCCAACACTGGGGTTTGTAGCCTATTGGGTAGAGCTGGGTCTTAGTGCTGAGATGAGGAGCTCCGTGAGACCTCACTCCGATGAATATTCCCTGGGGTCTGAGGTTCTCTGTTAGTCCAGTGGTTCGGACTCAGAGCTCCTACTGCAGGAGCTTTAGCCTGACCCCAGGCTCATGAGCCTAGATCCTGCAAGGTGCCTGGGGTGGCAAAAAAAAAAAAAAAAGAACAATATCAAAGTAAAAAATAAAATTAGACTAGGAAACTAACAGATATGTTAGAAAGAGTATAAAAATAAAAACATAGATGGATCAACAACCAGAAGGTACATCAGTACCACAGTAGTAAAAAAGAGGAGGGAATAAAAAAGGAGTGTGAAGACCTTGGCTGTGAAGGGTGGGGCTTAAGTAAGGGAGAGGTTTGGGCAGTGGGCAGGGCCAAAGCTCAGGACCCACAGGGCTGGAAAAGGCCCTGGGGGCTGTGGGGGGTTGGGCTTAGGCTCAAGGAACAAAAGGGGCCCAGGTGTGCCCCCCACCCAGGTCTCAGAGGGCAGGGGACCTCACTGGGAGCCCAGCAGGCTTCCTGGGCCCAAGTGGGTGGGGCAATCGCCTTATGCTCCTCTCCTGCTCCTCCTGGAGGGCCCCTCATGCCTGCCTCTCCTGATCTCCCCCGCCTCCCTCCTACATCCCCAAGGACCCAGGTGGTCTGGAGGGGACTTTGGAGAGCAGGGGATTGGCCTGGGAGCTCAGCAGCCTCACCAGGCCCAAATGGGTGGGGCAATCATCCTCCACTCTTCTCCTGCTCTTTTTGGAGAGTCCCTCCCACCTGCCTCTCCTGATCTCCCTGGCCTCAGGGGCGCTGATCCTGTCTGGCCTCCACTTCTCCTTCCCCCTCAGTCCCCCTATGTCCTACTGGCTTACTTTGGGGTTCCTCCTGTCTCCTTGGGCATCAGAGTCTCCCACCAGTGGTCAGCAGGCGCCCTAGTTGTGGGGAGATGTTAACTCCGCGTCTTCCCCCACCGCCACCTTGACTCCACCTCCGCTATTAGGTATTTTTAAATTAACACATGCACATTGTTTTTTTTAGACATAATACTATTGTGCACTTAGTAGACTACAATACAGTATAAACACAATTTTTATATGCACTGGGAAACAAAATTCATGTGATTTGCTTTATTGTAGTACTCACTTTATTAGAGTGGTCTGGAACCAAACCCACACTATCTCTGAGGTATGCCTGTGTAGCTTGAGGTTTCTCTGATGATCTTAGTTTGCCATCAAGCTGGAATCAGTTCTTTGGAAGGTTTTAGGCAGGAGAGAGATAAAATTTGATTCATGCTTTCAAAGATCATTCTGATCAACTAGTAGAGGCTGCTCAGAGTACTGGATCTTCTCAGAAACTCTAGCTAAATTATAACAGCAGAGACAAAAGTGCATGGTTGATCTGGTAGGAAAGCAAATGGCAGAAACATAAATGAAACTGTTAAAGAAGAGGGAAATCCTGTGAGACCATGGCATAGCTTCCCCAGGAGGAAGAGGGTTGAGTGTGTTATTAGGTCTAGTAATTAGACTTTTAGTCAAATTCAGGGATAGGAAATGCAGTCTTGGGTCTGAATGAGGCAGGGGATTGGAATGGAAAACCACATGAACCAGGATGTTTGAAAGGTTGATCTGTAGCGATAAGATTCTCTGGAAGAAATTCCACCTATCAACATAAAGAGAGAGGAAGCATGTCTATGCTTTGCTCTCGGTGAAAAACATTACCCTTGAGAAATCAAAATCTCTATTTTGTGCTTTATGCAAATTTCAGATCCAAATCTATTCTTTCCAAATTTTCCATGAAACCCAAACTGAAAAATTAATATATAAAGTGATTCTAAGCCTACTCCTTGAGTGCCTGGCAGAAGTAAAGCAAAACTCCTGTGGAGGAGCACTTCCATTTCCCATGCCATAGGAGTTGGACCGTGTAAGAGAGACTAAGGATGAACCCACAATCCACAATTACAAAACACACACAGAAACTAAACAATACTCATTAGAGAGCCAATAGACAAAACAATATTAAGTAATTTTGTATTTGTTTAAGTGTCTGAGACATAGTATTATATAAATGTTTAAATAGATAAATGGATGGATAGATAAATAAATAGATAACAAAAAGAAGATTAAAACACCAAGAACTTTGGTTACCAGAGAAATTCATAAAATATTTTTAAGTAGGTATACTTAAAACTGTTAAAGACATAAAAGGCACAAAACATTTACAAGAATGTTCATTGCAGCATTATTTATTATTACAAAAAATTGGTACTCAATCTACATATTCACCAATAAGAAAATGGACAAATTGTGTACATTCAAATAATAAATGAATGAGTGAATACTATGTCAGTTAAATGAACAAACTAAAACTAAGTTTATTTAGTTCAGTCTCAAACACATAATGTTAAGCAAAAAAAAAAAAAAAAGAACAAATTTTAGAAGGATATCTACAATGTGATTCCATTTATAGTTTAAAATCATACATGCATAGTAATACTATATTACATATATTGTTTGTGGGTATATACATACATAGTAAAGATATAAAAACATACATATGCATGGTAACCTCTAAAATCAGGATAGTGGTTACTTCTGAGTATGAAGGGGTAGAAGGGGAATAGAATTGTCTCCACTCACCTTGTTTCTTAAGCTAGGTGGTAGAAACTTAGTGTTTGTTAAATTATTCTTTATACATTTTTCAAACATAAGGTAATTATTCATCACTGTAATCACAAGAGAGAAACACTGAGTGATTGATACTTATCCATAAAAGATACTGTAGAAGAACACAGAGCAAGCCCAATAAAGTAATGGAAATAAATAGTAGAGACAAGAGCAAAAATTCATTAAAAAGAACATAAAGAAACAATAAAAGAGAATGAAATAAAACTAAAAGCCAGGCTTTTGAGAAGCTTCATGAAACAAACCTCTGGTAAATTCAGTCAACTTAAAAACAGAGTATACAAATAAAAAGTATTAGTTCTGAAAAAGGAGACATAACTACTGATTCAGTAGAGGTGAAGAAATCATAAGAGGATATTATGAGCAACTTTATGCCAATGCCATCTGAAAACACAAAAAATTGATATCTTTTAAGAAATTGACTCAAGATAAAATAGAAAAACAAAATAGACTTATAACTACTAAGGAAATTAAAATAGTATTGTAAAATCTATTCTTTTCAAAAATCTCTAAGTTAGGTGAATTTACAGGCAAGTTTTGTCAAACTTTAAGGAGCACATGGTTCCAATTTTGTATAAATTGTCCCACATAATAATAAGGATGAAAAGCTCTCTAACTGCTGTTATAATATTGATAACACACCTGAAAAGGGTACAAAAAAAGAAAGTATAGGTTGATAGCAACTATAAACATAACTTCAACATTTCTAAATAAATTAATAAGAGCAAAATAATTTGTCAAACAGTAAATAAGTTAAATAATAAAGCATGACTAAGTAGACTTTATTTCAGGAGTATAAACAAGATTTTACATTAGAAAGTATTGCAGGACTTTCCTGGTGGCTCAGTGGCTGAGAATCTGTCTGCCAGTCCAGGGGACATGGGTTCGACCCCTGGTCCAGGAAGATCCCACATGCCACGGAGCAACTAAGCCCGTGTGCCACAACTACGTTCTGAACCTGTGTTCTAGAGCCTGCGAGCCACAATTACTGAGCCCATGTGCCACAACTACTGAAGCGTGCATGCCTAGAGCCTGTGCTCTGCAAAAAGAGAAGCCACTGCAATGAGAAGCACACGCACTGCAGCAAAGAGTAGCCCCAGCTTACAGCAACTAGAGAAAGCCTGTGTGCAGTAATGAAGACACAATACAGCCAAAAAGAAAGTATTGCATTTAGTTTATCACACTACACAGTAAAAAGAAAACTCTTGTGATCACCTAAGTGGATGGAGAAAAGCATTTAATAAAAATTCAATACCCATTTATAATATAAATTCACGACAAACTAGGACTATAAGAAAACATCCAGAACCTGATAGTATATTCTAAAAAATTACAACAACTATTATAATTAATGATAAAAATCTTAGAAACATTCCTATTTAGTTCAGGGATAACATTTTATTGGAGGGCTTAGCCACAATAATTAAATAAGAACAAATACAAATTATGAGGCATTAAGAGGAAGCAACCCAACTCATAATTCACAAGGTATATAATTGTCTACACAGGAAATCTAAGAGCATCTAGATTAAAATCACTAACACTAATAGGAAAGTTCAGCAAGTTTCCTGGATCTAAGATAAATACATAAGAATCAATTATATTTTTAGGTACTAGGAACAATTAGGAGATGTAGATTTTTAAAAAGACACCGTTTTAGGGACTTCCCTGGTGGTCAGGTGTTTAAGACTTTGCCTTCCAATGCAGGGAGTCAGGGTTCAATCCCTGGTCAGGGAGCTAAGATCCCACATGCCTCATGGTCAAAAAACCAAAACATAAAACAGAAGCAATATTACAACAAATTCAATAAAGACTAAAAAAGGGCCACATCAAAAAATCAAGACACCATTTTGACAAATGTAATAGTTATGTAACCACCACCAGCACTCCCCCAATTTCCCTGTAACCCTCTCAATCCCATACCCTCACTCCCAGGCTCTAACACCACTGACATGATTTCTGTCTCTATAGTTTTTTCTTCCTCAGAAATTCAAGTAAATGGAATCATACAGTGTATAGTCTTCTATCTGATTGTTTTCATTTTTATATATGTTTTTGCATGTATTAGTAGTCCATTATTTTTTATTCCTGGGTAGTATCCCACTGTTTGGATGTACCCTGGACTTTTATCCAATTACCCGTTGATGAACATTTAGCTGTGTTGTTATTAATAAACCTGTTATAAAGATTTGTGTACAGGTCTTTGTGTGAACATATTTTTATTTATTTTGGGTAAAGATCTAGGAATAGGGATTGCTGGGTTATATGTATGTTTAACTTTATTAGACACAGGCAAACTATTTTCCAAAGTGATTCTAGCATCTCCCACCAGCAACATGTGAGAGTTCCAGTTGTTCTTTATCCTTGCTGACACTTTGTGCCGTCAGTCCTTCTTTTAGCCATTCTATTGAGTGTATAGTTCTACCTCATTATAGTTTTAATTTGCATTCCCCTAACGACTAATGATGTTGCACATTTTTTTCATGTTTATGTGTTATTTATATATTTTATTCATTGAAGTGTCTGTTCAAATTCTTTCCCACTCTTTTAAACTTCTATTATTGAATTGTAAGTGTACTCTTTATATTCTGGATAGAAATCCTTTATCTGATATGTGTTTTGTGAATACTTCCTTTTTGTGTGTGGCTTGTTTTTTTATTTGCTCATCTATGTCTTTTGAAGAGTGGATATTTTAATTTTCATGAAGTTAAATTTTTCAAATTAGTTGTGGATTACTGTGTTATATCTATGAAACCTTTACCTGACCAAAGATCGCAAAGATTTTCTCTTATATTTTCTTCTAGAAATTTTAGAGTTTTAGGTTTTATGTTTGGATCCATGATCCATTTCATGTTTTTTGAATATGGTGCAGGTATCAACTGAGGTTCATGTTTTTGGATTTGGGTTATTCCAGCACTATTTGTTGTAAAGCCTATATTTTCCCTATTAAGTTTTTTGGCAAATTTGTCAATCAACCATATAATTAGGGTCTATTTCTGGACTCTCTATTCTGTTCTATTGATCTATATGTTTATCCTAACATCACTACCACACTATCTTGGTTACAGTAGGTTTATAATGAGTCTTTTTTTAAAAAAATTCTTTATTTATTTATTTATTTTTGGCTGCGTTGGGTCTTCGTTGCTGCATGCAGGGTTTCTCTAGTTGTGGCAAGTGGGGGCTACTCTTCGTTGCGGTGCGCGGGCTTATCGTTGTGGTGGCTTCTCTTGTTGCGGAGCACAGGCTCTAGGAGCACGGGCTTCAGTAGTAGTGGTACATGGGTTCAGTAGTTGTGGCTTGCAGGCTCTAGAGTGCAGGCTCAGTAGTTGTGGCCCACAGGCTTAGTTGCTCCACAGCATGTGGGATCTTCCCGGACCAGGGCTTGAACTCGTGTCTGCATTGGCAGGTGGATTCTTAATCACTGCGCCACCAAGGAAGCCCTATAATAAGTCTTAAAATCAAGTAGTGTGAGTCTTACAACCTTGTTCTTCTTTTTCAAGATTGGATCATTTTAGTTTCTTTGCTTTTCGATGTAAATTTTAGCATCAGCCTGTCAATTTCTACAGAAACGCCCGTCTGGGATTTTAATTGGGATTGTATTGAATGTGTAGATCAGTTTGAGGAGAACTGACACCTTAACAATAACTAAACAATTGAGTCTTCCAATTCATGAGCACATATTTCTATTTATTTAGGTCTTGTTTAATTTTTCTTCATCAAGTCGATAAGTTTTGGGAGGTTTGTTATACAGAAATAAATAACCATAAAAGTCTGCTTTGTTTACTATTTTATACTGAGAGATTAGAACATTTTCTGGTATTCAGTTAATGAATGCTCAGTGAATAGTCTTTGAATCAATAGGGGGTTGGTACACGAGATAAAGCTTATTTGCTCTTTTGAGAATATGTTAATATCTATTCCACAAATTGTTGAATGAAAGAAATGAGTGAAAAAAGTGAGAAATGCTTTTTGAGTACTTGGCACACAGTAGGTATTAATTATGTTAAAGGAAAAGAAAGGGTAGAAAAAATAATTTCGTATTGCCTAGGTGATCCTGAATTTTCCAAAGTGAAGAATGAAAGATTAACAAGCATTTTGCGACAAGACAAATGGTAAAACTTGGGTTTGAAAAGTACTTTGATCCAAATTGGATAAACTAGATATTTGCACTCATCTCCTTGTTGCTATTGGTGGAGTCTGTGTCACTGGGTAGATGGCTGCACTTCAGAGCAAAGCAAAATTCATCATTTGTGGTCCAACGGTGGGCAGCTCTGCTTACTTCCTGGGGCGAGTGACCACTGCAGTAGGTCAGGATCCACTGAAACCACCTGGCACAGCACTCTTCTTATGCCTGCCTAGGCCCTCCCACAATGTCCCATCAGAACACCCCAGAAAGCCCAGTCAGAACAGGTGGATAGACAGAGCACAGGCTCTGAAGTTACGTGGACTGACATCGGAGTCCTGGCTCCACCACTTACTATAGTATGACCTTGGACAAGTTATCTATGAACTCTGAATCTCAACTCCCTTATCTGTAAAGTGGGGAAAATAAGAACTACATTGAGAAGTGCTCTAAGACTTAAAAAATATATATATATGAAAAATGCTTGGAACACAGTAGCCACTCAATAAATGATACTTATCATCCCATAAAACTCTGGCTAGAGCATTCTATGAAATTCATGCTTTAAGCTCAGTGACCTGTTGAAGTAAGCAGTCTTTACATCATTAGGATTTCCTGGGTTGTTGCTAAATACCTGGTAAAATGATGTCTCCTGAAAACAACAGTAACAGGCAACTATCAAACCCAGAAAAAAGCACACACACCTCCCCTCCCCACCAAAAAAATAAAATATAAAAACTCCCAATCAACAGCAGCAGCATGGGCCTCTAGACTCAAAATCCAGCAACTTTTCCTTAGTGAGGTCCATAAACAAATTTTACTTCCCTCTTAAATTTTAGTGCCTTTGTTTTTCCTGCAGTGCTGTAGGGTCCTTTTTACTTCATTCTTGGAAGCACTGTTATTAACCACTGGAGCTGGATAGATGCCGTGAGGGTGCCACCAGCATGCCACTTCTGTCTACCTTGCCAGGGACACTGAGCTGTAGGTGCTTCTTTCTTTAGGGGTCAGAGGCTGGTGAGGGAGGGTGGAAAGGTGGGGCAGGTCTGGGGAGGGATTAGTGAGCTCTTTCTGAACAAATCTTCTCTGCTCGAAGGGAGAAGTGGAAGCTGGCACGTTTCAGAGTGTTTTCTGAATCACTCTTAGCAGTCCTGGGAGTAGATTTACAGAGATATACGTTCTCAGTATTTGACGAAACACAGACAGACACTAAAATATGGTATGCTAAAAAAAAAAAAATATATGGTATGCTCACAAATTGTTTACAGGTATTGAATTCTAAATAACACTTTTGGGCATCTATTCAAAGAAAAATCTAAGCTCTTCATACCGTAATCTACCTCTTGTAACACAGGCACAAAGAAGACCCTTGATAAACGTGGAAGGAGTAGGGAAGTGGTGGGGAGACGAGGATGAAGGAAGGAAGGGACAGATAGAGGATGAGAAAATAAAGAAACAAAAGGGAAGAGGCAATTATTAAATTGCTCAGTGGAAACTCCCTGCAATACCCTGTCCCTTTAAAAGAAAATGTTACAATCATGCAAATGTTCCCAGGAACCACACCCAGAGCCACCACTCAGGTCCACAGTGCCCCTCCAGCATGAATCTGGACCTTCCTTTTGCCAGATCCATATTTCCCAGCTTCTTCTTACAGTGGCTCAGCCCCAAGTTTGCTCTGATCTTTGTCTTTCGTTGCTGTTAACCCCCATGACCTTTGATCTTACTGTCTTGCGAGGATTATACTTAGCAAACTCCTCTGGGACTTGGTGGCTGGTCTCCCCTCTCTGGCCTCACACGTGCCTGGCAGGGAGGCCCAGATTCTGCCCTGGGCTGACTTCTTCCAAGGGATGCTCCCTGGTGTTGAGGTACCCACGGCCTCATGGGTGATGCCACAAGCACCAGCTGGACTTCACTGAGGCTTCCACAGGCTCAGCTGCTGGGAACTGTCACTTTTTGATGAGGGAACCCTCCTGAGAGAGGGGCAATCTGAGACCAACTTAAAGTCCCTCACTAGTGCTTCCATGGAAAAGAGTGATGAAAACAAAGTAGAGAACATTTAAAAAAAAAAAAAATCAAACTATCCCATGAACTTCCACCCCAGACAGCGGTCCCTACCACCTTCCAATCTTTATTTCTTCTCCCTTTAAAACACATTTGTTGTAATTTCAACTACCAGTCTTAACAGGTTCAAGGAATGACCCTAATTAATTCATTGACTTTAAAAGGATGAATGATGTACTGACTAAGAATAAAATGGTCCCCTACTAATATCAGTTATAAAATCTTTTTTGGGGGAGGATTTTTAAAAATTGAAGTATAGCTAATTTACAATATCGTGTTAGTTTCAAGTGTACAGCAAAGTAATTCATATATATATTCTTTTTCAGATTCTATTCCATGATAGGTTATTACAAGATAGTGTGATAGCTCCATGTGCTATACAGTAGGTCCTTTTTGTTTACCTATTTTATGTAGAGTACTGTGTATATGTTAATCCCAAACTCCTAATTTATCTCTCCCCCCAGTTATGAACTCTTGATAGTTGAGAATTGAGACTGACCCCCAAGAGCATGAATTGTGCCTCACCAAGCACTCCCCCACCCCCCAACTGCAGACAATGCTTTACCTCCTCTCTATCTGGGAGCAAACTCTACCCATGGCACAGCCCACTGAAGACATAGCCTGTTGATCAATAGCCACAGCTGAGCATCCACTGAGAGTTGGATCTGGTGTCGGGTCCTGAGCCCTTCAGAGAGGCTGTCCATGCAGCCCTGGAGCTTGGGGAGGGAAGTGGCCATTTACACCCCTCTCTTCTTGTGGTACTAGTACCTCCTCTCTCAGGCAACTGCTTTACTTTCTTGCTTCCTACCTCTAACCAATAGGTCCCGGTGGGGCTGCCTGTCCCCTGCCCAGGCATGCCAAGCACAGTGCTTCCGTGGGGGAATTTGAATGGGGAATAAGAGAAGAGCATCATCTCCTTCTTTCTGGCAGCAACGTTGGGGAGATGTGAGCTCAGAGCTAACCACAGCCTTTGTTCTGGTCTGGTAGGGAAAGCCATGTGGAGAAATGAGGCAGAGGGGTGAGTGGCAGAAAGAGTCCATGTTAACTGATTAGAAAAGAATTGTAAGATGATGCAGAAACCAGTTGTATTAGTTTGCTATTGCTGCTATAACAAATTAAGACAATTTAGTGGCTTAAAACAGCGCAAATTTATTGTCTTATGGCTTTCGTAGGCCAGAAGTCTGGGATGGGTTTTGTGAAGTAAAATCAAGGTGTTGGCAGAGCTGCGCTCCTTCTGGAGGCTGTAGGGAAGAATCTCTTTCCTGGTCTTTTCCAGCTTCCCGGGGCTGCCTTCATTCCTTGGCTTATGGCCCCTTCCTCCATCTTCGAAGTGTATCTGCTTCTGTCATCATATCATCTCTTTCTGAAATTCCTGCCTCTGACTTATAAGGACCCTTGTCATTACACTGGGCCCACCCAGATAATCTAGAATAATCTTCTCATTTCAAGGTCATCTCAAAGTTAATTAGCAATTTTAATTCCATCTACAACCCTAATTCCCTCTTGCCATGTAACACACATATTCACCTGTTCTAAGGATCAGGACCCTGACACCTTTTGAGGTCATTATTCTGCCTCTCACATCAGTGGGTAACAGTAGAGCCTGCCTTAATATCCCTCAGGTTGCAGAGGTACAGAGAAGGGGATGAGGAGTTTAGAAAGACTCAACCAAATAGGGTTTCCAGGGCCAAAGGCATCATTTATTCACAGATGAACTCATGCTTCAAATCATCTTATTTTCCCTCCTACAGGCACACATTCTAAAACAGGCAGGCTTTTGTCATTCAGTTCCCCAGGCTGTAGTATCTTTCCAATTTATACTCATTTCAAAGATCGGGACACTTTTTTTCTGTCTTATTTCCTAGCACTCCAAAACGCCATGATTCCTCCATCTACTGACAGGTTCTGCAGCCAGGTCTGCAGTTCTCTCATGCCCCTGAGATGTCCTTACTCTGAGCCTGGTGCTTGCTTACAATCTCCTTAGCTATTTAGACCTCATGCCCCTCCCAACAGTGGGTGTTCTGCCTGCTCTAAGTGGAACGATGTGGGAGCAAACCTAAGTCCGGCAAAACTAAGGTTGAGTATGCCTGCTTTCCTTCTGTTGGGTAACGTTGCGTCACTGGCCACACATTGGTTTGTTCCTTACAGGTTCGTCCTGCTCCAAACAAGGTTTTTAAACTCTTCTGTTCTCTAACTCTTTACACACACATTTTGTTCATGAGAAGAGTTCTTCCTGACACTGTTAAGGTTTTTCCATTCTTCTGTGTTTGTTCTTGGTTACATGCTCTTCCTCTTATATTGTGTGCGTCTTTCTTACAGTTTTGTTTTGTTTAGTTTTTTTGCCTCCTGAGTAGCTGGATGAAGTGAGGGAAGAGGAAGCAACTTATTCTGGGTGTCCCGAATCCACCCTCATAGACTAGAAAGCACTCAACACCAAGCATTAAAGGTAGCAAGGACCTACTCACTGGATGCCAAGGATGCTTAACGCCCATAATAGCTAATATCCTTTGAGTGCTTACATCAGACGTCACGCGAAGTACTTTATGTGTATTATTTCTTGTAAACTTTCAACAACATTAAGCACTAACCTCATTCTATAGACAAGGAAACAGGAACAAAGAGGTTAAATAATTTGCCTACTGTCACAGAGTTCTAAAGTGACACAGTTGAGATTGAAATTCAGGCAGCCTCCCATGGGCTTAACTGTCCCCCTTCCCCTCAATAAAAAAGAAGGTGGGAGAGGCAGCCATGCCATGTATGTCCTGTTCTTAGTAGGTACCCTGAGGTCCAGATGCTCTTCCTGGAGGTGGATGAGTTTGAGATGCTTGCAGCATTAGTGACTCTCCTTGGTCCATGGCTTATCTTGAGCTGGGTCCCTGCTAGGGGTGCTTGTTTGGGGGAAAGTCAGGAGGTTGATTGGGTCTTCCAGCACCCAGCAGCAAGGAACACACAGCTGATCCTGTGGCTGGTCTTCTTGCAGAATTTCCCCATCTATCCATCAGAATGTGCCAGAATGGGGCCAAGTGTTCACTGGCCCATCTCTCCCATCAGCTGTGGGAGCTTGATTCTTATGGCTTATTTACTTTAAAGATCCACTCATCATAAGTGAGGACCAAATAATTACTGACTTTACATTTTTATCATGCTTAGGGGGACAAAATTCATGAACATCTGTATTAGTTTCCTAGGGTTGCCACAGCAAATAATCTGGGTGACTTAAAACAACAGAAGTTTATTCTCTCACAACAGAAATTTATTCTCTCATAGTTCTGAAGGCTAGAAGTCTAAAACTAAAGTGTCAGCAGGGTTGGTTCCTTCAGGAAGCTCTGATGGAAAATCTCATCCATGTCTCCTTCTTCACTTATTTATTTATGTTTTGCGATACGCGGGCCTCTCACTGCTGTGGCCTCTCCCGTTGCGGAGCACAGGCTCCGGACGCGCAGGTTCAGCGGCCATGGCTCACTGGCCTAGCCGCTCCGCGGCATGTGGGATCTTCCCGGACCGGGGCACGAACCCGTGTCCCCTGCAACGGCAGGCGGACTCTCAACCACTGCGCCACCAGGGAAGCCCCTATTTTTTATTTTTTAATGTAAAATTTCCCATTCTTTTTTTAAAAATTGAAGTATAGTTGATTTACAATGGCATGTTAGTTAGCCCCAGGAGGGGCTGGGGGGCGGGAAGGTGGGAGAGGGAATGTTTGAAGAATGTACCCCAGGTGAGAGGTTTCTCCTGCCTACTCAGGGTAGGAGATGAGGTGCTTCCTCCTCACCGTGGGCCAAGTAGGAGGAGGTTCAAGTGCACCGTTTGGTAGCATGGCGTATGTCTCCTAGAATTTGGGAAATATAGGATCCTGACTTGACTTGTTCCTGGAGTCTAAAGGCTGTGGCTGGTGCTGCCCCCCTGTGGCAGAGTGGAGAGTTGCCTGCTCAGGTTCCACTCAGCAGGTTGGTGTCAAGGGATGCGTTTTCTGGGAACAAGATGTGGACCCTTTGGAAGGCAGCCAGCCTAATACCATTACCAGGGGGCTTCCTGTAAGGGTTCAGGGACCCTAGCAGCAAAAGGGTGTGTTAGTTTTCTATTGCTGCTGTAACAAATTACCACAAACTTGGTGGCTTAAAGCAATACACATTTATTTTCTCATAGTTTTGCAGGTTGGAAGTCTAAAATGGGTCCATAGGAAGGACTGCGTTCCTTCCAGAGGCTCTGGGGAGAATCCATTTCCTTGTTTTTCCAGTTTCTTGAGGCCATGAGCTTTCCTCACCTCATGGCCCTTTTCCTCTACCTTCACAGCCAGCAGTGTAGCATCTTTTCTCCTTTCTGACCTCTGCTTCTGTCCTCACATCTTCTCTCTGTGACCCTCCTGCCTCCCTCCTATATGGACTCTTGTGATGACACTGGGCCGACTCAAGTAATCCAGGATAACCTCTCCATCTCAGGATCTTTAACTTAATCACATCCCAAAGTCCCTCTTGCAATGTAAGGTAACATGCTCACAGGCTCCGGGAGGATTAGCATGTGGACATCTTTGGGGAGCTGTCAGCCAGCCCAGTACAGGTGGACTGCTGGAAATCAGTCTGGGGTTGAGGTCTGATTGGCCACCTGAAGGAGACGCATTGCCTAAAGCAAAGAAGAGGAATCCACAGAAGTGCCCCCAAAAGAGAGCATTGGGACAGGACTGTGCACTGGCTGGCAACCGTACTCTGGTCATTCTGAGGGCACCAAACCCAGGTGACCGATAAGACACATAAAGACTTAGTAAGACACAAAAATGCCCCTTTCCCCCATCTCCTCTCCCCTGGACACATTTCTGGAAGGGCCCCAAATTTCATCTGTCAAGTAGGGGAAGAAGTGTCCTAGATGGTGGTTTTAAATTATGGAAACAGAATAGATCTCATGATTGAAACAGCCCAGAAAACCATGGGACCTGATCAAGGTTTGATCCTGAGGTGGAAGTGAATGAATCGGAGTTCAAAGAGAGATCCCAAAATGACAGAGGGAGATAAGATGCAGTTGGTTTCTGCTTACGCCCTCCCAATTCCCCTCATTTCATAAACAGGCCATGTCTGTATATAGCTCTTCATTCCATCACTGGCCCAGGAGTCACATGAAGGCAAGAAATGACTTCTTCCCTCCCAGCCCGATGTAAGGAAGGGCCTTTAGGAGATGGTCAGGAATCATATGCTATTAGGAGATATGACCCAAGTCCCTTTACACGTTTTCCACTACTCTCTCCTGACGATGCCAACACTGTCCTGTTCCATGAGCAAATTATGCCTCAGAAGCCACTAAGTGAAGCGATGGAGACATTCATGCAGCTCACGCAGGCCACAGAGAGAAGGGGCCTGAGAATCCAGGATAAACCTGACCTTGGTTGCTGGTATCAGCTCCTACCTGGTCTGACTTTGTCAGAAATAGTCTGCATTGTGGGTGGCTAGTGAGCCATTACAGCTTGTCACCAGTGGGCAGGGTAATGACACCTTGAATTAATTTCTGTGATGAACCAAGAGGCACAGATATTCACACCTCTGCAGTTCATCTGTATCTGTCCCCATGGAGGAGGTTGCTGTCAGGAACTTTGGGAGGCTGGAGAGGTTAACGGTGAGGAGTGCAGGGCCTGCAGCCAAACTCACCTGGATTTGAATTCTGATTTGCCCACTTAATACCTGTGTGACCCCAGGCAAGTGAACACCTGCTAGAGCCTCAGGCCCTCTTGTGATAAATGGGGGAAATAAACTAGATAATCCATATAAAATGCTAGTACGGGGCCTGGTACAGAGTCGATACTCAGAATATGTTAAGTTGTTATTACTATTACTGGGGTAGCAAAAAGTGTTCTGGACTGGGAATCAGGAGACTTGGGGTTCAGGTTCAAAAACTAGTCGTGTGAAAATAATATTCATGTTTATCGAGCACTTAAAATGTAACAGGCATCTTGTTAAGTATTGACATCAATCCCCTCATTTAAGCCTCATAACCATCCTAAGAGGCGGGGGCTCTCATTAATCCAGGTGCTCTGGGTGAGGGAGCTTATGCACAAAGGATGAGTAGCTTGCTCAGCGTCCCATGGAGGCAAGAGCTCCAGAGCCCCGGCTCTGAACCAGCATGTGCAACTAGCCCAGTCCCTTCTCTCAGTGGTCCTGATGCTGGCTTTGGGTTTTCCAAGATATTGTGATATTTTAAAGGATATTTTAAGGTCTGAAATACTGATGTTTCTGTGAGTAAGACACTTTTATTTTTGTATTAAAAAAACCCCTACTTTTGGAATCATTTACAACTTGACACAAACCTGGAGAAGTATTATGCTGTAATTGCTGACATTTCAGATTGATCCTCCCATGGTTTCCGTGTCACTCAGTAATGTCTGAAGTCCTTGGTGAGGCCTACACACCTCTCTGACCTCACCTCCTACCTCTTTCCCCTTTGTCTGCTTTGCTGGAGCTGACCTTGCTAATCCTCAAACATGCAGAGATGCTCCAGCCTCAGGGCCTTTGCACTGGCTGTTCCCTCTGCCTAGAGCACTCTTTCTGCATATATCTGCATGGCAGCCTCCATCACTGCCTTCAACTCTTCACTCAAAACTCATCTGGTCAATGAGGCCTACCCTGACCACCCTTTTCATAATCATATCTCTCCCCCTCCCCCTAATCTCCCCACCTCCATTTGTACAGTACTCCTTCCCTTCTAATATACTGTACAATGTATCTATTCACTGTTTACTTTTTATTAGATAATCCTTCTCTTCCTGCCCCACTTAAATGTACTCTCTATTAAAGTGTGCCTATTTGCTCTCTGATATGTCCCAGGTGTTTAGGGCAGTGCCTGGCATACAGTAGGCATACAATAATGACTTGGTGAATCAGTAAGTAAAGATGACCTTTTAATCACACTCCTTCCCCTGTTTAAAATCCTTCCAAGGCATCTTACTCTACAGGTTACTCATGGGGTAGAGCAGCTTTTTGTGGGTCCCATGGTCATCTCCAGCCCCCACAGCCAGTCTGGGCCCGTCTGCTTCCAGTATCAAGGGCATGGGCTATAGTTGTCCCTTTGTCTCTCCCTGCCCTGCTATTGTGGACTGAATTGTGTCTCCCCGCCAGATTCATATGTTTAAGCCCTGACGCCCAATGTGCCTGTTTTGGGAGATAGGGCCTTTAGAGGAATAATTAAGTTAAATGAGGTCGTAGGGTGGGTCCCTGATCCAATAGACTAGTGCCTTTATAAGAAGAGACAGCAGAGCCCTCTCTCTGGTGGCATGCACAGAGAAAATGGCCATCTTCAATCCAAGGCAAGAGCTCTCACCAGAGACCAATCCTGCTGGCCCAGGGCTCTTGGACTTCCTGTCTCCAGAACTGTGAGAAGGTAAATTTCTATTGTTTAAGCCACCCAGTCTGTGGTATTATGTTATGGCAGCCAGAGAAGACTGATAAACCTACTTTCCTAGTCTGTCTGACTGCCTTCAATCCACTGACTATGTTCCCAGGTGCATACCCGTCCCTCGGTAGATGGTTGAGGAATGGAAGAAAAGATAATGCAGTCAGAAGACTGATTTTGGTAAAACATACAAATAAATAATGAGTCATCTCTTAGCCAAGACACTTGAGAGGCTAAACTGTTTAATTTTCAGCTGGGTCTCGTGTAAACACAGCTGTGAGTGTGGAGGTAGGGAGGAGGGGGCCTGGGAGTGAAGCCAGAGGTTCTGGGTTCAAGCCCTGGTTCCCCATTTATTAGATGGGGAGCTCGAGCAGGGTCTTTAACTGCCTGACCTCGATTTCCCCAACTGTGAAACAGGCTCCCTGTCTCCTAAGCAGGTATTAAATGGTGTGTGAGACTAGCCGTGTGCTAGCACATAGGACTCGCTCAGTGAGACTGAGTTTATATTAGCGGTATTAGTGATTCCTATTCCTTCATTTATTTAACACATGTTTATGGAGAACCTGCTAACTGTTGGGGAGTCGACTTGTACTGGGCATACGGAGGTGAACTTCGTGAACCTGAGTCCTGCCTTCCTGGAAGGCGCAGTCCTGATGACCTCAGAGCCGAGCCACTGGATACAAGATCCCATTCACTCCTTTAACAACCGATGGGCTATTGGTGTCGCACCGTCCTCGAGTGCAGAGGCCACACAGGCTCCAAGCGGCCGCGCCCACCCAGGGTCACGGAGCAGATGTTAGAATTGAGCCATCAGGTCCTCTGGCCCGGGAAGTGCAGGGTGGGGGCTGCGCTGACTCCTCTCTCCTCCGCGGAGCTGGGCCGGGGGTCCGCAACGCCCCTGAGGCCCCCTCTCTCCCCCACGACGTGCCACTCCCACCGCCCCGGCCTCCCTGCGGCTCCGGGTGCCACCGCGCCCGGCGGGCGGGCTGCCGGGAGCTGGCCGAGCACGTCTCAGCCGTAAACAAGGCGCCAGGCATGTTCCGCGGTGAACTTGGTCGATTTAGACACTCAGCCCTAATTGCTGCGAGCCCGGGCCGCGGCACCCGCGCGGGGGGGATGTGCCTCGGCGCCGCCCGGCCCAATTGTTCCCATTTATCCCGGTCTCGCCCGCCCGGTGGGGAGCGCGCCGCCAGGAAACGCCTCCGTCCTCAATCCGAGCGGCGGAGCTGCGGGATCGATGGCAGCCTTGTCCGGAGGCGCCCGCCCGCGGTCTATCCCCGAGCCGGGAGACCGGTCGATGCGTCGCGGCCTTCGCGGGTCCCCGCGGCCGCCGCGGGAAGGGATGCTGCTGGCCCGTCGGGCAGAGGCCGCGCGGTGCCGCGCCTCCCCGGGCCAGCTCCGTCGGGCTCTGGGGGAGCCCTCGGGCAGTGCGAGTGTGGGCAGCGGGCCGGGGACAGCACTGGGCCGAGGCGGTGGCGGTGCGGGAGCCGACGGGGCTCCGACCGCAGGGAAGTCTGCCCTGGCGGTCTCTCACCGCCTCCTCCCTCCTTGCACTGCTCACCTCGCCCCCGTCGCCCGTCCGCTCCTCGTCTCCATCTTCACTCCTTTCGTCTTCTTCCTCCCCACATGGCATCTCATCTTTCTCTTGTCCTCTCTCCTGTGCTCTCCCCCCACCCCTCGCTCCATCTTATATCTCACGCCTTCGTTTTTCTCCCGCACCTTGCCCCCTTCTTTTCATTAACTAGTGGTCCGGGCTACAACTCCCAGAGGCCGCTCCCTCCCCTCCCGTAGTCTCTCGGTCACTCTCGGCTCGCTCGCTGCGGGCAAGTACTTTTATGGGGTTTACCGCGCCGCCGCACCCCTACTCCGTCCCCTGTCCCCCCCTCACCCACGCGCCATCTCGTTTTAATGTTGCCTGATTGATTGAGAGGCTGTATAGCCAGGCCTCCAGGCAGAGGTGCTGGTCCCAGGCACTGGGTAATAATTGCTTACTAGAGGGTAGGAAGACCCTCTCAACCCTTCAAACGGAATCAGGATAATGTCAGCAAAATTAAACTCAGGCCCTCTAATTACCTCCTCAGTTCACTATTAATGTTTTCATTTGAGCTCATGTTGAATAAGTCTTTGTCAGAGAAAATCAGCAACACCAGTCTGCAGACAGTCAGAGAAATGCAAAGAACCCAAAGCAGAGGAGGGAGCTTTTTGCTTAGAACCCCCCCAAACCTTTGAAAAAATAACCCCCATGGCTGTGTGTCCCCCCATTCCCGCAGTTATCTTTCTTCATAAGCTCATAAAAAGTAAGTCTTCGAATGCACAGGGTGGGTATCAGGACAGCTACTAACACTTTCCCACCTGAGGAGTCACACTGGGCTGTAGGCATTATCATCTTCCAAAGGGTTCTGTCTGCTCCCATCAGAAAAAAAGCATGTTACAATGGGGTTTTTCTGCTAGCCATTACTTCAGAAAGTTCAAATACCCATCTCCCTTTTGAAACCTTCCCCTTACTCTTGGAGTGGAGTGGCTGCAGGCTCTCGCAGCCTGAGAGCGGTCTGTTCCATTATCTACAAACATTTCAGATTCAAATAGGGGGGAAGGATGTTTCTGATTAACCTGCAGGGTCCTCTGCTGTGTTGAGCCCACCTTTGCCTGCCTGCCCTGGGTGATTTCTGATTTTGTTGAAAAATTAGTCAAAAACAAGAACCACAGTATTAGTGGATAAAAAGTAGTTAAAATTAGAATTGCGATAAAGTGAACTTTCCTCTCCCTCCCCACCCATTTCCTCCCCTAGTTTTAGTTGGACTTTAGGGGGTTTACTATTTGTGCGTGAGGATGGGAGCAAGAGAGCTATTTGCTTCTGCCTCACTTTTACAAAAGGGCCTCAAAATTAGACTTTTGATGTGGTCTACTGATAAATGGAGTCTGCGGTAAATTCGTATAATAGCGTGAATTGCAGAAAGGCCTCTCTTTCACAAGACACTTTACTGCCAGCTGCCAAAAGGTGGTCAAGAAAACCGTGCAAATCTATTGTACAATAATGTTGACTTAAAAAAATCTATATGCACAACGTGAGAGTTACAAGTTAAGTTTTATTTGGGGCAAAATGAGGACTGCAGCCCAGGAGACAGCGTTGCAGAAGATAACTCTGCGAAACTGCTCCCAGGAGGCAAGGGGAGGAGCCAGGATATATAGGAGTTTTGCAATAAACAGCAGGTTATTGGGAACGTCAAAAGATTATTGTTAAATAAAGAAAACCAGGTATGTCAAGTTAAGGAATTTAACGCTTTTCTCTGTATGGGAAGGTGCGGGAGTCTGGGCTCACTGAACTCATTCCTTTGATATATATGCACCTCAGCTATCCGGGCCCTGCGTTTTCACACCCTGAGTTTCCTCAGGGCTCACCACAGGGAGTGGCTGCAGTCTGATGGCTGCTAGATGGCAGGTATTCTTTTCAGCCCTGAGGATACTCAGGGCTGACCAGCTCGTGGTGGAGGGCTGCAATCACTGGTGACTGTAACATCCTTTGTTCATTGATAAGGCAGGAAATATTCCATTTATCAATATTCCATTTATCAATAACTTTGAGGAGAACCGTGCCCTTGGAGGCCTTGCTTACAGTCAGAGAGCACGTCCCTTTCTTTAGTGGCAACGCATGTGCCATTAACGGAGCACACAGCTTGCAGTGCTCTATGAATTAATGTTTTCAGTGAACTGCATTTATTTTGTGATTAGCACCACTACACTGTATTAATCTCTTCGTGTGAAAACACTTGCTTGTTAAAAGTATACATTAAGAATATCTCATCATTTTTATAACCGTCTTTTGGCATTTATTCATTTAGTTCAATTATACCAGCATTCTCATAAAATAGGTTTAACGTCTTCTGACTCTCAGGGGCCCTTGGGAGCCATTCCTGATTTTTGGGAAGCCCAGCATCCATCTCCCTTCAGTATTTCCTTTGGAGATCACCTTTTCCCAACTGTCAGCTCAGGAAGTTCTAGTTGGAGTGCGTCTGGACCTAGTTGGCCAATCAGAACACTGGATTTCCCTTGAGATGGGCATGTGACCACATTTCCCATTGAGTTTGAATTTCAGAACTTTGTTTTAGACTGCTGTGGAAGACTCTGCTGTGTGCTTTTCTGCTGGGGCTGCCAAGGCCTTGGGTTCCTGGCAGCCATTTTGCCACCATGAGGTGAAGACAGGCTGAAAGTGGATCCAACATAGAAGACTGAGAGAAGGAGAGGGAGAAGTATCAGTCATTCACACCCTGCTGTTGATTTAAACCAGGGGGAATTGTCCTTCTAGCCTGAATGAGAGTGCTGGGAGGGGTTTTAGAGGTCAAAGTCTAATAGTCTCATTTCACAGGAGGGGAAACCAAGGCCTAGAGACCTGGAAGACCGAAAGAGCCAGAGCCAGCCTGAGTATACAGTACTCCCTGTTCTCTTGTCTGCAGGAAGTCTGATGGCCATGGTGGAGAAAAAGGGACCTATGAAAAGCAGGTCCTGCGATAAAACAACCGAAATCCAGACTTTTAATTAAATTAAACTCATTAGACATTCTTTGGAGCAGCTCCTATTTTCATACAGATATATGATAAATATCTGTCAAAGGCCAGCTATGTGTACTGTGTCAGGCACTGTGCGGGCACC
The DNA here is from genome assembly GCF_059928025.1 of Delphinapterus leucas. Lineage (NCBI taxonomy): Eukaryota > Metazoa > Chordata > Mammalia > Artiodactyla > Monodontidae > Delphinapterus > Delphinapterus leucas. Next base: position 26,055,365 of record NC_143148.1, read on the forward strand.
GTGGGTACAGTGGTATGCCAAAGCAGACTTGGGGTAAGAGCTCACGGGCTGCTGAAAAGGGGCTGTGTGCCTCATATACTGCCCAACCCAAGGAGGATCAATGGCCGTACTCTCTCACTGTGCAGTGCACAGCAATATGGCAGCTCTCGGGGCTCAGGAAACAGTTATTCCTGGATGTTGTCAGCCCCGTGGATGGGAATGCAGAAGCAAATGACACGGTGCCCCCGCCCTGTAGGAGTTTTGCTCTGTCACATGGGACATCCCTTCATAAGGTCTAATTCCCTGACTTTAAAAACAATGAGAAGAGTGCCAGGGGCACACGAGGAGAAGCTACCTCATGCCCTGCTGAATGCCAAGCTTTCTTAATAAGTTTCAGTGATTGGGAAGAGGGGGATGGTGAGTGGGGAAGCCAGAGGGGAACTGATGGAAGAGAAATGCTGTGGCCAATTAGCTGAAATGTTACAGTCAGTGCATTCCAGCCTGACGGGCTCATTAAGCCACAGAGCTCCTTGACAGTTTTTGGTTGTAGCTAAGAGCTGACGTGGACCCTCCACTTTGCATATGTGTGCCGTCGCGTGCTTCTGCGTGTGCCCTGCTGCCTGTGCCTCTCAGCTCCCCTGGTGCTCTCCCCTGCTGCCCACCTCCAGGGTCTGTGCTGGCCGTTCCACCCTGAAGTCTTTCCCAAATACCAAATGAATTCCCTACATGTGCAGATTATGTTTTCCCCTTGAAAGTTTAATCTGAATGCTCAATGTTAGGTTGCCAAAGGCTGTGAACTAATTTCTCCTGTCATTGCCACTTGGTGAAAATGTCATCATTAGTGAGGCAGGAGATGCTAAAGAAAGGCTGGAAGGGGAGAAGAGGATGGGGAAGAGGGTCCCAGACCCTCCTGGAGACTCCTAAATGCCATAGCAATTAGAGACCCAGGGCCAGGTGAGGGAACCGCGCAGGTGGGTGTCCAGGTGCATTCAGGGGGCTGACCGCTTGGCCGTGTTCCCTGGGAGGAGGGGAGCTCACTTGACCAGTGTGCCCTGGGGACAGGCAGCCGTAGTCCCTGGTGGCCTCTTAATGAGAAACATTCCTAGACGAGAGATCTGCCTTTTGCAAAATCACTGTTCCCTCTGTGACCTGGTGTGGCTTATGTAAGGGTCCTTGCAAGAGTGACTCCTTGCAACTGGGCTGGGGAGCCTTTATGAGCAAATTTGCCTGCTGCCTGTGACTGGTCTCTGAGAACTCAGCCAGCTGCCAGGGTCAACGCAAAGCTAAGTTCCACCCTCAGAAATGCTTCCTGTCCTGCCACGTCTGGTTATCTTCATTTTCCTGGTCCCTGTCAATTGTTTTCGCATCCTTGTCTTACATTTTATGTGATTTTCTTTTGCTTAAAAATGTATTTTTGAAATTAGCAAATAATTTCATTAAAAAGCACTGAAAACATAACCGATACCCATTGACTCTTCCTACCTCCATCCCTGATCACACACAGTTGTGATTTCTTTGTGCTAAATTTCATAGGTCACCTCATATTCAGTTTGGGAGTGAACAATTTACAAACCGAACAGGAACAAATATTGATTGGGTACCTACAGTGTGCAGCAAGAAATGTGCCACATTCTTTCATCATTATTCTTCCCATTTCATCCTCACAAACAGCCCGATGAGATAAGCACTATGGTCCCATTTTCCCGACGAGGGTCAGAAATGGCCAATGATTTGCCCCAGAGTTTGCAGCGCAGTAAATGGCTGAGCTGGGATTTGATTCTGAGACTAACTGACTTCTAGCACTTCTTAAATTATTTATATCACATTCCTGTTAGTGGGTTGTAATCAAAGCTGGATTAATTACAACTCTTGGGGCATGGATTGTTGCAGTTAACTCCTTCTGTCTCTAGGCCTCAGTCCCCTCATCTGTGCAATGGGTATAATGTTCTGGGCCCTGGCTCCCTCACCAGGGTATTGTGGGGACTAAATTGGTTAACACATGGGCAAAGTGGTAGCAAAGCAGTGTTAGTCAGTGTGAGGAACATGAATGAGTCATATAGAGTCTTCCCAACATCTTCCTAGTAGCCTCGGGCCTGCAGCTTATCATAACAATCGTGACCTAGAATAAGCCTCTGCTGGGATCTGGAAGTCCAAGTCCAGGGCTGAGGAAGGGAAGGTGGGTGGTTGGAAGCTTCCTCATCTAGAACCTGTATCCTCTCACCCACTGCTTAAAAATTGGTGATCTCATTTTCAAAACTTGACTCGTTTCCCTCCTGCTCCCAGGAAAGCAATTACATTTCCACAGCAAAGTCTGCTTTCAGACCCTCCTGTTGCCACCCTTCCAAGCAGATGGGCTTGTGTCCCATCTCGGACCCATCATGGAGGATGGGCGTGAGACCGTTGGTACTTGGTTGGCAAGCACTGCTCAGACGTTCCCCGACACCTGGGTCTTATCATGGGCCGGTGGACAGGTGGGCTTCTCAGGGGCTGGCTCAACTGACCAGGGTGGCGGTCAACTCTGGTTGGACAAGTAGAGGGGACTGGGATCCTGGGACCAGGGGCTGGTTTCAAGGCTGGCCTGGAAAGACATCAGGAATGTATTTTGAACAATTACTTTGGCCTTTGTATGCATCTGCTGCTCTGAGCAGCTTCCGAGATGCCCAGCCAAGGGCCCCATCAGGCTGGGATTTTTTCATCAGGCAATGAAGTCCCTTTCCCTCCTGGCCTGCATCCAGAAGCCTAGGGAACCATCTTCCCATGCTGAATGCAGAGTTCAGGGCTGCCAAGCTTATCTCTAAGCCCAGGGGCCCACACTGCCTTCCTCCAGCACCTTTAGTGTTTCTTTGGTTCTAGAGCACTTACCCCAAATACTCACCCTCCAAAAATAGAGCAAAAGGAAGCAAATGGAAATGGCCATTCATTGGAAATTCTGTAAAATGTCAGTATCTTTTAACTAGACACAGACCAGACCCTGAGATGCCCGAGGGCTTTGGGGTCAAGGCCTAAATCACAGCCCTGGGGGCCCTGGGTTACAACAAGCCCCACTGAGCACCTTCTGTGCGGGGAGGCCTCGGCTTGTTGCTGGGAGACAAGAATCCTTGCCTTTAAGGAACCCCCAGTTTCATAGCTTCCTGGGGGTGAGGGCAGGCAGGAGTGAGGGCCTGCTCTCAGGAGCTGACTCTGTAAAGGAGGAAAGGTTGAGAGTCAGGAAGGTAAGATGGCATCCTCTTTCTTTTTCTTTCAGGTCAACTTTACAAAGGATTTTTTCCCCCCTCATTACCTTATTTATCCCTCTCAATAACTCTGAGAGTAATCAGGGAAGGAATTTATCCCCACTTGGGGGCACTGAGGGTCAGAGGGGCCAAGAGATCTTTCCAAGGTCACTCACCCACTGTGAGAATTGAAGCCAAGACTCATATGTATTTGTCTAACTCCAAGTTCAACCAGTGCCTGCCTCCAAGGATCAGTGCTTCACCTGGGTACTTTGTGAATGATGCAAGTTGTTGGAGGTGTTTGGGGGGCAGAGAGAGAGCCTTAGGACAGGGATAGCCCAGGAAGGCTTCTTGAAGGAGGTGGGTCTGGACTGGCCAAGGAGAGAATCTGGACAGGTAGAGGGTGAACGACCTCTCAAGGTTGCTCTCTGCCCAAAATCTCTCTGATTTTGCAGGATCCAGATGCCATCCTTGCCTCTCTCTCCACCTGTCTCATCAGGGACCAAAAGGCTCGAAATTAAAAAGTTGTCATTTGCTGGAACAAGGCAGCTTCGGGCCCTGGGGCCTGTCCGATGAGGGCCATGCTTGACGGTGCCTGTTCACAGCCTGCCTGGGCTAAGGGGATCGGAAAGTCATTACCATCTGGCTGCTGAGCCACACTGGTCAAAGAAAGGACACAATGGCTTGGTTGGGGTCACCGTCACCCAAGCTCAGGTTGGAAGCTACATCTGGGACTGTGTTGTACCTTGACCTCCCTTCCTGCCACTTCCCTCCAGCTGCTCCCTGACCCATATCCCAGTCTTGACCTGGGCCTCGGGAGAGTTACTGAGAAAGTCTGTAAACTTAGATACTTTCATTTCTATGAGAGAAATTTCCATAGCTTTTGCTTTGACCTTCACGTGGTGATGGTTCCTGGAGTGTCTGCTCCGGGCCAGGTGCACTGTCTGTGTTGGGGGTGCAGAGAGAGGTCAGGCACTCTTTTCCTTTGTCAGAAACTGTGTCTGGTGTGGGATTATATGACAGGGACTTGACTTCACTTGTTTCTTGCTTGTGGCTCATATGCTCCACAACAAAAGAAGGGCCTGGGTTTCAGATCTGGGAAGCAGAAGAGCAACTGTGGGCAGGGCAAGAGGCAACAACTCCAATGCTTAGAGATCCAGGCAGTGAGGTGGGCCAGGTGGGGAATGTGGGGACCCGGTGACTGCAAATCTCATCCAAAAGGGGTGTCACTCAGCTCTGGTCACCTGCCTCTGGACGAAAGTGGGCCCAGGTTGCCACATTTCTGGACTTTCCAAGAGAAGCTGGAGATCTGGAATTTTAAGCATATGAATCTCTGAAATAGTTGACAAAAATTCACATAATTCTTTAAAAACATGTACACATGTGTGCGTGTCAGTTTTGGGCCACGAGTCATGACCACGTCTCTGTATTAGAAAGAGAATGTCAGCGGGAGGTCCCTGGTGGCCTAGTGGTTAGGATTCTGGGCTTTCACTGCCGTGGCCCAGGTCCAGTCCCTGGCTGGGGGACTGAGATCCCACAAGCTGCGTGGCACGGCCCCCCACCTCCATAAAAAAAAGTCTGGAGAGTAAAGGAGGAAAGAGTTGGGAGGATATAATCAGAGATGCTAAGTTGATCTATAAAATAAAGGGCTAGGAATGAGAAAGTAAGAGAAAGAAACACCCTGCATGTTGGGGTGTGGGGGAAGATTTGGGGTTTTGCCTGAGAGACATTTGAGGGAAGTAGTCAGGTGTGAGAGATATTTGAAGTGGAGGAAAGGATTTTGATCAAGATTGTTTTGGGGTTATGAATTAGATCACTTTTAATGTACTCCAGTCAAAATTGATATTACTTTACAGAATTTTCACTTGGCTGTTGGCTGAGGTTTTTTTTTTTTTTTTTTTTTTTAACATAAACTCTTACAAGCCTGGATTACATGGAACCACAGCTTATATTTAGGTTATAAGTATTATGTAGGAGATTCAATTTCTTGACTTATCTGGAGTAATTTTGATGAATTCATTATAATGTGCTTGGTGGGACAGAGAAGAAAAGAGTTAGTGAAGGTGATTCTGCCAGGCTTTCCATCCTGTAGTCCCAAAGGAAGCAGGAATTGAATCTCCATGCCCCCCGTCAGTCTCAGCTCTCACACACTTCTCATGGTGTGAGCTTTCTGTACTGAATATGGTTTGAGTTAGGATGTGTATGTGTGTGTGTGTGTGTGTGTGTGTGTGTATTTTTTGTTCAACATGGATCCTAACCATAAGCCAACCATTTCAGTTACTACCTAAATCAAGAAACAAAGATTTGTTCCAAATCTGGAGAAGACAGGATTATTGACTGGTTGATAAATATTCTATGACTGCATCCTTCTGAAGGATTTTCAAGGGTGATTTTGAACCTGTGTGATTTTTGTCTTGTGTGCTGCCTTTATAACCTACTCTTCACGTGAATGTAATGTGTTGGTTATAAAATCATAAAGAAAGTACTGTGACTGTTCAGGGAAAGTGCTGACTATCTTTAAAGATGTGGCGGGGTATGATGGATAAAGGGAAGGAAGGGTTGAGGAAGGCTTTACCGAGGATGGATAGGGCCTAAATCGATGTTTGTCAGACTTGAAGATGTAGGAGTGATAATACAGGAGAGAGACATCTGAGGCAGAGGGAATGGTGTGTGCAAAGCAATGAGAGGAAAAAATATTGACCGATCTGGGAAATGGCATGGCATTTGCTGTGGTTGGTGGTGATAATTATGGTGGACAACTCAGGCCATGGCTAGATTATTCAGTTTAGTACGCCATGACAAGAAGCTTGGTGTGTTAGCCCAAAGATCATATTTTGAAGCAGTGGGGGTGGTGGGTAATACCATTTTCCAAACTGACCTTCCAAGTCCAGTTCAAGAAGGTAGGAATGTGGACAAGATGACTTTGAAGGTTCCATCCACCTCTGTGATTCTGAGTTTATTTCCTATGTCTTCTCTCTTCCAAGGAGGCTTCTCAATTGTCCATCCCAGCAGGCAGTTTCCTTGTTTATGTGATTATAGCATTTCCTGTATGACCCTCTCAACATAGTACCTATCATATACTTTGTTTATTTAATCATTCATTCCTTCAGCACATATTTGTCTGTGCTTTCTCCATTATAGGTATAATGTTAGATTTTGTGTATAAAAATAGATGAACAAGATGGACATAACCCCTACTTCCATGGAGCTTATGGTACAGCAGGGAGGCAACATTACACAAATAACGATGTAAATTCCAGAGATTTATAGGCATTTTAAGATGTCATGAGATGACTTGATTGCTTCTGAGGGGTAGAAGACCAAAGATGACTTCCCCAAGAAGTGTGTTTTTTTTCAACTGAAAATAAAAGAGAGGTAGAAATTAGGAGTAGAGGGTAGCAAGAGTACTTCAAGTGGAAACAGCAGTGTGGACCAAGGCCTTGGGGTGGGAAGGGCTTGTATGTGAGGAACTGAAGAAAGAGCAGCATGGCTGAGGTGTGGAGGGGGATGAGGGAGAGGCTGAGACTGTAGAAGCAGTTCCGGCGGACTACTGGAAGTGTTGTAAAGTCTTCCTTTGGGGTAACAGGAAGTCACTGAAAAATTTTGACATGATACTATTTGCATTTTACAAAGATTACTCTGCAGTGGGGAGACTGGCTAGGAGGGCCAGACAAGATAGAGTTTAGGGGGCCTTTACAAGGATGAAGGCTGGATTAGGTGTGGTAGTGGAGACAGAAGTGGACGGATTTTACTAATACTTGTTTGATTAGCTACAGGAGATGAGGGAGATGGGGTTTGTTGAGGGCTTTGGGCTTTTGTGTATATACCACAGCCCACCAAGTGGTCAATAACTTCAGTGGTTCCTCCACCTGTAGAATAATTGATTTTTTATATTATAGGTACTTAATAGATTTTAAAAAACATAACAGCTTTACTGAGATATAATTTGTATACCATACAATTCACTTATTTAAAGTGTACAATTCAGTGTTTTTTTACTACACTCACAGGGTTGTGCACCCATCCCCACAATCAATTTTAGAACATTTTCAACATCTTCCCAAAGAAATCCCACACCCATTAACAGTCACTCCCCATTTCCCCCTACTTCCCACAGCCCTAGGCAACTGCTAATCTATTTTCTATCTCTATGGATTTGCCTAATCTAGATATTTCATAGAAATGGAATCATAAAATATAAGGCCTTTTCTGTCTGGCTTCTTTTACTTAGCATATTGTTTTCAAATTTTATTCACATTGTAACATGTGCTAATATTTCATTCCTTTTAATTGCCAAAGGATTTCCCATTGTATGGATAGACCACATTTTATTTATCCACTCATTAATGGATGGACATTTGGGTTGTTTTTACTTTTTGGCTATTAAAAATAATGCTGCTCTGCGTTATTTACAATAGCCAAGACATGGAAGCAACCCAAGTGTCCATCAACAGATGAATGGATAAAGAAGATGTGGTACATATATACGATAGAATATTACTCAGCCATTACAAAGAGTGAAATAATGCCATTTGCAGCAACATGGATGGACATGGGGATTATCATACTAAGTGAAGTAAGTCAGAGAAGGACAAATATAATGTGATATCACTTATATATAGAATCTAAAAAATGATACAAATGAACTTACAAAACAGAAACAGACTCCCAGATATAGAAAACAAACTTATGGTTACTAAAGGGGAAGGGCTCGGCGCAGGGAGGGATAAATTAGCAGTTTGAGAGTAACATATACACACTACTATATATAAAATAGATAATCAACAGGGACCTATTGTATAGCACGGGAACTATACTCAATATTTTGTGACAAACTATTTGGGAAAAGAATCTGAAAAAGAATATATATATATATATATATATATATATCACTTCGCTGTACACCAGAAACAAACACAACATTGTAAATCAACTATACTTCAATAAAAAAATTATCCTTCAAAAAAAAATAATGCTGCTATGTGTAAGGCCGGATCTTAACAAACGGCACCGCGAAACAGAGGAAAGCTTCAAGTGAGCTTTATTAGGGAGTGCTCCCGGGCGAGGTTCACTGGTCCGAGAGAAAGGGGCCAGAGAAGTGGCACCCGGGCGAGGGTTGGGCAAGATGTTATAGGGGAAGAAGGGAAAGGGGTGTGGTGAATCTGGGAGGGCGCAGGGTATTCCTTATTTGGTGGTCTTTTCGGGTATCCTGGGGGACCGTTGGGGCGGGAAGGCTGGGCTGGGTTCAAAGTCCCCAGGTCAGTTCCTGGAACTGGGTGGTCCGGAATGTCTCCAGGGAAGTTTCTGGAACTGGGTGGTCCGGAGAATTTCGGTCTGATGCAACCTGTGAATCTGATTGTGTTCCCCTGCCTCGGGCCAGTCGGCCTTACATCCCGACATCTTTGGTGTAATGGGGCGGCGTTCTGATCTCTGGCTACTTCATGCTGAATGGGGGCGTCGAAAGGGGAGTCGGGCGACCAGAGGTCCGAGGCTTAGGGGAGACCAGTGGGGGGTTCTGTAGGAAGCAAGGTGTAAGGACCGAGGAGCATTTGGTTTGTGGCCACCTGAGAGACTTCCTCCATGCGCCTGCGAAGGAACCTCCTTTGTCGGCCATCAGGAGATCCAGGGCTCGTTGATTTTGGAGGGCAACTCGGGCTACTGAGGTGATCTGGCGCTAGAGAGAGGTGATGGAGGCGGCAGAAGCCTCGATGGCTAGCTGGAGTTTCTGTTCTAGGTCACGGGATGTTGAGACACTGTGTGTTAGGGCTCCTTCCCCGATGCCCGCAGCAACGAGAGAGGAGGCGAGGGACATGCCTGCGACCATAGGGAGAAAGATGGCCCTTTGGCCCTTAGAGAGGTCGAGGGCCCGCGTGAGTGCTATCAGTTCAGCCCTTTGAGAGGTTGTCCCTTCTGGGAGGCTGTTAGCCTCGATAATAGTTGAGATAGTTACCACCACATAGGCTGCCTGTCGGCGTCCGTCAGGACCGAGTATTGAGCTGCCATCTACGAAGAGAGTGCGGTCCGGGTTTGAAAGAGGGGTGTCAAAGAGTTCCTCTCTCGGCGGGCTGAGGGCCTCTACGACTTGGAGGCAGGAGTGGGAAGGGGAGGTCCCGGTATCGGAGATAGGCAAGAGGGAGGCCGGGTTCAGGCGAGGGGAGAGATCAAGAGAAATAGCTGGGTTTTCAATGAATAGTAGGTGGAACTCCTGGATGCGGGAGGGGCCCAGGAGGGAGAGAGACTTGTGGCCTAGGAGGTCGACCAGCCGGTGGGAGGAAAACACGGTTAGTGGGTAGGCCACAGTCAGTTTGAGTGTTTGTTTGGTCAGTTTGGCTGCCACTGCTAGGGCCCGAAGGCATGGTTGCCATCCCCGAGAATGGTTGGGTCTAGCTGTTTGGAGAGGTAAGCCACGGGGCGGTAGGAAGGCCCTACAGGCTGGGCAAGGAGTCCAGTGGCTATTCCGGCCCGTTCATCCACAAAAAGGTGAAAAGGTCGGTTTGGGTTGGGCAGAGAAAGGGGAGGAGAAGATATCAGAGCGTTACGGAGGGTGAGAAAGGCCTGTCGAGCGGCGGAAGGAGAGGTGAGGGGTGCTTGAGGGGTTTCTTTAGCGGCTAGATATAAGGGTTTAGCGAGGAGAGCAAAGTTAGGGATCCAGTGTCGGAAAAATCCTATAAGGCCCAAAAAGGAGAGAATTTGTTCCACTGTTTCCGGAGGCTGGAGTTCACGGATAATCCGGGTGCGGTCGGCTGTTAGACCTTTTGTGGTAGGGGTAAGGTGGAGCCCCAGGTAGGTTACAGAAGATACAGATAACTGAGCCTTGGCTGGGGAGACCCGATAACCTCGAGAGCCAAGGTAATTGAGGAGATCTGCAGTATGTTGTCTTGAGAGGCTGAGAGACGGGCTACAAAGGAGGAGGTCATCTACATATTGAAGGAGTGTGCTGGGGGTAAGGGAGCAGGAAGTGAGGTCCCGTGCCAGCGCCTGACCAAAGAGGTGAGGACTGTCACGGAAGCCCTGGGGAAGAACTGTCCAGGTGAGCTGACTGGAAGTATGAGTATCCGGGTCCGTCCAGGTAAAGGTGAAGAGGAAATAGGAGTCGGGATGTAGGGGGATAGTGAAAAAGGCATCTTTGAGATCCAGAACCGTAAAGTGGGCTGTGGATGGGGGGATATGGGAGAGCAAGGTGTATGGGTTTGGTACTACTGGGTGGAGAGGAATTATGGCCTCATTGATTATTCGGAGGTCCTGGACCAGGCGATAATCCCCAGAGGCCTTGCGGACAGGCAGGATGGGGGTGTTGCAGGGAGAGTCAGTGGCGATAAGGAGTCCCTGGTTTAGGATTCTGGTGATAATAGGTTGTAGGCCCCTAAGGTGAGTCTCAGAGATGGGAAATTGGGCCTTGATGGAAATTTGGAGGGGTCCTTTAGGCGGATGAGAACGGGGGAATGGTGTGTTGCTATTATGGGCTTAGAAGTATCCCAGACTTGGGGATTGATTGGGTTCAGTGTGATTGGAAGAGGGGGATAGGAGGGGGAGGGTTCTAGAGACAGGCCGAGAAGAGGAAGCAGGAGTTGGGAGGAGGGGACCTTAGGGTCAAGTCTAACCAGCTGGAGGGAGGCCCCTAAGTGGAAAAGGACGTCTTGGCCTAGCAAGGGAACTGGGCAGGATGGTATGACTAAGAAGGACTGAGTAAAAGGGAGTCCTTCGATATGACATGGGAGTGGACCGGTCTGGAGTGGGAAGGATGGTTTGCCATCAATACCCATGACCGAGATCTGGGAAGGAGAAACTGGCCCGGAATAAGTAGGCAGGACCGAATAGGTAGCCCCCGTGTCCACCAGAAATGAGATGGACTTACCCGCTACCTGTAGCGTTACCCTGGGCTCGGCGAGAGTGATGGGGGTCTTCGAGCCCGGGCGCCGTCAGTCGTCAGCCAATCCCAGCAGTTCGAGTGGTAATGCCGTTGTGTCGGCCTGCCCCCCCGCGTGGAGACGCTGAGGGCGGGCCAGTCGTAGGGCAGTCACTCTTCCAGTGGCCCGTTAGCCCGTGCTGGGACAGGGCTTAGAAGGAGGTCGGGGATTGGGACATTGGCGAGCCCAGTGGCCTTCTTTTCCGCATTTGAAGCAGGCCCCCGTTGGGGTTGCCTTTTGCGGACCCCGTGGATGCTGTGATCTGGGAGATGGTCGGCCTTAGGGCGGCTACAAGAGCTTGGGTTTGGAGGGCCACCTTCTGGTGCATCCGAGCCTGTCGGATGGATTCTGCCAAATCCTCACAGCCATTGTAGACTTTAAAGGCCACCTTTACCAGATCTCGAATAAGGGTTTGAGGGCCGTCTTCTGCCCGTCTTAATTTTTTCGGATGTCCGGGGCTGATTGGGTGATAAAATGGGTGGCTAGGACCGCTGCCCCTGCTGGGGTGTCGGGGTCCAGCCGGGTGTAGAGAGGTAAGGCCTCTGTAAGGCGATTGAGAAAGATAGGTGGATTTTCGTTAGGTTCTTGGGTTATCTCTTTTAGTTTTTCAAAATTGACCACCTTATGAGCGGCGGCCTGCATGCCAGCCAGGAGGCATTGGATCATGAGGTCGCGTTTACGGCGGCCATCTTGGCCATCCTGATAAGTCCAGCCTGGGTCGGTGCCAGGTACGGCAGTCGCTCCGACAGGCGTGGAGTTGTCAGTAAGGTGAACCTGATCTGCATGGTTTCGGGCAGCAGTTTGAATTCTTTCCCGCTCGTCAGGGGTCAGAGTAGAAGATAGGATCACAAAGATATCGTGCCAGGTTAGATCGTAAGCTTGAGAGAGAGAGCGAAATTCTTTGATGTAGTGGGAAGAGTCGGCAGAAAAGGAGCCTAATCGCTTTTCTATTTGAGAGAGATCTTGGAGGGAAAAGGGAACATGAACTCTAACTAATCCTTCCGCTCCTGCTACCTCCCTCAGAGGGCAGAGGAGATTAGGATCTTGGGAGTCGTGAGAGCGTGTAAGCAAGGGGCGTGGGAGGAGAAACCGTTGGTTGGAGGGGCCAGAGCGGGTTCGGGAGGAGGAGGGACCGCTTCAGGGTAGGGTGGAGGTTGGAGAGGAGTTCTGAAGGGGGGAGTGGTAAGAGATTCGGGAAGGTTGGTTAGTGGGGAGGAATCCAAGGGGATTGAGGTTTTGGATGGAGGAGATGTTTGTTTGGCAAGGAGGATTTGAGAGGTAGAACAATTGACACAAAGGGAGGGGCGGGAGCGCAAAAACCAAAAAACCTGGACATAGGGGACCTCAGACCATTTGCCCGTCCTGCGGCAGTAATTATCTAGATCACGGAGGATGTTAAAATCGAAAGTCCCTTCAGGATTGATTGTCTAGAGGATATTGTGGCCAGGCCACAGTGGAATAGAAAATAAGCCGTCGGCGACGGAGATCTTGGGAGAAACCGAGGGCTGTAAAATTGGCTAGGAGACACCCCAGGGGCGTCTTAGGATCTGGTTTCGATTGTGAGGTTCCCATGACCCCCAGTCTGTCCCTGAGTGAATGGAGAGGGAGAGAGGCGTCCCTGGTCTCAGTCTCCAATTCACGGCAGGTTGGAGGGCGGTCCGGCGATTGGGACGTCTCCACAATCACCCGAGGCCCGGCGGGTCGGAGAGCGGTCAGGCAATTGGGACGTCTCCACAGTTGCCCGAGGCCCGGAGAGAGGACGGAAGGATCCCTGACGTGGCCGCGATTAAGGACAGGGAGTCCGGTGGGCAGGGACTCTGAGGGTCGGAGGGAACGAGGGGGACTTACCCCGTTTTCTGCCGGATCGGGTGGATGAGTAGAGGTTCCCTGGTTGTCTCCTGGGGGAGGGGAGGAGCGGCCCGCGCGGTAACCCGTGGGGCTTGGTACCCCTCCCGGGTTTCGGCACCAAATGTAAGGTCGGATCTTAACAAACGGCACCGCGAAACAGAGGAAAGCTTCAAGTGAGCTTTATTAGGGAGCGCTCCTGGGCGAGGTTCACTGGTCCGAGAGAAAGGGGCCAGAGAAGTCGCACCCGGGCGTGGGTTGGGCAAAATTTTATAGGGGAAGAAGGGAAAGGGGTGTGGTGAATCTGGGAGGGCGCAGGGTATTCCTTATTTAGTGGTCTTTTCGGGTATCCTGGGGGACCGTTGGTCCCGCCCCTCGAAAGGCGGGAAGGCTGGGCTGGGTTCAAAGTCCCCAGGTCAGTTCCTGGAACTGGGTGGTCCGGAATGTCTCCAGGGAAGTTTCTGGAACTGGGTGGTCCGGAGAATTTCGGTCTGATGCAACCTGTGCCTCTGATTGTGTTCCCCTGCCTCGGGCCAGTTGGCCTTACACTATGAACACTTGTGTACAAGTTTTTTTTGTGTGGACATATGTTTCCACTTCTCTTGGGTATATATCAAGGAGTGGAATTGCTGGATCATATGGTAACTCTGTTTAAACTTTTGAGGAATTGCAAAACTACTTTCCAAAGTGGCTGCACCATTTTACATTCCTACCAGCGGTGTATGAGGGTTCCGGTTTCTCTGCATCTTCACCAACACTTGTTATTTTCTGTCTTTTTTATTATAGCCATTCTTGTGGGTGTGAAGTAGTATCTCGCATTAGTTTTGACTTGGAGTTCTCTGATGGCTAATGATGTTAAGCAGCTTTTCATGTGCTTATTGGCCATTTACACATTTTCTTTGGAAAGATGTCTATTCAGATTCTTTGTCCATTTTGAATTCAGTTCTTCATTTTTTTATTATTAAGTTGTAGCTGTACTTTATATAGTCTAGATACAAGTTCCTTAACAGATATATGATTTTTGCACATTTTTTCTCATTCTTTGTGTTCTTTCCACTTTCTTCATTGTGTCCTTTTAATTTTGAAGAAGTCCATTTAATCTAGTTTTTCTTTTGTTGCTTATGCAATGGCCTAATCCAAGGTCACTAATTTTTACACCTATGCTTTCTTTTAAGAGTTTTATAGTTTTAGCTCTTACACTTAGGCCTTGATTCATTTTGAGTTAATTTTTGGATGTGGTGATGTAGGGGTATAACCTCATTCTTTTGCATGTGAATAACTGGTTGTTCCAGTACCATCTGTTGGAGAGACTATTGTTTCCTCATTGAATGGTCTTGGCACCCCTGTGAAAAATCAAATGGCCATAGGTGTATGAGCTTATATCTGGACTCTCAATTCTTTTCCATTGTTCTATATGTCGATTCTTATGTTAGTACTACACTGTTTTAAGTACTGTAACTTTGTAGTAAGTGTTGAAATCAGGAAGTGTGAGTCCTTCAATTTTGTTCTTCTTTTTCAGGATTATTTTGGCTTATTTTTTCAAGATTATATTGGTCCCTTGTAATTTCATATGAATTTGAGAATCAGCTTTCCTTTTCTACAAAAAAGGCCCTTGGAATTTTGATAGGGATTGTATTGGATCTATAGATTGCTTTAGGTAGTATTGATATCTTAATATTGTCTTCAGGTTCATGAGCATAGGATGTTTTTATGTTTATTAAGGTCTTTTAAAATTTCTTTCAACAATGTTTTGTAATTTTTAGAGTATAATTTTTACACATCGATTAAATTTATTGAGAGGTATTTTACTTTTTAATGCTACTGTAAGTGAAATTGTTTTCTTAATTTCATTTTCAGATTGTTCATTGCAAGGGTAGAGAAATACAATTGACTTTATATATTGATCTTGTATCCTGCAATCTTGCTGAACTCATCAATTCTAATAGCTTTTTAGTGGATGTCTTTTTCTTTTTTGCGGTATGTGGGCCTCTCACTGCTGTGGCCTCTTCCGGATGCGCAGGCTCAGCGACCATGGCTCACGAGCATAGCCGGTCCGCGGCATGTGGGATCTTCCCAGACCGGGGCACGAACCCGTGTTCCCTGCATCGGCAGGCAGACTCTCAACCACTGCGCCACCAGGGAAGCCCTAGTGGATTTCTTAAGATTTTCTGTACACAAGATCATGTCATCTGGAAGTAGAGATAGTCTTACTTCCTTTCCAGTTGGATGCATTTTATCCCATTTTCTAGTCTAATTTCCCTGGCTAGAATCTTCAGCATGATGTTGAATAGAAGTGCTAAGAGTGGGCATCTTTACCTTGTTCCTGGTAATAAATTTTATTTTAATGAAATTGAATTTAGATGACAAGTTTCTTGAAAACCTCTTAAATGAAAAACAAACAAATAAACAAAAACTCTCGGTAAAACAAAAAACCAAACATGATACTTTGTAGCTATGCACATTCTACTCTGGAAGGCTTATCTGTCCTGAGATCTCTCCATTATGGTGCCTCAGCGTTCAGTGATGGCAGAGAGTGTATTCTTCTGAAACAATGGAAACTGTGATGCATGACTTGGCCCAGAAGCCCCCCTCAAGGAAGAACTTGTTGCCTAGCTGCTGGGGATGCGGGTCAGCAGATGGCCTCCAGCTATCAGCCCATTCAGGGATTATCTGAGCTGTCTTGCCCAAGGTCACACCTCTTCCTGGATGGTTTAAAGGCATGATCATCTTGCCCCAACTCAGGACAATTGTGAAGATGATTCTAACTCTAGAGCTCCCAGTGGGCTTGGCTAAGGCTATTGCCAGGGCTACACTGCACCTCAACTTCTCCGTTCCTTCCTCTTCTGCTTCCTTCTTCTCCTTCCATTATTGTCAATCCCAAGGGCCTTCCTTCATAAACATCTAGCATGCTAAACTACATATCAGAGTCTACTTCCTGAGGAATCCCACCTACAGCACTCATGCCTGCCTGTTTCCATGTTGATGGGACCCAGAACGCAAGTACCTAAATAGGGAGATGTGTCATAAGGATAACATCTTTTGGGGAGATATTTTTTTTTTGGCTGTGCCACGTGGCATGTGGGATCCTAGCTCCCCAACCAGGGATTGAATGCGTGCCCCATGCAGTGGAAGTGAAGAGTCTTAACCACTGCACAGCCAGGGAAGTCCCTGGGGAGATTAAAATGACGGTTTTTCCCCATGTGTGGGCCCTGAGTCATTTCTTTTTTGGGAACCAGTAATAATATTTTATGCATTCCTGGAGCGAGTTTTTACATTTTGTATATTCCTGTGGTGATTTTCCAACCAGCTGTTGGGAGCTGGATGTATGATCTTTCCCAGTATGCTAACTAAGGAGTGATTATCCTAGGATCGTTGATCCTAGCCCATGTTGAGTTTCATTGATTTAATTTTGTGCAGGTCAACATTTTTTTTTAATTGACCCTGGGTATAGTAGGCTGAAAAACGGCCACCCAGAGATATCAGGACCCAGTCCTGGAACCTACAAACATTATCCTCTAAGAAACAAGTCTTTGCAGATGTGATTAAATTAAGGGTCTTGGCCTGGGGAGATTATCCAGGATTATCTAGGAGGATCCCAAATCCAATCACAAGTATTATATAAGAGAAAGGAAGAGGGAGATTTGACACAGAAGAGAAGGCAATGTGACTATGGAGGCAGAGATTAGAGTGATGTGGTCACAAGTCAGGGAATGCTAGCAGCCACCAGAAGCTGGAAGATGTAAGGAACAGATTCTTCCCTAGAGACTCGGGATGGGGTGTGGGCCTGCCATCACTTTAATTGTGTCCCAGTGAGAGTGATTTTCCACTTCTGACCTCCAGAACTATGAAAGAATAAATTGTTGCTGTTTTAAGCCATCAAGTTTGTGGCAATTTTTTACAGCGGCTTCAGGAAATGAATATACTGGACTTTACCTGTGCTTTCCCCCCCCCGAAATGTCTCTATACTCCTGAGCCAGTATTGAAGACAGGGAGAGCTCTATAAGTAACATCTCCACAAGCTTACAGAGAGGAGACGGCCCCCACCTTTTCCTGGTACAAGGTCCTGCTAGGCAACTATGCTGAAGGGCAGAAGATGTGGAGAGACAACTTCTAGATATTGGTACAGGTTGCAGCTAAAACCAAGGACAAAACAACGGGTCTGGGGGCTCTGCAGGATCCAGGCTCATTTTGGATCTTTTACAAATAACTTATATGTTTCTCCTTATGACTAGGAGTTGAATTCACCAAGACCAAGCGAACTAGACCATGTACAGAGTCATCCTAATTCTTTCCTTTATTTGCATGCAGTTTGTCTCATTGTTACAGCATTATCATAAACTGGGGACCCTGTTTCCAGGAAAATTGAGTGAAGTAAGAATGACTTAGATTTATATACTCTTAACTTTCCTTGGTGAAATCCAACGGTGATCTTTGCTCCCCTCATTATGGGCGCACAAATGCAAATGTTAGGCATTTCCTCTTCTTTTCTGTTTATCTTTTCACCCAAGGTTTTGGTGTTCTGTACACTTTTCCCTCAGTTTACTATCTTAACTAATTTCATTTCTATTAGTCCTGATAACTTCCTTCGCTCTGATACAAAAGATTCCCCATGAATCAGTACTGTTAATGCTTTTCATTGAAGAGAGTGAAGGTTTGCTTAACAAATCCACAGATGATACAAACCTGCAAGGCAGAGAGAGCTTTCCAATTCAAGCATGGGGTGACAGAATCAGGATTTAGAAAGATTTTTCATTGTTTGGAAAGAGATATCCAAACCACCATATTGAAACAAAACAGAAAGAACTATAATAAAATCATATGTTTAGTTTCAGAATGATCAATTGTACATGTGCAGGAAGGGTGAGATTTTTTATTTTCCAAATGAGAGCCATTTATATGAAAAAGATCTGGATGACTTAGCTGAGCCCAGGCTCAATATAAGCCAACTGTGTGATGTGCCTGCTAAAAAGTTTGCACAATTGTAGGCTGCATCAATAGGAGTATAGCGACTAGATTGAGGGAGGCGATTGTGTTCTGGACTGGCCAGGTTGCGCATGCTCTTTTCTGGTGTAGGGTGGGTGGGTTATTTAAGGGGAAAGTTCAGAGGAGGAAGATGATAGAGGGTTTGAAACACAAAGAGTGACTGAGGGATCTGAGATGGCTGTTCTGGAGAAGAACAGACCAAGCGCAGGCAAATCACTATTTCAAATTCTTGTGGGACCAGCTGTGTGAAGGAGACGCAGCTCAGGGCAGTCCTGCCCTGTGACCAGGGCTGGGCAGATCTCAGCTCACATTAAGAAGCAAAATCGGAGCCGTCCAGCAAAAGGAGGAGCATTTCTGAGCTCTCTGGAGTCTTCGTCTTTGTGCGGAGGGAGAATGAACATCTGTCAGAAAAGTTCTGGAAGGGTTTCCTGTATTTGGAAGGAAATTGGACCAGATGAGCTCTTTCCAGCTCTGACAGTCCTTGGTTCTTTGACGTTCATTCAGGCCTCACGTGGGCCGTGTAAGGGAAGCAGAGTGGTGATATGATGTCTGTTCCGGAGATGAGACTTGAAGTAACTTGTCTAAGAATTGCAGAGGTGTGACTGAGCTAGGATCGAAACTCAGGCTGAGGGACTCCCAGCCCACAGCTATTTCCACAACGCTGGGGTTTGCCCTGGAAGAACCATATGGAAAACTGATTGTTATTTCCGCCTGGTTTCCTGAAAGTCTCAGGAACCCGGACCCTCTGCTGGGCCGGGCCTGGGGAAAGGAGGAAGGGGAGGGAGGAAGCTGCCACTTGCTCCGACTTTCTGAAATTCGGGTTTGCTCCGCCCACCGTCCGCCTCCACTTTCCTGGCTGTACACACCTGGATGAACAGTAAGAACAGTGATCAATTTCATGCCATCCCTCTGAGGAATGTGACACCCCAGAGGAGCCAGACCAAATGGATCAGACACTTCCTTTCTGCCCAAATCGAGGGGCGTCTCCCAGGCTTCTGTATGCTTTTCTGGCCTGGTGGGGCAGCGGATCTGACTCAGGTGCACTTTTTTGTTTTTTCACCTGGTGGGCTCCCGGCAGGAATCATCTGGTTGCCTGGTTGCAGATATCTTGGCAACCTGGGAATGATAGGTTGCAGACCGGAGACACTAGAGGTAGGGAGACGGTTAGGAGGACTTGGGGATGGCTGCTGGGGGGTAGGGTGAGGAGAAAGAAGTGGATCTGAGAAATATTAAAGGTGTGTTGCCTGGCTGCTTGCAGGTAAACTTCCTAGTAACTGGAAGGACTGAGTATTTAAGCGTTTCCAAGGGAGGGATGTTGGACCCCGCTGGTCCACCTGATGGTGGCTGCATCCCTGACTCGGCAGCCCTTGGTGTCTCTGCCTCTGTGTCCCTTCGGTTTCTCTTGCAGGTGGGTGTCCTTCATGGGACAGGGCCTCTGTGGCCTTTGCTGCCCAACAATCAGCTGGCTGAGAGCTGACCTTCCTGTTGAGAGCATGCGCATTAACCCAGGTCTTAGCCCTAAGCTCCGCAACACGCAGAGGCCATGAGGGCGTGTCCTCGGCACCCATTCTCCTCCTCTGCTCCTTTATCCCCAAGCGTGTATTTCGCATTTGACTCCCAGCCCAGGCAGAGCCCATACACCTCTTCCACAAGACGGCTACGGCTTGTCAGTAGGCTGCAGACGAGCAGCTTCGACTGCTCAGTAAAAGATATTACAATTTTATCTCCTTGTACTGTTCAATAAAACATTAGTATCTCAGCATTTTTATTTAACAATAGGCAACCTTAGGCCAGTAATCATGCAACAATTATAATCATAAAAACTGTCCCCTGCTGCTCACCTAGAAACACGAATACATTAAACCAAGACTAACCATCTAAAAGGCAAGCAGCAAAGCCCCCTCATTTTTAATGTCCCTGCAGTGCACCATGGGAAGCTAATAATTCACCCTCTAATTAGTATCCCTTCTGCTGCTGCTGGCGCAAGGACAGACAAAGAGGCAGCGGCTTCGTTACAAACCCGCCTGGGTAATCTTTAAACGTCGGGACGCTCTGCGGGTTGGCTGAGCAGAGCGGGCCCAAATGGGGTGTGTGGTTAGAGGCGGGCAGCAGCGCACCTCGTCCTGACAGGGTGTTCCTGCCCTAACGAGCTCCAGGCAAGCACCCCGCCGGCCCATCCCCAGACCCCTTCGCTTTTGAGCCATGCCGCATTTCTTCTTACTTGTCCTTTATTAAATGTGACTGTAGGAAGGGACTGGGGTGGCAGTGCTTGTAGAGAGAGTGGACTGTGAAGGCGTGACAGCCCCTCTCAGTGTTCCCAGGCCGGGGCTATTGACGGCGAGGGCTGCCCTAAATGAAGGGTGAGGGAGCCGGTGGGCAGTGATGGGGGACTCTGAGGATGCCATCTGCCCCGGAGAGGAGGGCATGTGTGTCTCCCTAAGTACCTGGTTTACTTCACTGGCCCTGATCCCCTGACCCCAGCCCACAGCCCTTCCTGCATGCAGCCCTCTGAGGGGTCATGGGATCAGGTAGGGTTCCTTGGGGACCACAGAGTCCCTCCTGGCTAACCCTGTCATTGTGCAGGTGAAAACAACCAAAGCCTAGGTCAGGAAACAGTCACCAGGAGTGACAAACACAAATGTTTTCAAGGCCCCCAGTGTCAAGGGTAGCAGGGAGTGGTGGGGACTGCGGTGAATTGAAGCTTACACACTCCAGTCACAGAGGCAGCTCCTACTTAATTCTAGCTGGTTAGCAACATGCTTAGAACTTGGGCCTAGTGTGGTTAGATCTTTGGATTTTGTCAGAGAAACCAGAAATCTATAGAATTTTTTAGGTGAAATCTTCTGAAGTAAATATTTTTTAACACTTCAGAATTACACAATTGTGCAATTGTTTCTTGTTTTGGTTTGGTTTTTTATGCAGCGTGCTTCGCCAAGCCAGACCTAGCCTGCATGCTTTCAGTGTGGGACTTCTGGGTCGTGGACCAGCATCTGTGGGCCACCTAGCCAAATGACATGGATTTCTCTGTGTTTAGTTTTGGATCCAATTTGACCAGTAATTGGCCTTCTCTGCACCTTGCCTGTGTGGCCAGCCAGTTAGGCTCTCTCACTGGACAGTTGCAACCAGGGTGAGAGAGAGTCGTGGAATAGTTGGATACAATTAGGCAGCCAGAATTAAGCCTAGGTTTAAGAAAATGAGGCATTTTTCTCTCCATCACCAGCTCATTAAGTTTCCCACTTTGACAGCTGAAGCATTCCCAAGGCTGGCTGAAGCCAGATTTCTTTCCTCCAGAGCCAATTGAGAGCGAGAGTACTGAAGATTTGGTAGCGAGGTTCTCTGTGATCTGAGATGAGAGGGCAGCAGAGGGCTGTCATGAACTCCTGGGGTATTTGGGCTGATTCTCTCAGAGCACCACCCTCCATCCAGAGACCGGGTCTTGCCAGGGGAGATGGATGGCAGAGAACTGAGCCGAGAGGTCAGGACTGCTTAGCTTGAAAAGGGGAAAAGTCCCCAGGTTTTCATTGGAGCAGCCATTGCTGCCAAGGTCTTCTTGGTATGAGCCTTTACCACATCACTGCTTTTGACGGCTGCCCCAGCCGTTACCAACAGGAGTGTCTGGATTATCATCGAGGGTGGGACAATCCAGCAAGAGTGTCAGCAGGAACCTCAGTAAGTTAGGTCAAAGTTGAGGAGACATCAGAGGGCCTTTCTTGAGCCCCAGGGGACCAGAGATTTGGAATATCTTTTTTTTTCTTTTTGCGATACGCGGGCCCCTCACTGCCGTGGCCTCTCCTGTTGCGGAGCACAGGCTCCGGACGCGCAGGCTCAGCGGCCATGGCTCACGGGCCCAGCCGCTCCGCGGCACGTGGGATCCTCCCGGACCGGGGCACGAACCCACGCCCCCTGCATCGGCAGGTGGACTCCCATCCACTGCGCCACCAGGGAAGCCCTGGAATATCTTTAATGCAATGATCTCAGCTACAACGGACTCACTGAGTGTCTTTTCCTGGGGACTCCCTACCAGAAGGAGAATGCATTTTATTTGACCCTTTTGTTTTTCTCAAATAGGAAAAATGAAAACAGGATTGGAGCTCTCCTCCTGGCCTGGGGAGGAGACCGTGTCCTGAAAGATGGTTGGAGCAGCAGGCGAAGCTGCTGCAGTAATTGGGAGAACCTCCCGGGCACTCTGTGGCTGATCTTTTGGCAGGAAAAGCTGAGGGCTCTGTTCTTGGGGAGGAGGTTGTTTTATGTAGGTTGTATTCCTTTTTGAGCAGTAAATTTTAAAAAATTTACAATAGGTTTTGATCCAGGAGAACAACATCTATTGGTAACACAATAGATAGATATTTCTATCACATCCTTGAGTTCTTGTTTCAAATATCTACTATCCAAGGAAATGGAGGAACACTAACATTTTTTTACTCTGTTATTAGGGTTTAAGTCAAATTTTCTCATGTAGTTTCTCAGTTACATTTTCTCACTCAGTTTCTTATTTCTTACATTTTCTCATGATGTAGATATTATTTTCCCCATTTGCAGATGAGGAAACTCAGGCTCAGAGAGGTTAAGTAATTTGACCCAGGTCACACAGCTGGTAAGAGGATGGAATAAGTTTCAAATATACATAGAGACGACTGTAACCCATGTCCTCCCACCATCTTGGGTGGTATCCCCTCTTTTCATCCTGCAAGTTAGAGGTTTTCAACTTGGAACATGTTTCTGAATCAGATTCCTGTCTTTCATCCCAGAATTACTGAATCATAGACATACCAGGGCCCAGGTATTTATTTATTTATGGGTAAGGTTTCACAGGCACTCCTGATGCACACTTCTGAATGAGCACCGCTGGTTTAGAAAGAAGGACAGAAGATCTGGAATCAGGAGTCTTGGGTGTGAGTCCTTTAAAATGCCCCTTCTCACCTCTCAACCTCAGCTTGTCATCTTAAAGTGAGTTCAAAGATGCATTACCATGAAAGTTTGTCCTAGGAGTCAAATGAGATTCTGTCCATGTAGGTACTTTGTAAACTCTAGAGTTGCTATGCAAATATTTGTCATCATTCTTGCAGACACACCAAGATTCAGGCCCAGTCTTTCCCTCCAGAATTATACAAGTTCAGGGTCACACTGGCACTCTTAGTCAAGAACCCTTATTTGAAAATCCGACAACCTGGCTTCTTCTTCCTGCACAGTTGTTTCTTGATGATTAAATTATTGTAAATTAGTTCTATGTGTAGCGTAATAAAAGTCATTAGCATATGACTAATCACACACCTGATTATCCAACCCACTCCTTCTCCCCCAATGTATTTCCTGCATCTCACACCCAACACATCCAGCGTTGATGTAGAGCCCTTGTTAGGGCTGATGGATGGTGCGTGGGGATGTTTCCTGGGTGTGCGCTCAAATTCCGCCCATGACCGGAAAGACTTTTTGAGAGTGGCCACACACCAGGGCAGAGATGCTCAGGCCCAAGGTACCAGGTGCGCCCCTGCTTCTTTGGCTTAGCTTCCAGGCATTATTGTTAGTGCTGTTGTCGTTGTTGTTATTTAGTTCCTACTACTACCACCATTTGTTGAATTCATGTATCAGGCACTGTGTTAAACCCCTTTATGTTCATTATTTTATTCATGGAGGTATTGTTTTATTTATTCCTTACAGAAAACTTAAGTGTGAGTATTACTATAATTATTCCCATTTTAAAGCAAAGAGCACTGAGAGAGAAATTAAGTAACTTGCCCACATCATCCACTAGGAAGTGGCAGAGCCGTTTGGTGCATAAGTCTGGCTGGCTCAAAAGCCCATGCTCACAACACTGTCCCACACTGTCTCCCTGTGCAGAAAGGAATTGAGCAAGACCTGCTCTGCTCGTGGATTTGGGTAATTTAGGGGCTTGATGAGTGGTGGAGATGGGTGAGCCAAAGTTACGGGGAGCTGACCGGTGTGTTCTCCTGGTTGCTAGGGAGGGGGAGTGGGTAGTGACGTGGTGATGTTGTTGGCAGTGGTCACCTGTCCACGGTGGCTGGGGGTGGATAAGAAGGTGCAGTTTTTGTCCTGTGCAAAAAGGACAGGATCTTAACGAGAAGACCCATGTCCTGGTCCTGGCTCTTCCTCCTACTTTCCGCTTGCCCTTAGGCTTATCGCCTAACCTGACTGGCCCTAAGTTTTCTTATCACAGGGCTGTTTTGAGGATCCAATGAAATTAAGGTTGTGAGAGCAATCTGTAAGCTGTGAAGTGATTTCCATATGCAATGAATTATTTTTAACCTTCCCTGCTGAATGAGGGCAGACAGAACTGAAGACCTACAGCTCCGAGTCTTACAAAAGTGGAGATTCCCCTTCCAGCTAAGCTGGCAGTGGAGGTGGGGAAGGCAAGGCAGGTGGTCCACACTGGTGCAAGGATGCCAATTCTGGAGAGGACCCTCACCCCATGAGCCCTTCCTGTGACCTTGTTAATGAGAATGTTCTGTGCTTCTCAGAAAAGAAGCATTTTTGAGAGTAAATTTCTGTAACGGTAGTAGAAAAGAGCCCCCAATTTGAACGTGCAACAATCAGAGTTGTTTTTACTGCTTAGCACTAAACCTTCCAGTCTAAAGACAACTCAGCCAGGTCTTATGTGTGGAATGAGTGACACTAGGTGAAAAACTGTCCAGTAGCTAGGCATTGTCCACCGTCCCAGAACAGCAGCACAGGTCTCTGTCCTACAGGTTGCCTCTGTGTTTTCACAACTTAAAGGAACAGCTAGTTTTGGGCTGAAGGGTAGAGCAGAGGGCAGGAGATAAAGGAAGAGCTGTCCATGGTAGCAAGAGATCTTCAGAGCTCTATTGGTCTGGCAGGGTGAACCCCTCTAAACAGGGAGCGTGAGAGACTCGCTGCTGAAGGATCCTTGGAGAGGATCCAGACTAGTCATGGCAAATGTGGGGCCAGCGCGCTGCTCCTCTGTCTCACCTCCCTTGTCCTCCTTTTCTTTGATCATGACAGACATCACTAATCGATAATAGCATTCTTTCCTGTTAAGCCTCAAAACTCTTCAACTCTGCACATTGAGCAGCCATCCCCAAGAAACTGGAGTTGCCATGAGTAAAGAAAGTAAAGCAGCAGAATTTGCTGCTTTAGAGCAAGCCACTCATTTCTAAGAAGGGGGTCTCAAGTCCCAGAGAGGGAAGGAGATTTGTGCAAGATTACTGGCAGAGTTATAACCAGAAGAACTCTCTTCACTTTACATCCTGGAAACTCGAGTCTCTTCTTAACCTGTCCATACCAAATAGAGTCATTTACGTACTAATTTGTAATAGGCTCCTTAGGAGAAGAAAATACCTATGACGTAGTGAAAGGAAAGGTAAAAAGATATGTTAATTATCTACCACTGAATAGCAAACCAACCCAAAACATCTTAAAACAAGGACCATTTATTATTTCTCATGAGTCTGTAGGGTCACTGGCAGTTCTTCTGAGCTGGGCTTGGCTGGACTGATCTCAGCTGGGCTTGCTTATGCATCTGTGGTCAACTGGTGGGTCAGTTGGGGACTGGCTGGTCCAGGATGACTTCAGTGGGGCAGCATGTCTCTCCTCCACACAGCCTCTCATCCTCTAGCCGGCTAGTCCAGGCTTGCTATTGTGGTGATGGCAGGTTCCAAGTTGAGGCTAAGGCTCAGAACTGGCATCATGTCACTTCTGCCACACTCTATTGGCCAAAGCAAGTCTCCAGCAGGACTAGGACTAGGGTGAGGGGAGCAAGGCACCTAGGGCACAAATTTTAAGGAGGCACTCACTCTCTGTTGTTGACCTTACACAAGCTTGACCCCGAGAGTGAGAGCCTCCTTAAAATTTGAGCCCTAGACACCTTGGTTGCCATACCCTAGACCTAGCCTTGGTCACAAGGCCAGCCCAGATTTAAGGGGTGAAGAAACAGACCTCACCTCTTAATGGGAAGGGCTGTAAAGCTATGTTGCAAAGGTTATCAATACATGGAGGGGGAAGAAGCATGGCCCTCAATCCAATCAATCAACAGAAGGGAATTGCAGACCCTCAATAGTTGGGGATGAACCAAGAGCTTCACAGAGAATGGTCAACTGAAGTTTGTAAACCTTAACTTCATGATTTTCTCTCATCAACCCGATGGCCAGTTATCTCAAAGTTATTTCAAAGCGGCCTTCATCCCATCTCCATTTGCGACTCCTAAGCACTTCCCCCAGCGCCGCACTATTTAGTCAGTTGCAACACCGCCGGCCCGTGGCACCCCTGAGTGCGGTCGAAAGTCAAGCGTAATGGAGTCAATGTGGTGACCGGTGACCAGGACTGCTACATATACAATAATAGGCATAGCTACCAATTATGTAAAAATTGATTGCCAACGACACTTTTCCACAGAGTCAAAGGGTTTTGTTTTTTTTTTTTACAGTATGTATAGCTTTAACATATTTGCAAAATCTATACTATGTTCTTTCTCCAGTAGTATTCTAGGAATTTACAGAATTCATGGGTGTTCAATTGAAGAGATTTCTAAAGGATCCAGGTGTCAGAGTGCATGTTTCTATCTAGACTGAAAAATGTGGATCCTTTGGGGCCAGAGATATTGTGGATAGAATCAGCACCTGGATTCACGGCTGCAGCAGATAGAAGCTGTTTTCTGCATGATGATGGAAATCAAGTCACTCGATACGTTGTTAACACAGCTGATTTTAAAACCACTCTTAAGCCAAGAGCACCATGCTGGATCAATAGGAGTGAAATCGGTCAGGCTACTTGCCTGAGTAATGGCATCAGCTATGGTATGATGTCCAGCATCTGGGTCCTGCATCCAACTCTGGTCCATTTGTCAAGGAGGTCTGGACTTGGCCTTTAAATATTTTGTCTTCCTTTGCCACCCGACCCTCACCTCCTGACCTCTAAGGTGGGCCTGAGAGAAGCCTGTCCAAAACTGAGCTCTACTCACGTCATGTTCAATGGCTCTTAATTGTCTCCATGTGCCTGGTCCTGGTCCTTCTCTCTGACCATATTTCCTTATGCTTCCATCATACAGAACATTCTCCAGTCAAACTGAGCCTGCCTTTCACATGTGCCCATGGCCTCCCCTTGCCATGCCATTACTCACTCTGTCCCCTTTCCTTGGAATGCCCCTCTCCATCTCTGTAAGTCCAGATTCTATCAATTTGTTAAGACATAGATTAGGTTCCACGTCTTACATGAAGTTCTCCTTGACCTCTTTCTAGAAGTGATTACTTCTTCTCTGAGCTCCCCCTGATATTTTGGGGCTAATAAGAATATGGTTAAGGATGGAGTCTTTGGAAATGGCTTAGAATCAAATGCTAATTCTGTCATTTATTGGCTGTGTGAACTTGAGCAATATTCTTAACTTCTCTGTGCCTTAGCTGGAAAAATCGGATTAATAATATAATCAGTTTATAGGTTGTGGTAAGAATTGAACACTTTATTACATGCATAGTAAGTGATGTGTCAATGAATAAAATATGGCTAATAGCAAAATCAGTCACCAATTCAGGCTGGAGCTTTCCCTAAACCCATGCACACATGGTCACCTAATTTATGACAAAGAGGCAAGAACATACAATGGAGAAAAGACAGCCTCTTTAATAAATGTTGCTGGGAAAACTGGACAGTACATGTAAAAGAATGAAATTAGAACGCTACTTAACACCATATACAGAAACAAACTCAAAATGGATTAAAGACCTAAATATAAGACCAGACACTATAAAACTCTTAGAGGAAAATATAGGAAAAACACTCTGACATAAACCACAGCAAGATCTTTTTTGACTTACCTCCTAGAGTAATGAAAATAAAAACAAAAATAAACAAATGGGACTTAATGAAACTTAAAAGCTTTTGCACAACAAAGGAAACCATAAACAAGATGAAAAGACAACCCTCAGAATGGGAGAAAATATTTGCAAACAAAGCAATGGACAAAGGATTAATCTCCAAAATATACAAACAGCTCATGGAGCTCAATATCAAAAAAACAAACAACCCAATTAAAAAATGGGTGGAAGACCTAAATAGACATTTCTCCAAAGAAGACATACAGATGGCCGAGAGGCACCTGAAAAGCTGCTCAACATCACTAATTATTAGAGAAATGCAAATCAAAACTACAATGAGGTATCACCTCATACCAGTCAGAATGGCTGTCATCAAAAAAATCTATAAACAGTAAATGCTGGAGAGGGTGTGGAGAAAAGGGAACCCTCTTGCACTTTTGGTGGGAATGTAACTTGATACAGCCGCTTTGGAGAGCAGTATGGAGGTTCCTTAAAAAACTAAAAATAGAACTACCATATGACCCAGCAATCCCACTACTGGGCACATACCCTGAGAAAACCATAATTCAAAAAGAGTCATGTACCACAATGTTCACTGCAGCTCTATTTACAATAGCCAGGACATGGAAACAACCTAAAGGTCCAAGAACAGACGAATGCGTAAAGAAGATGTGGTACATATATACAATGGAATATAACTCAGCCATAGAAAGGAACGAAATTGGGTCATTTGTAGAGATGTGGATAGACCTAGAGTCTGTCATACAGAGTGAAGTAGCCAGAAAGAGAAAAACAAATATATTAACGCATATTTGTGGAATCTAGAAAAATGGTACAGATGAACCTATTTGCAGGGCAGGAATAGAGACATAGTTGTAGAGAATGGACATATGGACACAGGAGGGAAGGGGAGGGTGGGACGAACTGGGAGATTAGGTTTGACATAAATACACTACCACGTGTAAAATGGATAGCTGGTGGGAACCTGCTGTATAGCACAGGGAGCTCAGCTCAATGCTCTGTGACAACCTAGATGAGTGGGATGAGTGGGGGTGGGAGGAAGGTCCAAGAGGGAGGAGATATAGGTATATATATAGCTGATTCACTTCATTGTACAGCAGAAACTAACATAACATTGTAAAGCAATTATACCCCAATTTTAAAAATCCTCTAAAAAAAAGTTGTTGGGCATGGACTCTGGATCACATTGGAAAGATCTTGAATATGACACTTTGCCTGGAATCCTGGGCCAAGGACAAGACCTGGCATGAGCAGCTGGTTAGAAGTAGGGACCAAGGGCAGGAGTCCTTCCCGACGGTGTTTTGGGGCAGACTGCCCTCAATTCTCCTTTCCACCATGAAATAAATCTATTGTTTCTAAATTCTAAAATATGTAGAGCTGATGCAATAGGAAACATATTAGCTTGGGATTCAGAACATCTGGATCTCAGTACAGGCTCTGTTGTCAAGCATCTGTGTGACACTGGACAAACCTCTCCCCCTTTCTGAGCCTCAGTTTCCTCATTGGAAAAATGAGGTGGTTGGTTTAGATCAGTGGTTTTCTAACTCATCCTCTTTTTTCTCTATTCTTTTATTTGTTCCCTTCTTTCTCCTCTTATTCCTATTGTAACCTAAGCCATTTTTTTTTACCATAAATTCATATTCAGAGAGGTTCTGTTTGAAATGAGACTGGAAATCCTGGGGCTTCTGACATTCAACTCTCTTTCCCTTCATTACTTCCTATATTGGTCCAAGAAGCACTTTTAAAGATCCCCGGGGTTCCAGCAAACCCTAGATTGGGAAAACCCTGGCCTCTTAGTTCTTAGGGCCCTTATGCTTCAGCATTCTGTGACTCAGGGCAACAGAACCCAAATGCCTTTAATTAAAATCATGTCAGCTTATCCCCATTAACTATGATTGATGCACCAACCAGAGAATAAGTGCATTAATGCTATAATTATCTGTTGAGGATGTTTTATTGATTCTGCAATGATATTTTAGTCAGTTTGTATTATTTAGTTTCTGACTTAAGTCAGGAAGAAATGGCTATTGGTGAAGAAATTAATCATCTAAATCAAATTGTCATTGATGCTTTTAGAAATAAAAGTCTAGCGTAGGACTACGTCTCTTAGAGGCCGATGTTCATTGTTATGATGACTGATGATTTGGGCTGAGGAGAAGGCTTTGGTCTGCCCCTCGAAGGCTGCAGGTGAAAGGCCCCCTTGGGCTTTTGTAAAAGTCTTTTCTCCAGCTCAGCCTTCGGGAATCCATTCTGCTCCAGTAGACAACTCCAAGGCGGGGCGATCTTAAGGATTTGTAAGTTTCCAGGTCTTCAGGAGCTTCTCTGTCTGAGCAATGGCACCTCTGCTCCTTTGTCACTTGAGGGGACAATGGGGAAGGTCTGAGAGAATAAGGACCTCAAATTTGGAATCTGTTTCAGTGAGAAGTCTTTCAGTTGCAAGTGACAGAAAACTCAATGCAAACATACCTGCGCAAAGAGAAAGCTGGCTCTCCTGAGCAAAATGTCCAGGGGAGGATCAGCTTTCAACGGGGTCTGGTCCAAGCTCAGGTGATGTCCCAAGGCCTGGCTTCTCTGTGCCTCAGACTGGTTCTCCTACACATCCAGGTCTTATTTTCTAACTTTGTGATGGCAAGAAAGGGGCAGCAGCTCCATCTCCCCACTTCCAGCTGCATGCCCTCTAGGGAACATTGCCTCTGTCTCTCCTAGAGAAGACGCACCGTACTTCGCTGGCTCTGCTAAGTATTTCCCTCTAGTGTTAAATGTCGGTGGCCATGGGTCGGCCATAGTTTCTACGGCCCTGCTGGGTTCTGCTGGGCTCCCCACCATGTGCCTTCTCATTCAGGCTGCAGGAACAGCTCCTACGTGCAGAAGAGCAGGAAACTGAGCTGACCCACACAATCAATTTGAAGCTTCTACTTAGACATGGTGTGTCATGCATGACCACCTATATTCTATTGGCCAAAGATATTCACACGGCTAAGACAGTGTCCTAGGGGCTGGGAGGTATGCTTTTCCCATGGAGAGAGAAGTGAGTGAGCATTTGCAAGCAGTAATACGATCTACCATAGCTCTCAATCTATATAGGCTGAGAGGGGAAAAGGGGCTTTCCCAAAGAAAACCAGTGTGCAATTCTCTGGAAGAATGGTAAAGATCAGCCATCTTCCTTTGATATATTTTAATCCCCCCATCCAATAACTCAAATTTCTCTGCTGCGTGAGGTACCACCCACCCTCTCTCCCCCAGTGAAGGGAGTTGTAACCTGCAGAAGAAAACTATTTTATATTTTGATTGCTCTGCCAACCCTGCAAGAAAAAAACAGTGAAAAGTCTTTCTTTAGCTCAAGCTACTGCTATGGGCTTATACAAGAGGAAGGTGGGGAAAAAGATGAAAAAGACCTTGTATCTCATTTTGGGAGCCTCACTGCATGGAAGAAGAAAGGAAGAAGCAGGATATGCAAGGCAAAAGCAAGATAGAAAACCATTCTCTCAAGAGCTTTTTATTCTAACCTGTGAGGAGCAATGAAAATGCTTGCTACCCATACGTTGTTTAGACAAGAGTGATGGATTGGTGAGCAAAGGCAAGAATCCTGGTCGGGGCAGAGGGTGAGTCCTTGATCAATGGGAACATGACTTCCTTCTCTTTGATGTGTCTTTGGATGAACTATTTACTTGCACTTGCTTTTAATTTACCGGCCAACAATTAGAGCTGGCTAACGGGACAAAAAGCTGGCATAATGTACCCAATTATCTCCAGAAAATGTATTTCTGTGATTAGAACTTTAATTGCAGCTTAAATCAAATGCTCATGAACCCAGTCACCATCGAGGGAATGAGACCAGCTAATGAAATAATGAGAGCTCTGACTCCAATTCAGAGGTAGAGGGACACAGGGAAAGGAAATTGTTCCTTTTAAAAATTCCCTTCCCTTTTTTAAAAAATTGCTTTTGAAGACATGGAATTCATAAATCCCACCACAAGGTAGCGACGTTACAAAATGGGCAGCGTGTTCCAATCAGACCACAAACGGAACACGAGTCTGTTTTGTTTCCTGGGATTCACTCTCACGTTTGCCTGTGTGGGTTTGTGTTGTCACCAAGGTTCGCACTCCCATTACTCTAGATCAAACAGCTACGACTTTAGATTTCAAACTTGCCAAACGGGGGTTTCCCTGGTGGCGCAGTGGTTGAGAGTCCGCCTGCCGATGCAGGGGACACGGGTTCGTGCCCCGGTCCGGGAGGATCCCACATGCCGCAGAGCAGCTGGGCCCGTGAGCCATGGCCGCTGAACCTGTGCGTCCGGAGCCTGTGCTCCACAACGGGAGAGGGCACAGCAGTGAGAGGCCCGCGTACCGCAAAAAAAAAAAAAAAAAAAAAAAAAATTGGCCAAACGGGCTCCCCTCTCTGAATGCCTTTATCTGCCGATCTAGATGTGGAGCCGTGCTGCAGGTCACGTGGGGAAGGGGCCCGTGTTCCTGGGACTGATTCATTTATGCAGATGTGGCATATGCCCAGAGCCCAGAGCTCCAGGCACCTCTCCCTGCTAACTCACGGTGCTTAATTCAGATTACTTCCCTCTTATGAAGAGCCAATTTGCCAATTATCCTTGAAATTGTTGATTAGGTGCCTTTTACCTAAGATCCTGTGCCATGGGCTATGGATTTCTGAGGTTCATTTAGTTTCCTCTGAAAGATGAGAGGGGCTTGCCTGAGAATAACAAGCACTCCACTATTTTCCAATACAAGCAAGTGTTTTTTTCTTAGAGGTCTCCTTTGGCTTTGCATCTGGACAATGTGGATTATACACAGCAACAGCAACAACCATAATAGCTACCATTTATTTAGTGAAGTGGCTGTCTTTCTAGCTGCAAATTAGAATCACCTAGGGAGTCCTAAATAGTACTGATGCCCATGTTCCCACCCTCCGGAGGTTTCAGTTTCATGGGTCTGAGCTGGAGACTGGACATCAGTGTTTTTAAAGGCTCGCTGGGTGATTCCAATGAGCGCCCAGGATGGAGACACATCAATTTCATGTTTCCACTGGGCCAGGGATTCTGTAAAGAGATAGGCACAGAGTCACAGGAGCTTGAATGAGGTGAGTATTTTTATCCCCATTTTATAGACAGGGAAACGAAGCCCAGAAAACTTTAGAAACTCATCCAAGATCACTCAGCTAATAGGGGGTGATGGCAGGTTATTAGGATTAGGTTCTCCAAAGAGGAGAGATGTAGGCACAGGCTGTTTGAATTGTTTGAGGCTTAAAAACCAGGGGAGTTGAGACAGCATGAAAACTGATGGGAGAAACAGGTGAGTGGCAGTGTTTTCCTTTCCCAGAGACAGGTGTGAAGTCCTCTGTGAGACGGCACAGCCCTAGTGCAATGAGCATACACATCATGCCTTTAGTGCAATGCAAAGCAGGGGATTGTACCCGGTTTCCATGAAGATGTATCTGAGAGATGCCTGAAGAGAAAGCCCAGCATCCTCAGTCTCTCTGATATTTGTCAGATAGATATTACTCTCCTTCCTCTGCCCAATAGAGGAAGAAGCTCTCCTTTTCTTGCCATCAAAATCCAAAAGAGAGCTGGGAGAGACATCCGATGACAACATGAAGAAGATACATGTTGGGAGAGGGAAGGCTGGTGGGTTGCCTGGGAGGTGGATTGGAACTGAAAGTGAACAAGGATAAAACAAGGGGATGCTTCAGGCTGACATTATATGCGAGGAGGGATGGGGGGTGGGGGGCTTTGAATCTGAATTGCTCTGAAAAAGAGACTAGCTGCCAAATCTGACCACAGAGGAGATTGGCCACTGTGACTTCCTACCCTCTGTTGTCAAAGGGAACAGCCCTGGTACTGGCTAAGACTTTGCTTTCTGTCATATTGTATTTGTGTTCAGCGCTTCTCACTATTATTTCTTCCCCACTTGTCTCCCTGTTATGATATGCTGGCTGAAAGAATGCCCATATGTTTTAGAAACATCTTGCCCATGGATGTAGGGGCTGAGCAGAAAACAGATAGGAGTTATTGTTTTGCCGGTCTCTCTGTGTTCTTCTTGTACCACATGCCAAGAATCACCTCTTGGGAGTAGGTCAGCAGTTCTAGAATCAGTTCTGTTTAATGATATATCTCCGGTACAGTGCCTGGCACATAGTGGGTGCTCAGAAATACATTTGAATGAATGGATATATAATGAAGTGCAAGGAAAATGGGAAAGTCACAGAATCACCAACCCAGGGCTAAGAATACCAGAAACCATTAGAGGCAAATTCTCCTAAGACTTCTCCACTGGTACAATGGCATCAAGTTGAGGTGGGATACAGGACTGTCATGAAATGTCCCAGATTTTATCCTCCATCATTTCCCACAGCTACTTACAAGTGAGGTGGATTAGTGCTGTAGATCATTGTGATTCAATATCTTTGCATGTAGCAAGAAAATAATACCTTTCTTAAAGAGTTTTGGGAGGATTAAAAGAAGTAACACATATAAATCGCCTACTATAATGCTCAGCGAATGCATTGGGCATAATAAGTGCTCAATGAATGGTAGTTAATAATTATTATCCAGAAGGTGTGACATGCCTCCTTGACACTGCATACTAGGGATGATTAATCTGTGAGCTTTGGTTAGCTAGTTGTATTCTTCTAAGCCCTTTACTCCCATTTACCATTCATTTTCTTATTCCACTACCTATACTGAGTACCTACTTAGCCAGATTCTAAGCTAGATTCTGGGGATGGAATAATAAAGAAGGCAGAGTGCTCCCTGCTGCAATACCCTTGATGCTTCCTGTGGAGATGACAGCCCTCATCCCAGGAGCCTCCCTTGTAGATCCACCCACTTCTTTCTGGTCAGGGGAAGACCTGGCCTTCTGTCACACAATCTATAATGTCAATCACTTTACTTAGCTTGATTTGTGGCATCCACAATAGGGGAGATGGAGAGCCACTGCTCCCTCTATTGGAATGATTTTCCCCTAGAACCTTGTTTGACTCACCCCCCTTCACTCAGAACTCCACACAAATGGTGTTTCCCAGGGAAGAATTTCTGCATTCCCAATCCGCTCTACCCCATCAGTCCACGTTACACCACCTGTTCTATTATCCTCAGAGCACTTACCAATGTCCAATGTTATTTGAGTCATATAATCCTTTATTTGTTTATAGTCTGTCTCCCCTTCTAGAATATAATCTCATGAGGTCAGGGACAATATATGCCTTTTTAATAGTTGGTACCATTGCACTTAGAATGGGGACTGGCATATCATCGTTATTTGATACATGTCTGTCTCCAAACTCCCAAAGGCTCCTTTGGGCATCTCCCAGAGATTCTGGAAGGTAGAATTTTCTATTGCAGGTTGATAAGGGATTCATCTGACAATAGAGTCAAAGAAATCAGCCATAACCAGTGGAGTTGACAGTGTCCTTTTAAGAGCTGGCATGGAACATTTGATAAAAATACAGTGAGAGATCAGAGCACAATGAATCATATTTAGGAGAAAATCTCTTTTGAAAAGCCCAGGGTAGGTCATGTTTTTTTCATGCTTGTCAACTTGGCTGAATAATTTGCTTAAAATAAGTGGACGAGAATGGTAAGTTGCTATGTAAGGGAAATGAAACAGACTCCTGGCTTCGTGTGCAACACTTTTCAGCTTCTGAAGGGTCTGGCTTGGGTGGTGGTGAGCTTTGTGGGTGGGGAGGTGGCTCATGCATTTAGACAGGTTTAATGTCTTCTTGGCTTCAGCACAAGATTTCTGGGGCATCAGCACATTAGCCAATTTCCAGTGCAAACAGATTTGATCCATCACTTATGTTGAAAAAAAACCCTACCTCTCAGATCTGTCAGGTTCTCAAACATGAGGCAAATGAGTTAATATCTTCTCATTGTTTTCTTTATTAAGCCTTTGTTAAGCCAATCTTGAATAATGATGTGTCTCTGTCGGCGGTCTTTTAATAAAGTGAGAGTTCCTTTATATAACTTCTCCAGGGAGAATGCTGTGGCTTTAAAAACACAGGGAACCACAATGTCCAAGATGTAAGCAACAAGGCTAATCTCCACAGTGTTGGGCCTGGGATTTTAGCAGCAGACCAGGGAACAGCTCAGTATTTGTGGCACAGGCTTCGGGGGCGATATACACAGGAAGCTAGAGTTGGATGTCTTTTAGGCTGTAGAGGGAGAGGTTGGATGCTTTGGTGACTGGGACAATGCAGACTTAGTGCCAGTCTTAGCAATGGGGGAGGTTCAGTTTATGACTTAGTGCCAAAGCCATGGCACAGGGACAAATGGAGAAAAACCACATGGAATGGCCTAGTTCTCCTTGCTTCCACCTGTCTACAAATAGGGATGCAAGTCTCTGGGAAACCCATATTTGGCTTACTGGCAGTTCCCAGCTTTCTCACCAGGCCCAACCTGGACAGAACCCAGTTTCCAAAATTGTCCCTCCTTCCTCCTTTTGTCAAAATCCCCCTGCTGTCACCCAACCACTTTGCTGTAAAGAGCTGGTAACCGAATTCATATTAATGACTTGTGTTGTAGGTCACTCATAAGATGGCCCCCGTGATCTTTGCCCCCTGGTATTCACAGCCTGTACAAACCTGTCCCCTTCTAGCCAGTAGAATACTTCGGCACTGAGGGAATGCTGCTTCCGTGATTCGATTAGAAAAGATTACCGTGCATCTTACTAGCAGACTCTGTATTGCTTTCTCAGCTTGCATGCTCCTGGTGAACAAGAAGTCAGGTTGGAGAGGCCCATGTGGCAGGGAACCGAGGTCGGCCTCTGGGTAATGGCCAGTAGGAAACAGGAGCTCTCAGTCCAATAACCCACAAAGAACTGAATCCTGCCAACAACGGTGTGAGTTTGGAAGTAAATCTTTCCCAGGGGAGCTTTCAGATGAGATCTCAGCCCTGGCTGATATGTAGATCACAGCCTTGTGAGACACTGGATGTAGAGGACCCAGCTAAGTTGTGCTCAGATTTCTGACCCACAAAAACTGTGAGATGATAAATGTGTGTCCTTTTAAACCACAGAGTTTGTGTTAATTTGTCGTACAATAATAGAGAACTTGCACGACTGACAAAGGCTTAGTGGGCTACATGTTCTGGGGAGGGTACATGTCAACACGCTACAGCTCGGTGACCAAAGAAGCACATCTCTGATGCTGAAGCTTTGTGGTGGGCAGGATGGACAATTTGTGGAGTATTAACAGGGAGAGATTGGGGGTGGTTTCTGGAGCTTGTTTCTGAGGTTTGTCAAAAGACTGTCACTTTACTCAATTGCAAGGAGCCACAGAATCTCTGTTCCTTAGGTTTTCCCTTCTAAAGAAAACCTCTCAAGGCCTAGCCATCCTGTCCCAGAGGCAGGCGTGATCTGCCATCTTGGGTTTTCATGCTGACAAGGGTTTAAATGACTTCCCACCCATTTGCTTGGCAAGTACTAATCCATGACCTCTCTTGTTCTTTTATCAATCAACTAATGCCCTGCTTCCTTTACAATTATGTGACTTGCTGGCCCCCAAGGGCATTTGAGTTTGCTACCCCTGGCATTGGAATCCTCTAGGAGCATTTTTGGCTTTGTCATGCTAG
Source organism: Delphinapterus leucas (assembly GCF_059928025.1). Lineage (NCBI taxonomy): Eukaryota > Metazoa > Chordata > Mammalia > Artiodactyla > Monodontidae > Delphinapterus > Delphinapterus leucas. The sequence continues at coordinate 26,092,669 of NC_143148.1, forward strand.
AATTCTACTAAAGCAAGAGGGAAAATAAATGGAGTGAAAGAGAAGAAAAGGGGCAGAGGGAGAGGGGAGGAGAGAGAAGAAACAGGAGAAGGTGGGGGAGGGGGAGAACAGTGAGGTGGAGAAAGAGATCAGATAGGAAGGAAGGCTCTGTTCAAGATTCACCGTAACCTGTCCCTTTGGTCAAAAGAAAACCCATGGCTACCTTTGAAGAAAATGGCACCAAAAGAAGGAAGCAAACTCTGGTCTGGGACAGACCCCCATTTCTGGACACTGCCCAGGAGACCTTACCACAGGCTGGGTCTGGGGATTGACCCATCTCTGTTCCGTAAGTACTCCTTCTCCTTCGAGGATCAGAAAACCCCTCGGACTTGACTAACCTTGAGAAATGGCACAGACCTTGCCTCTGGGGCTCCTCACGGCCATGGGGGTCCAGGCTGTCTCTAGGGCCAAACCCAGGAGGAGCCCAAGGCTGGGAGGGGCAGGGCCCAGAGGTTCTGCAGCCCTGGCCGTGGTCCTGAATTATTAATGTTCATTTCAGTTATCCTTTGGTTCAGCAGAAATATGACAAAGCAATCTCAGATAATGAAATCACCCATATTTTCTGCTGTTCATAGCAGGCTTTCAGGGGCAAATTCTGCTCCCACCTTCACAGTGCTATTGAGTTACACATTTCTGGGTGGGGGTGTGACTCTCCCTGTGTTGTCGATCAGTGTGTAGAACATAGATTAGAGTGACCTGAGGACTTTCCTTTTAGCAGGTCAGTGACTGTTCATGGTTAGCCAGTAGAAGAGGAACCTTTGCAGAACATGCAGCTTTCATTTTAAAGAGGGTCTCTGGGGGGCGTCGGGAGGCCAGGCCGCCCTAGTCTAGCCTGGAAAGCTGTCATTGCTCTCTCTGATTCTCCCTCTCAATCACTGGACCTTCACACTTTGAATTGTGCCCTTTTATGGCATCTCGGAACTCATCTAAGATTCATCTAAGTACTTTTACAGAAGAAGGGACTTGCCTAGGATTATGCCGATTTCTTTTCATTCCTTCCCTTCGCTTCCCTCTACTATCTCCCCATGACCCTTTGATGTCAATTTAAAAAAGAACGTAGAATCCAAAACACCAGAAAATGAAATTACCGTCACTCACGCAGGAACGCCAGGATCCCAAATCAGGTATAGCAGACATTTGTCAATGGGCAGACTGCCACTCAGTCACGGTTTATTTCTTCATGGTGATCAAATCACCTCCTTGCTGATTGAAAACATCAGTTTGGGGAATCACATAAAACTCTAGAGGTCTGAATTCTTCTGAAATATCGGAAGACCTGGCCGTTCAAGCCCACAGGGCATCAATTGTCTGAAGATGAAACTGGAGAGTATTTTATCTTTCTCCAGTTGCTTGAACATGGGCAATGTATGCAACCTTCTAAGACTGGTTAACTGGCATATACCGACCCCCAAAGTCAAAAAGCAGTTAGAAGAAGATTTTGGTGGGTTTTGCCTTAAATATAAGTGGGATTTATATGATGCTGGCCTTGACGTGGTTGTCTTCCGAGTGTTATTTCCTTTTGAAATATTAATAACTAGTTAACCATGGTTCGCAGATCTAATTTTAAACTTTTATAGGAGATAAGAGTACCCTTATCCAAAGAATAAAAATATTTTCCAGGCTGCGGTAGGTCAATATCACCCTAGGAGGGGGATGGAGAGTGTTAGTGTTCTCCAGAGAAATGAAACTAATAGGATACACACACACACAACACACACATACAGATTTATTATTAGAAATTGGCCCGTGTGGTTATGGAAGTCCAAAAGTCCCCTGATCTGCCATCTGCAAGCTGGAGGCCCAGGAAAGCTGGTGGTACAGTTTCAGCCTGAGCTCAGAGGCCTGAGAACCAGGGGTGCCAACAGTGTAAGTCCCACTTCACGTGCAGGAGGGGATCAAAGCTCAAGTAACCAGGTAGAGGGTGAATTTTTTTTTTTTTTTTCCTGTACGCGGGCCTCTCACTGTTGTGGCCTCTCCCGCTGCGGAGCACAGGCTCTGGACGTGCAGGCTCAGCGGCCATGGCTCAGGGGCCCAGCCGCTCCGCGGCATGTGGGATCCTCCCGGACCGGGGCACGAACCCGCGTCCCCTGCATCGGCAGGCGGACTCCCAACCACTGCGCCACCAGGGAAGCCCAGGGGGTGAATTTTTTTCTAGTCAGGCCCTCAGTGGATTTGATGGGGAGAGCCATCTGCTTTACTTATTCTACCAATTCAAATGCTAATCTCACCTGGAAATGCTGTCACAGACACATCTAGAATAATGTCTAGCCAAATATCTGGGCATCTCAAGTCCTGGTCAAATTGACACATAAATTAACCATCATAGACGGTAAAATTAAATTGAGGATAAATGTGGTGTGGAACAGACATATATGCTCAGATAAAGCTGCTCTGGGCCAGTCTGATGGTGCTTTGGCCCTGCTGGAGACATTGGGTAATACTTGGTAATTGTTAGCTATTGGGTAGAGCTATTGGGTGACACTTGGTAATTGCTTGCTGCGCCATTCACATTGAGTTTGGGATGTTCTCAATTCCCCTTTGTAGCTACTTAACAAATCCTGTCCGCCTAGTCCTGGGACTCCCTCTTCCCCACTTGCGCCACTTGGGGACGCCTTTGTGGAGCTGATTTGAGCTCCATCATGTCTCTGGCTGGGGTCAGGGCTGAGCAAATGGCTTGCACTGAGGCCAGGCTTATGGGTTGCAGTGTCTGCCCCTACCTTGTGGAAAGTGAAGATAGAACGGCAACAAATACACAGAACATCACCCTTTTGAAATCTCTGGACTGGATCTCTGGCTCCCCGACATTTAGTTCTCAAAAACAGCTCTGGCAAACAATCAAACATTCACACAGAAGACAAGAAAAGACAACATCCACAAAAAATTGGGAGATAACTCACAGCTTTCCTGGAAGAATCTCTTTGGAGGTCATCTTGTCCAGCCCTGTGCCTCCAGGCAGACTGACTGTGGCTCCACCTCAGAATGATGGAAACCTTCCCTCTTCTCTAGGTCTTAGACCCCGTGACCCCATGCAGGTCATGGGCAGGATAACCCATTATTCTGACAGCAGAGCCCTGTGGTTTGCTTTGGGGCTGTGAGCCTCAGCACCAGGCCCTCGGAAGCCCCTCACTTGCCGCTCCCTGGCAAATGTCTCCTTATCAGTTGCCAATGATTAGCTTCTCAGAGCACCTCTGGCTTTTATTTTCTCCCCAAGGACATTATTTGTCCAATTCATCCCAAAATAGCCCAGCCCAGCCATCCCATAATACCCCATCCGGTGTCACTCAAAACAGGGGCCCGGCAGGAGCTCTGAGCTCTTCTTCCCGTCCTTTCTCTTCTTTAATAAGCAAACCCCGGGCTTCAGTCAATGCCTTTCCTCCAGATTCATGAGTTGGCTGCTTCTGCACCAGCCCCAGATCCTGGCAGATAAATCTACCCCCGAGCTGTCAACACAGACAGAGGGGAACGGCTCAGCCGGGTCCTCAGAGAGGCGACTGTGGAGACACCAGATTTATCAGCCACCCTGTCCCTTAGGGTGTCTCCTCCTTGACCTTCAGGATGAAGCAGGGCCAGTGTATGGCTTTTGCTGCCAGGGACCAAGATGCCAAAGGTACTGCCTCCAAAGATGCCCTCCCCGCTTGTCCTTGGTGACCAGTGGAGAGCCTGGTCAAGGAAGATGGGAGGTGAGGGGCCCTTTAGCTCCCCAAGGAAGGAGTGACTGAGTTGCTGGCCTTGCTGGGGACTCGCCGCCACTGGAGGGAAACGTACTGATTTCCAGCCCCACTCTCCAGGGTCACTCTGGGTTAATTTTAGCTGCTTCCCTGCCCCTGGACGGGCCACACATTTTTCCTCCTTAGCCATGTCCAAGGCTCTCTTCTCACGCAGCCCCAGCGCCTGCCCAAGCAAAATTGAGACATGTGCTTATGACAGTGTGTTTCCATGAAGACAGATTGCTCTCTCTCCAAGGTCAAAGCTCCCGCTGGCCAGGCTCTTTGGCAAACGATTCGTCAAACAGGTCTCTGCGAGCAGCAGACCGTCAGTTCTCGGGCCCCTGGCCGGCTGAAACCTTTCAGAGGATTATCGTGCCCTGTAGAACTTTTCTCCTTCCACTGTCTGTCTGTGCCTCCCCTGATGACCCCCAACACAGAGGGATGAGTTGGCACAATATTGGAAATTATGACAGGGAACCAGAAGGCAAAACAAATCCTTCTGAAGAAATTGGGAAATGTCTCAGTCATTTTGCAAAGCAAGAGCTGTGGTCCCTTGTGAGGTTTAAAAACCAGAACAGTGAAGACATGGCCTGCTGTGCCTGTCCATTTCCCTGTCTGGCTCACAGTACCTGCGAGCAGGTCCACGTCTTGTCCTCCACCAGCCCACAGCACAGTGCTGGCTTTTGTTAATTTGTGTTTTTACTATTTTATTAAACACCTAATATTAGCCTGGCACCGGGCACATACGTCCTCGTGGCGCTTACTGCCTTGTTGATGGTGTCACACTGTACAGAGGTGAAAGAAATAAATGGGAAATAATGGATTGAGAAACTGTTACAGAGGTTACTTTGGGAGGCAGCCTCGAAACGGCGCCTAATGATCCCGTGTGCTAACAGTCAAGTCTTCTTGCAATGCTGTCCCCTGCAGGGTGGCCTGGGCCCAGTGACACTTCTGAGGAATTGAAGGTGGCAAAAGTGATGGATGTCACTCTGAACATGATTTAAGAAGTGACTTCTGTCGTGCTTGCTGCCAATCTCTCTCTCTCTCTCCCAACAAAGTCTGATGGCAGCCAGCTGCCCTGTGTGTAGCCCTACCGGGGGCCCACGTGGCAGCGAACCATGGCCGCAGCTAACAGCCAGCAAGTTCCCGAGTCCTGTCAACAGCCTCGTGAGTGAGGCTGGAGGTGGCTCCTTCTCAGGTTGACCCTTGAAGTGACTGCCGCCTCAGTCAACACCTTGATTCTAGCCTCTGAGGGACGCTGAGCCAGAGACCAGCTAAGCACAGTCGGATCCCTGCCCCACAGAAGCGGTGCGACATTGGACGTTGGTTGTGTTAAGCTGCTAAGTTTTTTAGTTTTGCACAGCAATACTATCCGAGGAGTTTTAGAATAGAGGTTTCCAGAGGAAGCCCTACAGAAGCGGGGTGGCAGGGGAAGGCCCCTCTGAGGACATTGCGTTTAAGGTGAAGATTGAAGGCTGTGTAGGACTAGATGTACAGAAAGCTGGAAGAACAGCATTGCAGGCAAAAGGGAACAGCATGTGCAAAGGCTCTTAGGCAGGAAAGGGCTTGGATTATTTTAAGAGCTGTGACTGAAACGTTATGTCTAGATGCTAGGCTCATCCCTCTATTTCCACTGTATTTATTTCCCAACTCAACTTTGGAAAGTGGGCATTATTATCCCATTGCTGGGGGAAACTGAGGCAGAGAGCGATTCTGTGACCAGGCTAAGGTCACACAACTAGAAAGGGAGAAGGGTTTGGAGTCAAGCCTAAGTTTTTCTAAATATTGAACCTGTGTACTTGCTCATACCTCTTAATACCACCTGACTTCTTCCAACCATTTCTCAGACAACCCCCTTTCTCCTGCTGTGTCCCAGGAACACGTGGTTCCTGTCTTGATGTAGCTCACAACTTGGAGGGAGAGATAGACAAGGACAGCAAACTTTTTCCAGGGCTTTACCCTTGGCCCCTCATATAAACCCTGCAAGTCAGCTGGGGTTGGGGCAGGCATCATCCTTGTATCCATTTACAGACAGGGAAAGGGAAGCTCAGAGGGGATAATGGCCGGCACAGGACATCTTGTTAGCGAGGGCAAAATGAGGTCTGGACCCCAGGGCCTCTTACTCCGATTCTCATACTCTTTCCTCCATCCGCATGGTCCTGATTGACACAGGAGCCTCTGAGAAAGGTGCTGAGTGCCTTCTAAAGTCAAGAGACTCTCTTTATAACCAGCGCTGGTATCAGACTAGATTTGTATGCACCACAGCTGCTCAGACTGTGGTCCATGCATATATGACAGTTCTCACAAAGCAGCTGAATATGGAAAACTTATGTATGTTACAAAAAACTCTTTAACTGAAAGTCTTTCACAATTGGCTTCATTTATAATAACTAGACTTTCTGGTTCATTAATCTTAAGAACTCGAGGAAAAACCCAAACTCACAGAGTTATGTGTATCTCCCCAAGTGGACAATTTACCTCTTTGCACCTACCTAACTCTCACCACGCTTGGGTCTTAATTTAAATGTGACTCCCTCAGAAAGGCCTGGCTTGAGCCCCAACCCCAGTTAGAGCTGTGCTCCCTCACAGTGCCCTGCCCGTCTCCTTCTTAGCTCTTACCGCATGCTCAATAGACATTAACTTGGGGTCCATTTATCCAACGTGTGTCTCTCTCACTCAACATGAGACTCACCCAGGCAGGCTAGTGTGTTCAGAGTTTACCATTGAATCTCAGACTAGGATGGTGCCATTGACTCATCACAAACACTCTGTGGGGCAAGTTGCTGAGTTATGGGCACAGGAAGTGGGGAGGAATACCTTTAGGGTAGGGGTGATGCTGCACATGAGCAACCAGAACATAATAACAAAAATTATAATAGTAGCTAATGTTTTTGAGAGCTTTACGGAGCACATGTAAGTGTTTCAAGGGTACCACATGTTAAGTGGTTTCAAGGAATAACTTAGAGACAGTTATTTTGCACACAAACATTCTCACATGCAAGTGATAAGGTGACCAAGTTGTCCTCGTTTGTCTGGGAATATCTCATTTCTAAAACTGTAAGTCCAGCATCCTAGGGACCCCCTCTGGCTCAGGCAAAATGAGATGGATGGTCATCTTAGCAGGGGGGAAAATAGTCAGTGGACTTTTGCCAAAAAAAAAAAAAAAAAGGATTTACAAGAGAGGAGAGAGAGGAGGGAGAGCAAAAATCTGCAGTGAGTCTGGAAACAGTGAAACTTGTTTGCATTTGTCAGGTGTGTGTGTGTGTGCGTGTGTGTGTGTGTGCGTGTGCATGTGCGTGTGTGTGTGTGTGGAGAGGAGGTGGTAAACTGATTAGTTAGCAGCTAGAAAAGAGGCCGGGTTGTGCATCCTGTCCTTGAGCAGGATGGAGAAGGATATTAAAGAAAACAGTTTTAATTCTGTACGTTTCTGCAGAAAACCTGTGCAGGCGATGCAGCGGGCCGCTCTGTGTCGTGTCAGCTGGGTCCTTCCCACAGATCTCCCCTAAGCTAGGCCAGCTCTGCACCACTTCCCTTAGCAGCACTTCTTAGGAGCCTGTGCTAAGTACACAGCACCAGGTTTTGGGGACCCAGAGCTAGGGAGACCTCAGTTCCAAGATGGGGGAAAGAAGTTGTCACCGGGGGAGGCAGAGTGTTCATTTTCTCTGTGTTTCAAGTGAAAAGCTTCAGTCCTCAGTTACCTGTCCCAAATAAATGTCGCTTTGCATCATCAAAGCGTTCGTGGAGACACTTAGTGCTTGTTTCTGGAACTTGCGGTCCCTTGGGGAAGTTCTGCTCATGCTATGGCACTGGCAGGTGAGGGCTGCATGGCTCTGGGTGCAAATTCTAGGTGCTTGTAACCCTTGACAGTGAAGCGTGAAAATGAATTTCTCAATGACTTGAAAACACATCCTGGGTTCTTAAGGATGAGGGGGATTCCCAGATGTAACACAAATGATCCCATTTCTGTGTGACTCTTAGGAGCACTCACAAGACGAGAAAGAATGCTTTGTGCAGAAGGCAGGGTGTAAGCAGGAAGGCTGGGCTCTCCATTCTTGACTGGGACAAGTCCCTCGTGGATTTGTTTGCTTATTAAAATCCATTCCTTTCTTCATTCTTTCATGCATTCTTTCATTTCTGTCCATTCATTGGTTTACTCATTAATTCCTTTATTCTTATGTATTCATGGGTTCATTTATTCCTTTATTTGTGCTCATTCCCCTCTCTCAACCCCATTCTATTTTTTTTTTTTTTTGCGGTACGCGGGCCTCTCACTGTTGTGGCCTCTCCCGTTGTGGAGCACAGGCTCCGGACACGCAGGCTCGTTGGCCATGGCTCACGGGCCCAGCCGCTCCGCGGCATGTGGGATCTTCCCGGACCGGGGCATGAACCCGTGTCCCCTGCATCGGCAGGCGGACTCTCAACCACTGCGCCACCAGGGAAGCCCAACCCCATTCTTTTAATCAGTTTTTACTGAACATCTACTGTGTTGTCAGAGGTGTACTGAGTGTTCTGAGCTAGAAGAGGTGCCTGGGGAACTCTCCTTCCCACTGGGGTGACAGATCTTTCCCCCATAACCCTAATCCAAGGCGTCTTGGGCTGAGTTCTGGTGGCAGGCCTTGGATGATGTCTGTTTGGGAACACTGGTCACTGCAGCTTTGTGAAGAACTCCTGGGTCCTTGGAGTCACTGGGAGGCTCAGTACAGAGTCCATGGGCCTTTTGGTCATGGCTCTGGGCACTAGACCCCTGTGGGCGACCAGTAAGATAGTTCTGGCCTCCAAGTAGATTTTCTCTTGGCTGAGACAATGGAAGGCCAGATCCCCCTTTCTTGGTTTCGTTGGCCATGTTTACAAGGTAATGACAGAGCCAGATGGGATCAGATTATATGGGCAGCCCAGATGTCCTTTGCCTGTCTACACAGCCCGAAGAACCTAGAGGTTCCAGAGAGAGGATTTTGCTTCTGTATTTCTCAAAATACCCACAGGAAACCAAGCCAAGTGGGAGTTCAGGGATCAGGCAACAAAATTCCAAGGAAGGCTGCCCAAGGCCATGTGTCCCATCTACCTGAGCCCTGCTGAGCAGGAACCCAAGAGGGAAGAAACGACTTAGTCTCTGCTTTTGAAAGATGCAAGAAAATAACCTGAAACACAAAAATAACCAACACGTATACCATTTACAAACAGTTTTTACATTGCTCTTCTCATCTGTGCCTCACCCGGGCTGTGTGAGGAAGTGGGATACTATTACTATCATTTTACCTGTGAAGAGAGCACTGGAATTGTCCATAGCCACACAGCTAACATACAGGAGTCAAGATTTGAACCCAGGTCTATTTGATTCCAAATCACATGTCTGTGCCATGAGTCTGCACCACAGCATGTAAACTGTGAGGGCTGGCAGTGGCCTCCTTAGGTGGGGAGAGTTTGGAGAATGGGAGTGGTCACTGTTGCTAGCTGTGGTCAGAGGAGGCTTCTCGGAGGATTTTGAATTCCCTTTGTATTGAGGAGTCAGGACCAGTCATGAATTTACCCGTTTTTTTACCTTCCATCCTCCTTAATATAACAGGGAATGGGTTTCACCCGCTAGCTCTCACCTCTGCCTGGGGAATGGGAAACATATCTTTTATTCCTCAGCAATATCGAGACTTGGGCATGAGACCTGAATGGCTCAGAGAATCTAATCATTCAACAAGCAGCTTTGCCTAGGAGCAGAAATAAGAACTGACGCGGAGTCTTCTCTATGGGTAAATATAATTAGCCTGGCTGTTATGTCCAAATCCTCCGTAAGCCCCTACGCTCAGGTGGCAAAGCGAACCTGCTGGCTTTTGGTGACTCTCGAAACCAAGAACCTTTGCTGGGGCTGCAGTAATCTGATTTATCTCAGAAACAAGCCGAGCCATTACAAGTCTGGGTTTGCAATTTCAATATGCAGAGATTAATTTATATGCAGAGCTAATTAAGCAACTGAAACACCCACTCATTGATTATTACATGAAAAAGAACACATCAATTTGGAGAAATACACTCTATAAGGGTGTACAATAGTTGCAAACTTAATTGCCAAGTGGAAATTCCTCTTCTAGTGGCTAATAAATTTAACCAATTAACCTTTGCTGGGATGGTCTTTAATTCCTGGAGTCCAGGCAAGCTTTGGTCTCTGCCTTTTCAGACTCAGTCGGAAAAGATGGCGGCTCTGGGCTGCTTTCTGCCCTTGTCTCAGGTCTGGTTCATAGTAAGAGCTCACAGTAAATGCTGTGAGTAAAGGTCCAAAGAGTCTAGGGCAGTTATTTTCCATTTATTTTTTATTATGAGAATTGTTGCAGATCACGCTCCTGGAAGGCATATTACTATTCTCCCCCTGCCCCAACCCTTTTAAAAAAGCTACATGGCATTCACAGAAGCCTAGTAACTAATCCAGCCACAGATCTAGCAGGGGGTGGATTTTGGCCTTGAACTCAGGTCTTCTGACCCCAGGAAGTGGGGTTCAGTGCTTTTTCTCCATTTCAGGCTCTTTCTTGTGTCCCAGTGACTAAGACTGACTGTCCGCAGGGCTGGAATAGTCACCCAAAGGGCATGACGAAATGGATCCCGAAGGCCTCCAGCTTTGAAGCATCACTCCCACTGGTTTGACACCAGGCTGGATCCCATCCCAGAGAGTGATTCCTCCGATTGAAGGAGGGGCTGGGTCTTTAAGTCCTGTGTCAAAGTGCAAAGACCTCTTAAAGGAGTCACCATCAACCTCTCCCAGTCATTATTACCCTAGCGAATGTGCCTGTGTCAGGCAGATTCACTTTTTAGATGGAGTCACAGACAGCCAGGATCCCAGGGTATGGGACAGATACGTCTTGACAGGTCAGACAGATGGCATAATTGTCTGGGTCTGTGGGCCAGGAAGGAATTGTCCTGATCGAGTGGGGGTCCTGAGTTGCTAGAATCAGCCCAAGGGCACTGGTACATGCAAGATTTTTGAAGCAAAAAGGGTAAAGATTATGGGCAAGGGAAAGGTGTACTGCTACCCCTCATGTGTGGTGTTGAGAAAGCTGTGCAATGCCTGCAGGTCTCCGTTTCCTCATCTACAAAATGGGAGTCAGGCACGTGTGAGGCTTCAATGAGCCAACATCAGAAGGCTCTTAGCACAGTGCCAGGCACTCAGGAACCGGCCGGCACCTGGGGCTCTTCCTGCAACTGTTCTGGGCAGCTTATTCCCCCCAGTGCTGGACAGAGACTCAGAAGGCCTGTGTTCCAGTCCCAGGTCATCTGCAAACTCACCGAGGGCCCTTTGTCAATGCTCTCCTTCTTCAGCCCTCACTTTCTCTTCTATGAAATGAGGCAGTAAAACTGGATGACTTCTAAGGGGCCCCTATACCCAATTAATTTATTGATTTGCCCAGTGACTATGTCTTAAGAGCCTACTGTGTGCCAGGCACAGTGCTAGGCAGTGGGGATACAGCTTGGAGAGACAAGGCCTCTGCTTTAAGGGAGCTGATGTTCTAGTGAAGGAAGTAGACAAAAAACGAGTATGTGGGATACTTTCAGATAGTGATCAGTTATGTAAAGGAAAGCAAGAGAATCTGTGTTCATCAAACTTTTCTTTTTCCTCCCCAAGGTATATGAGCCAGTGCTGACAATTTTAAGGAAAAAAAGAAAAAAAAAGGCAGGGGCAGGTGTTTTATTGGCAGGATTAGATATTCTCACAAAGTTTGAGGAAGATCTGAATACCAAGCCCCAGGAAATCCAAGAACCAGACCAGCTCTGGGACCCCACAGCCAGCTTCCGTGGAGCCTCCTTTCTGGAAAGCTCCTAACAACTTACCCCCATTAACTGTTTCTTTGATCTGCCCTGTACATTGGCTTCCACCTTCTCTGTTCCTGTGGATTCCATTTCCCACACTATGTAGTGAAAGATATGGTCAAAGGTCACGTGCTGCAGCCCTCCAGAGACTCTGTTCTTTCTTTCTCAATCAATTCCCAGAGGAGGGCCTCTAATTGACTCACCTTGGGTCAGGTGTCTACTGTGGACCAATCAGCTGTGGGTTTCTCCCTTGTGAAAACATGGCTGCTGTAACCATACAGGGAGAAGGCAGGAGAAACAGTTTCCAGAAAGTTGGGAGCTGCCAATCCAACATACAGATTAACCAGACTGTGATGCATGGAGAGGTTCCCACATCCAATTTACTTTGGAGTTTGAAGTCACTCCCCAGATAAAAGGTAGTGATGAAGCATGCTGGAAGTTTGTCCTGGATGTGGACTCCGAAGACCTGGATTCTCCCAAGTCTCCACTGACCTGATGCATGACCTTAGACAAGCCATTTACTGTCTCTGAACCTTCAGTGGAAAAGTGGGATAATAATATTAGAGTTATTGTGAAGTCCAGAGAAAAGTAAGGATAAAAAGCGACTTCCATAATTCCGCAGTAAGGCACAATATTGGAGGCTGTCAGAGAAGGGTGGGTGCTGCAGAGATGAAAGGAAGGGAACTTACTGGAGAACTCTGCAGGAATCCTTCCCCAGAGTAGTGAGGTTTTTCTTGATTCCTTCCCCAAAAGCTTCACATTTGGGGCTCTTTGTCTGATTCACTATCAGGACATATGCATCCGTGTTTACAACCAGCATAGGTCATTCCCAGAATGCAGGCTATTGGCATGTTTATAATTCTACCAACTCAACCTAGCAGATAGACACGTCTCCCCCCATGGAGTGAGACATAAATTTTCCTGAGTAAATGGAGCCAAGCTGTTTGGTGCTATCAACTGCACAGGGCTTCACAGGCAGCAGGGGAGGGAGGCTGGTCCACTCCCACCCTGACCCAACCCTACTGCCCTTCACAGTGCAATTCCAGCTTCCTCTCTTCGTGGGAACTTGGGGCCTTGATGAGGAGTCATCCTAGGCTCCTTTCCTCAACCCCAAGTTCTGCTGATTCTTCTCCAGAGTATCTCTCCCCTACACTTTATCCTTATTGCCATCACACTGTCTCTTGTCTACATTAGTGCATCACTCTCCTAAATGTCTTCCATGTCTTTAATGTTCCCCCAAGATTTGATCATGCCACTTCCTTGCCTAAAATACACTGGGTAAATCACTACACACCCATTAGAACGGCTGACATAGTAAACACATTCAAGTGCCGTTGATGACGTGGAGCAACTGGAACTCTCATACATTCATTGTTGGTGAGAATGCAAAATGGTACAACTATTCTGGAAAATAGTTTGGAAGTTTCGTGAGAAGTTAAATGTATGCTTTAACATATGACACAGCAATCCCACTCATAGGTATTTTCCCTAGAGAAAAATTTATGTTTATACAAAGACCTGTACATAAAGGTATATAGCAGAATCCTGGTAGATTCCAGCCCTGGCCGTCCATGGCAGCACTTGTAACAACACACCATTTTAATGGCTTTTCCTCCTTTGCTGTGCCACTTTCTCTATTTCTTCCTCCTGCTTCCTGAGATCACCTCCCAAGTTAAACACCCGCACCCACATCCTTGTCTTGGACTTCACTTTTGAGGGAAATCAATCTAACACACCTTGTTTTCTATTGCGGGGGTGGAGGGGAGGATGGGTCTGGAGTGATTTGCATGAGGAAATTTCCCAACAGGGCTCCATTCTGAGTCAGGGGACCATGGCTCTGTCCCTATCTACTTAGGAGACCTCAGAAAAGTCTGCCCCTGTCTGAGCCTCTTTTAGCTCTGTGTTGCAGCTTACGCTTTCTAGAAACTGAGTTTGGGGTACAAAATATTTATTAGAAACCAATCTCTGGGAAATGAGGGGGGAGAAAGTAGGAGAAGAGGAAGAAGTGAAACTGCACTGAAGACCTGACCAAGCATTGGCCAGCCCCACCCAAGAGGCACATTCTGCCTGGGAGACTTGCCTGGCAGGGTCTTTATGTCCTCCACCTCACTCAGCCACCAGATGTGACACTGGCAGCCCTGGGCAGGGTGTGACCACCGGTGAGACAGCTCTCTGCAGCTGAGGCAGACCCTGAAGGAGAGACAGGGTGAGGCTGTCTGCTGACCCCACTCTCTGTAGTTGAGCCTCAAGCCCTTCCTGGCAGGGCCATCTGGGCAGCATGTCTCATCTCCATATCTACACCAAGGCGCAAAGGAAAATGCCTTTGGGCTCCAGGCAGGTAATGCCAACGCGTGAGGTGCGCTGCATGTGACGCAATGTGGAGTACTGGGGACAGTGGTGACCTGGGGTATAGCCAGTGCTCAATTCTAGTTGACTTGTGCAAGCAGGCACATTGTTGCCAAACTCAAGAGGCTCTGGACATTTCAAGTTTTATATAAAATTTCTTGGGAATTCCCTGGAGGTCCAGTGGTTAAGACTCCATGCTTCCGCTTCAGGGGGCGCGGGTTCCACCTCTGGTTGGGGAACTAAGATCCCAGATGCCACGCTCCATGGTCAAAAAGAAAAAAAATTCTTGTTCTTGAACCACCACATCGTTAGCTAACTCATAACACCTCTGAATGCCTCTGGGTTAACCTCTGATCTAGAGGGCTAGCATTCATCTTGGGTGGTCCTGGGGGCAGGAGAAAGCCTGAGGTGTTTCTGGATGGGTCCAGAGCCATCTCGCAGAGCTGGGGAGCTCTTAGGGGGAAAAGGCTGGGTAGGGCCTGGAAGGGGCACAAGGTTTCCCTGCGTGGACATCCTGCAGGCACTTGTCACTCAATACAAGCAACCTTGGGTGCTTGCGTTAGAAGTGAACTCGTCTCAGAAATGGGAAACAGTCCCTGTTGGGCCCCCAGATGCCTGGCTTCAAAGGCTCTGAGATCCGTGGCCTGTGCAAAATGAGGCCACATCTGTTTCTGTGCACCTTAATTACACCTTCCCTGGGGCTGGTGGAGCCAGGACTGTGTGTGTTTAAGGTAGTATCTTCGGTCCTGTCCACTCACCCTTGCTAACGTGGCAGGCCAGGTTTTTAATTCCATGCGGTCGGAATGCTGGAGTATGGTTTCCTTAGTGAGTACCACCAGGCAGATCTCTGCTGGGAGGGAGGGAGCAGCAGGACCTGGGAGACTGAGGGAGAAATGCACAGCAGGTCTCAACACAACCCAGCAGTGCCCTCTGGGTGGGGGCTTCAGAAGTCACAGGGGACACTGAGTGAGCTCTGGAGCATACTGGCCAGGGCTCATGCTGCTGCAGCTGCCTGCTCCAGCCTCTTTCACTCCCTCTTGGAAAAGACTATGGATTCTCTGGCCAGGGGCTCCTATGAGAGTCCAGGTGAACTCTCCCTCCCTCATTCCTGTGCACGGGCAGGCAGAGCGAGTGCTGAAACAACACTGTTTATTTTCTAAAGGTCGGCTTGGGTAATGGGTGTGGTTTCTGGGAAACAATTTGCATCAGCTGCCATAATGACTTATGGGTTGGGGACTCACAAGGAGGAATACGGGCGTTGTCAAATCCTCTGGACTCCTAGGTCTGAATACTGCTGAGAAGAAGAGAGGGATATTGTTTCTGGGAATCTACTTTGTGCAGGATGGAAGGGACCAAAGTGTTACGTGCTATAACAGTTGTCTATGGCTGCATAAGAAACTACTTTAAAACTTAGTGGCTAAGGACCATAGTCATTTATTTGCTCATGGTTCTACAGGTTACCGATTTGATAAGGGTCTCCCCTGTGGCCACAGTCATGTAGCGGCTTGGCTGGGGCTGGGGGGTCTAAGATAGCTTCACCACGTATCTGATGATTGGTGCTGGCTGTCAGCTGAGTCACATTTTCCCAACAAGTTATTGTGGACGCTTTAACACGGTGGCTATGTCCCAAAAGTAGCAAGAAAGAAAACAAGCCCCCTTGTACAAGATTATGCTTGGGTCATTCTTGCTAATGTCCCATTGACCAAGGCAAGCCACGTGGCCAAGCCCAGATTCAATGTGGGAGGGGCCGATACAAGGTTGAGGATATAGAAAGTTATGTTTCATAGGGACCATTACTATAATAATCTATCACAATATGTTCAGGAAGACGTTGGGTGTAATTCCTACTTCATTCATTCATTCATTTTAAATAAGTATTTATTGAGTATTAACCAGATGGCAGATACTCATGGGCACAGGGGATTTCACAGGGAGCCAGACAAACATCCCTGCTCTCATGGACTTTTATCATCTAGTTGGGGAGTCAGACAATAAGCAAAATACAGTCAGATGGTATGTCTATGGACAAAAATAAGGTAGAGGAGGATAGCGAGTCCAGGGCATCCTGGCTCTGGGACTTGTGGACAAAGACCCTGGCAGAGTAGGAAGTCTGCAGAAGGGAAAGAACCCTGGGGTGCCCTGGTAAATGCTGGGCCAAGCAATGGAATGTCTGGCACAGAGAAGGCTGGTTCTACTGACAGGCCCAGAGGGAGGGTCGCAGCTTCTTTGAGGGAGCTCCTCCATCGTCCAGAGGCCGAGGTGAAGCTGAACCTGGCTCTGTGAACATGGAATTCACAGCTTCAGATAGAACTGGCCCGACCAGGGCCCCTCCCCAACATCCATATATCAGCAGACCTGGGAGGGAGAAAATACCTACTGTCATCTTTCTTCCTTGTCCCCCAAACTAGAAGAGTTAGAAAAAGAAAGAAGAGGGCAAAGCTCAGCTCCGAACTTTGTACTTCTTCCTCCTCTCTAAGCAGCTTGAGGCTGGCTGGGGGAGTGATGAAGAGGAGCTTTGAATCAAAGCTAGAGATTAAAGGGGAAGAAATTACAGGAGTGAGTCTACACTCACATTATTTAAATAACCGGGAGTGGCTGAAGAGTCATGGAGGTGGACCAGGGTATCATGGGTGGCTCTCTGCATTTGGAATGTGAAAGACCTGATGTCTAATACTCTGCCTTCCCACCTGTCACCACAGAAGAATCATCTGGGCCCCAGTATGAAATCAGTCCCTCCAGTTGTACACTAGGTCCCACCAATTCTTGCCTCTCAGGGACATCACTCCAGCAATCCATTCCTCTACCTCCTACTGCATCAAAAATCTCCTCTCTACTGGGGCTTTCTCTAAAACATACAAGCAGTGCTGTTATTTCTCCCCACTTAAAATGATACCTTGACCCCTTTCGACGGTATCGGCTACAACTACATTTCTCTTCTCACCTCTGCAGCACAACCTGTGGTAGAGTTGTTTGTGTTTGCTGTCTCCAGTTCTTTCCCTCCCCTGTTCTCTTAAACCAAGCTCAGTCTGACTTTTGCCCCTATCACTACACCAAAATTGCCATCTGCAGGACCATCAGTGACTTCCATGTTGCCAAACCCAATGGTCAATTCTGAGCTCTCATCTTGGTTGAACTCTGTTACT
This sequence comes from Delphinapterus leucas, assembly GCF_059928025.1. Taxonomy (NCBI): domain Eukaryota; kingdom Metazoa; phylum Chordata; class Mammalia; order Artiodactyla; family Monodontidae; genus Delphinapterus; species Delphinapterus leucas. The sequence continues at coordinate 26,109,692 of NC_143148.1, forward strand.
TTTCCTCCTTCACACTTTTTACTCCTTCTTAGCTGTTTTCTGCCTCCTCCTCCTCCTTTTCTCACCACCTCTGCATGTTGGAGGTCCCAAGACTCAGTTCTTGGCCCTCTTTCCTTGTATGTCTTCCTTTCGTTTCACCCAGTCTTAAGGCTTCAAATGCCATCCATATGTCAGTGGATTCCCAATTTATTTCTCCAGCCTGGACTGGAGAAATGCCTGTCTTTCACTCAAGAGAAGTATACCCCACTGCCTACATGACATTCCCACTAGGATGCTGTATCAACCAGGAGAGACTCGGTTATGCTTTGCTAACGATGACCTCGAGTCTCAGTGGCGTTTCACAAAAAAGTTTATTTTTCACTCATGCTACATATCCCCCACGATCTGCACTGTGTCATCTTCACTCCAGGATTCAGGCTGATGGAGCAGCTCCCATCTGGAACATTGCTGATCACAGTGTACGGGAGAATAGAAAACACAGCAAACCATAAACTGGTTCTTGAAACTTCTGATCATATTTCATTGGCCAAATCAAGTCCTATAGTCAATCTTGACCTCAGTGAAGTGGGAAAATGCAGCAAACACTTGTGGCAATTGCACGGTTTATCAGATATGCCCAATAGGCATCTTCAACCCCTTTAATCCCAAACTGAACTCCTTCCCCCACAAACCTGCTCCCCTCAGTCTTATCCATCTCAGTCAATGTCGATTCCATACTTCTGGTTACTTGGGTCAAAAATCTTGGTGTCATTCTTGAATTTTCTGTTTCACATCCCATATTCAGTCCTTCAAGCTGCATCTTCACAATATATCCAGAATCTAACCTCTTGGCATCGACCACTCTATCCACCGATCGACTTCTCACTATTGGAATATTTTGATAGGCATCCCTGCTTTTAATAATAGGCCTCCCTGCTTTTATCCTTGACCTTCTCCCAACCCTCAATCCCCAATAGCCTATTCTGAACAGCGCAGCTACAGTGATTGTTTTAAAATGTAAGATCATTTCTTGCTTCTGCTTGAAATCCCTCAATGACTCCCAATTTCCCACAAAATAAAACCCAAATTCTTCCACTGGCCCACAAGGTCCATACAGTCTGGTCCCTGCCACTTCTCTCACCACTTTTCCTGCTATTCTCAACATCACATACACTGCCACCCTTGCTGCTCCTTCAGCAAGGGCCTTGGCAACGGCTGGTCCCCAGCCTAGAATCCTCTTCTCCCAGATGCCAGGTGGCCCCTCTCTCCCTTTCTTCCCAGTTCACCTTCTCCATGAGGCCTTCCCTGACCATCTAGTTGAAGTTTTCATTCTCTCTTTCAGAATCTCCTAATCCCACAGCAGTTTTTACTTTCTCACTTACTATATAATTTCCTTATTGAATATGTTTATTATTTGTCTAGTTTTATCATTAAAATGGAAGCTCCAAGAAGGCAGAAATGTTTTGGTCTGTTTTACTCACTGTTGTATGTCAAGCGTTTAGAACAGTGCTTGATATTTATCTATGGAATGAATTGAACGGATGAATTAATTAATAACAATACAGTGTGATGAATTTTTGTTAGGGAAGATCGTCTTAGTTCCAAAAAGATCTCGGGCCTTGAAAGTCATCATGAGGTGAGTTCAGATTAGTCCAGGATTAATTTTAAGTCTCACTGAGTCTCAATGGGTGATGGGAACTACTGTAAGTGTGCAAGATTTTAGGTGACACATGGAGGAATGAGTTTTATTTTAAGACTTATGTGCTCATTTAAATTAATTAAAAGTGATCCAGTTTTTCATCAATGGCAATTGTGTTGCAAAGTTTCCTTTTGTAAATAAATAAAATAAGCCAAATTGAAGGAAAAAGTTTCTTTGATGGGGCTAATGGCGGACTTGGGAGGGCTCACGCCAAGGAATACTTCCCAGAACTTCTGCTGCCAGTGTCCTTGTCCCTGTGGTGAGCCACAGCCACCCCCTGCCTCTGCAGGAGACCTTTCAACACTAGCAGCTGTGCGGCTGACGGGGTCTTGGTGCTCCAGCCGGGTGTCAGGCCAGTGCCTCTGAGGTCGGAGAGCCGAGTTCAGGACATTGGTCCAACAGAGACCTCCCAGCTCCATGTAATATCAAACAGGAAAAGCTCTCCCAGAGATCTCCATCTCAACACTAAGACCCAGATCCACTCAATAACCAGCAAGCTACAGTGATGGACACCCTAGGCCAAAAAAATAGCAAGACAGGAACCCAACCCTACCCATTAGCAGAGAGGCAGCCTAAAATCGTAATAAGGTCACAGACACACCAAAACACACCACAAGACGTGGTCCTGCCCACCAGAAAGACAAGATCTAGCCTCATCCACCAGAACACAGGCACTAGTGCCCTCCACCAGAAACCCTACACAACCCATTGAACCAACATTAGCCACTGGGGCAGACACCAAAAACAACAGGAACTACGAACATGCAGACTGCAAAAAGGAGACCTGAAGCATCGTAAGTTAAGCAAAATGAGAAGATAGAGAAACACACAGCAGATGAAGGAGCAAGGTAAAAAGCCACCAGACCAAACAAATGAAGAGGAAATAGGCAGTCTACCTGAAAAAGAATTTGGAGTAATGATACTAAAGATGATCCAAAATCTTGAAAGTAGAATGGAGAAAATACAGGAAACATTTAACAAGGACCTAGAAGAACTAAAGAGTAAACGAAAAATGATGAACAACAAAATAAATGATATTAAAACTTCTCTTGAAGGAATCGATAGCAGAATAACTGAGGCAGAAGAACGGTTAAGTGACTCGGAAGGTAAAATAGTAGAAATAACTACCACAGAGCTGAAAAAGAAAAAAGAATGAAAACAATTGAGGACAGCCTCAGAGACTTGTGGGAAAACATTAAATGCACCAACGTTAGAATTATAGGGGTCCCAGAAGAAGGAGAGGAAAAGAAAGAGACTGAGAAAATATTTGAAGTGATTATAGTTGAAAACTTCCCTAATATGGAGAAGGAAATAGTCAATCAAGTCCAGGAAAAACAGAGAGTTCCATACAGGAAAAATCCAAGGAGAAGCAGGCCAAGACACATGTTAATCAAACTATCAAAAAATAAATACAAAGAAAAAATATTAAAAGCAGCAAGGGAAAACCAACAAAAAACATACAAAGGAATCCCCATAAGGTTAACAGCTGATCTTTCAGCAGAAACTCTGCAAGCCAGAAGGGACTGGCAGGACATATTTAAAGTGATGAAATGGAAAAACCTGCAACCAACATTAGTCTACCCAGCAAGGATCTCATTCAGATTCAATGGAGAAATTAAAACCTTTACAGACAAGCAAAAGCTAAGAGAATTCAGCACCACCAAATGAGCTTTACAACAAATGCTAAAGGAACTTCTTTAGGCAGGAAACACAAGAGGAGGAAAAGACTTACAATAACAAACCCAAAACAATGAAGAAAATGGTAATAGGAACATACATATCGAAAATTACCTTAAATGCAAATGGATTAAATGCTCCAACCAAAAGACACAGACTAGCTGAATGGATACAAAAACAAGACCTGTAAATATGCTGTCTGCAAGAGACCCACTTCAGACTTAGGGACACATACAGACTGAAAGTGAGGGGCTGGAAAAAGTTATTCCATGCAAATGCAAATCAAAAGAAATCTGGAGTAGCAATTCTCATATCAGACAAAATAGACTTTAAAATAAAGACTATTACAAAAGACAAAGAAGGATACTACCTAATGATCAAGGGATCAATCCAAGAAGAAGATATAACAATTGTAAATATTTATGCACCCAACATAGGAGCACCTCAATACATAAGGCAAATGCTAACAGCCATAAAAGGGGAAATTGACAGTAACACAATCATAGTTGGGGACTTTAACACCCCACTTTCACCAATGGACAGATCATCCAAAATGAAAATAAATAAGGAAACACAAGCTTTAAATGATACATTAAACAAGATGGACTTAATTGATATTTATAGGGCATTCCATCCAAAAACAACAGAATACACTTTCTTCTCAAGTGCTCCTGGAACATTCTCCAGTATAGACCATGTCTTGGGTCACAAATCAAGCCTTGGTAAATTTAAGAAAATTGAAATCGTATCAAGTATCTTTTCCGACCACAACGCTATGAGACTAGATATCAATTACAGGAAAAAATCTGTAAAAAATTCAAACACATGGAGGCTAAACAATATACTACTCAATAACCAAGAGATAACTGAAGAAATCAAAGAGAAACTCAAAAAATACCTGGAAACAAATGACAATGAAAACACGATGACCCAGAACCTATGGGATACAGCAAAAGCAATTCTAAGAGGGAAATTTATAGCAATACAATCTTACCTCAAGAAAAAAGAAACATCTCAAATAACAAACTAACCTTACACCTAAAGCAATTAGAGAAAGAAGAACAAAAACACCCCAAAGTTAGCAGAAGGAAAGAAATCATAAAGATCAGATCAGAAACAAATGAAAAAGAAATGAGGGAAACAACAGCAAAGATGAATAAAACTAAAAGCTGGTTCTTGGAGAGGATAAACAAAATTGATAAACGATTAGCCAGACTCATCAAGAAAAAAAGGAGAAGACTCAAATCAATAGAATTAGAAGTGAAAAAGGAGAAGTAGCAACTGACACTGCAGAAATACAAAGGATCATGAGAGATTACTACAAGCAACTATATGCCAAAAAAATGAACAACCTGGAAGAAATGGATGAACTCTTAGAAAAGCACAACGTTCTGAGACTGAACCAGGGAGAAATAGAAAACATAAACAGACTAATCACAAGCACTGAAAGTGAGACTGTTTAAAAATCTTCCAACAAAGAAAAGCCTAGGACCAGATGGCTTCACAGGCAAATTCTATCAAACATTTAGAGAAGAGCTAACACTTACCCTTCTCAAACTCTTCCAAAATATAGTGTTTAGGACCTCCAAAATATAGTGTTTAGGAACACTCCCAAACTCATTCTACAAGGCCACTATCACTCTGATACCAAAACCAGACAGATGCCACAAAGAAAGAAAACTACAGGCCAATATCACTAATGAACATAGTTGCAAAATTCTCAACAAAATACTAGCAAACAGAATGCAACAGCACATTAAAAGGTTCATACACCATGATCAAGTGAGGTTTATCCCAGGAATTCAAGGATTCTTCAATATATGCAAATCAATCAATGTGATAAACCATATTAACAAGTTGAAGGATAAAAACCATATGATCACCTCAATAGATGCAGAAAAACATTCAACAAAATTCAACACCCATTTATGATTAAAAACCCTCCAGAAAGTAGGCATAGAGGGAACTTACCTCAAGATAATAAAGACCATCTATGACAAACCCACAGCCAACATTGTTCTCAATGGTGAAAAACTAAAACCATTTCCACTAAGATCAGGAACAAGACAAGGTTGCCCACTCTCGTAACTATTATTCAACATAGTTTTGGAAGTTTTAGCCACAGCAATCAGAGATGAAAAAGAAATAAAAGGAATCCAAATCAGAAAAGAAGAAGTAAAACTGCCACAGTTTGCAGATGACATGATACTATACATAGAGAATCCTAAAGATGCTATCAGAAAACTACTAGAGCTAATCAATGAATTTGGTAAAGTAGCAGGATACAAAATTAATGCACAGAAATCTCTTGCATTCCTATACACTAATGATGAAAAATCTGAAAGAGAAATTAAGGAAACACTCCCATTTACCATTGCAACAAGAAGAATAAAATATATAGGAATAAACCTACCTAAGGAAACAAAAGAACTGTATGCAGAAAACTATAAGACAATGATGAAAGAAATTAAAGATGATACAAACCAATGGAAAGATATACCACGTTTTTGATTGGAAGAATCAACAATGTGAAAATGACTATACTACCCAAAGCAATCTACAGATTCAATGCAATCCCTATGAAACTACCAATGGCATTTTTCACAGAACTAGAACAAAATTTCACAATTTGTATGGGAACACAAAAGACCCCAAATAGCCAAAGTAATCTTGAGAAAGACAAATGGAGCTGGAGGAATCAGGCTCCCAGACCTCAGACTACACTACAAAACTACAGTAATTAAGACAGTATGGTACTGGCACAAAAACGGAAATATAGATGAATGGAACAGGATAGAAATCCCAGAGATAAACCCACGTGCATATGGTCATCTTATTTTTGATAAAGGTGGCAAGAATATACAATGGAAAAAAGACAGTCTCTTCAGTAAGTGGTGCTGGGTAAACTGGACAGCTACAGGTAAAAGAATGAAATTAGAACACTCCCTAACATCATACACAAAAATAAACTCAAAATGGATTAAAGACCTAAATGTAAGGCCAGACACTATATAATTCTTAGAGGAAAACATAGGCAGAACACTCTATGACATAAATCACAGCAAGATCCTTTTTGACCCACCTCCTAGAGAAATGGAAATAAAAACAAAAATAAACAAATGGGACCTAATGAAACTTAAAAGCTTTTGTACAGCAAAGGAAACCATAAACAAGATGAAAAGACAACCCTCAGAATGGGAGGAAATATTTGCAAATGAAGCAACTGACAAAGGATTAATCTCCAAAATTTACAAGTAGCTCATGCAGCTCAGTATCAAAAACACAAACAACCCAATCCAAAAATGAGCAGAAGACCTAAACAGACATTTCTCCAAAGAAGATATACAGATTGCCAACAAACAGATGAAAGGATGCTCAACATCACTAATCATTAGAGAAATGCAAATCAAACTACAATGAGGTATCACCTCACACTGGTCAGACTGGCCATCATCAAAAAAGCTACAAACAATAAATGCTGGAGAGGGTGTGGAGAAAAGGGAACCCTCTTGCACTGTTGGTGGGAATGTAAACTGATACAGCTACTATGGAGAACAGTAGGGAGGGCCCTCAAAAAACTAAAAATTGAACTACCATATGACCCAGCAATCCCACTACTGGGCATATACCCTGAGAAAACCATAATTCAAAAAGAGTCATGTACCACAATGTTCACTGCAGCTCTATTTACAATATCCAGGACATGGAAGCAATCTAAGTGTCCATTGACAGATGAATGGATAAAGAAGATGTGGCACATATATACAATGGAATATTACTCAGCCATAAAAAGAAATGAAATTGAGTCATTTGTAGTGAGGTGGATGGGCCTAGAGTCTGTTATACAGAGTGAAGTAAGTCAGAAAGAGAAAAACAAATACCATATACTAACACCTATATATGGAATCTAAAACAAAAGGTTTTGAAAAACCTAGGGTCAGGACAGGAATAAAGATGCAGACATAGAGAATGGACTTGTGGACATGGGGAGGGGGAAGTGTAAGCTGGGACGAAGTGAGAGAGTGGCATGGACTTATATATACTACCAAAGGTAAAGTAGATAGCTAGTGGGAAGCAGCCACATAGCACAGGGAGATCAACTCAGTGCTTTTTGTCCACCCAGAGGGGTGGGATTGGGAGGGTAGGAGGGAGATGCAAGAGGGAGGAGATATGGGGATGTATGTATAGGTATAGCTGATTCACTTTGTTATAAAGCAGAAACTAACACACCATTGTAAAGCAATTATATTCTAATAAAGACATTAAAATAATTGTAGGAAAAATAATTTTTAAAGAAGAAGGTACAGATGATAGGTGGATACGGCAAAACCTGTTAGGATGCCGTGTAAGTGAGTGACATTTGGGAAACCCCAGGCCATACAAAGGAGCTAGTGAAGAGCTGTGGGGAGGGAAGGGGCAGTGCTCATGGACATGGTGGAGCCAGTATGGGCTCTGGGCAGTGCCTGGGTCCCTGGGAGTGACTGGGAACCCCTTCCCTCAAGGCTGCCCAGGTGCTGCCTGAGTCTGGGCCTCTGTGGACTGCTGGCTCCTGGAGAAGGGAAGCCCAGGAAGCAACACTGCAGCAGCGGCAATGGCACTTCCAATCTGTTACCATCAAGTTATAGTAGCCATTTTCCGGAAGTGTGGTTTGCCTCATTAGGCTTGAAATAAACAGCTTATATTTTTTGTCACAATTTCCATTCTGGCTTTGTTTCTGCTGACCTCATTTTCTCCTTGTGCTTCATCTTCTCCTGCTTTGCAGAATGAGGTGGGCCAGTGAGAAATAGACTATGCTGTCACCAAGGTGCCTGATATTTATATGGAGCCCTCAACTCAGAAGTCCATCCTAGGGAGATGCCAGGCCCAGCCCAATGAGAGACAGTGGGGGAGACAGAGACAGAGAGACAGAAAGACATAGTGAGATATGCCATTATAATACAGATGTCTCCACACCTCTCAAAGCCATTTGAAATTTTCAGTGTCCAACATTCTTCCCCAGCCCTCACCCCAGGAAAAGGAGAGGAACCTAAGTTCCTAGTTCCTACTCTGTTTTTACAATCCTTTACTCTTGCTGTCAAAGGCTCCATCTCAGTCAGTCCTGTGCCCTTTTCATATACAAAAGACAACATGAGGAAGAGAGATGACCTGCGTCAGCCTCTTGGCCTAAGTAAGGCATCTCTCCAGCTTCTCCTAGTCAGTCTTAAGCCAACTTCCCTTCAATTTTTCTAACCTTAGGAAGCCACCCTAAAACATTTGAGGTGACTGGGTTCCATCCAACCATCCATCCATCCATCCATCCATCCATTCAAAGTATTTGGTAGTAGTTACTGAGGTCTTTGCTATATGTGGTGGATTAGTGTAGAGGAAGGGTTGGAGAAGTTATATGGGGTTAATACTCACAGCTTCACAGCCAGCCTGTGAGGAAGGTAGGATAAAGGTTGTTTTCCCCTTGTACATGTAGAAAAAGTGAGGTTGAGGAAGGCTAAGGATGTGTCAGGGTCACAAAGCAAGTGTGTGCAGGAGCTCAGAACCCAGGTCTGCAGTATTCCACATCCTCCATCTGGGTGGGTGAGCTTAGGCTGGGGAAGAGGCTGGGGCAGGCAGTTGGCCCGCTTATTCCAGAGGAAGCTATGGTACATTTCCCCTGCCCTAAAATTGTTGTGCCTTTTGCTATATTTTAATAACACCCAATTCAGCGAACTTTGAGAAAAACTGACTAACCACACATAGATGCATTTTAAGCCCCTTCTATTCCCATGGGGGGAAAAACTCTGTTCTGATGTAGGACTTTGAAATTACAGGTAAAACCCCAGTGAGCTCTAAATTATCCTCATATGACCCAGAGAGCAGAAGGGGGACCTCGTCTGAATCTCCAGACCTGCTGTGTACATTTCCTGGGCTTGCTTCTATCCCAGGTATGTCAGAGACACTAGGAATTTAAAGCACATGTGACAGACACAGGCCTGATCGTGAGCTTTGACCCAGGGCCAGCAGAGATTCTATTTTTTTCATTCTGTCCCTTGCTCTGATGGACAGAGTCTCATCTATTGGGCTGACACAGAGGATCAGACTAAGCAGAGACAGTGGCTAAAAGCTGACTGTGAAACAGAAGGTGTTAAGAGGGTTTTTCTGATTGCAGGGAAGGCAAAAATAGGAGAATGACATGCAAACACCTTATTTAGAGTAGCCGTTCATCTCCCTACCACTCCCTGCTGCGTCACTCTCATTTCTATTGTCTTCACAGCATTGGTCCTGCTCTGAAATTTCTTATTCTTTGTTTTCTTACTTGTTTTGTCTGTTTCCTCACTAAATTGTAAGCTCCAGGAGAGCAGGGATCTGGTCTACCTTGACCAGTTCTTCTAGAACAGCGTCTGGCACAGAGGTGCCTGATACCTAGTCACTGAAATCACAAACAAGGAAGTGATTACCTTAAAGGGGTATTGAGAGAGGTCACCTGGGAAGCAGGACAGATAATGGACATGGCTGTGGATACGGCTAAACTTACCAAGAACCAAAGAAACTCAGAGAATCGCATAGGGTGGTGCCTCAGTTTATGGGCTTTGGATTTAGACCTGGTATCAAGTCCCAACACCTCATCCCAATTTCCTCATCTGTAAATGGGTTAAGAATATTTCTTGAGTACCTTCTCAGTGCCAGGCTCCATGCTAGGTTCTGGTGACCTGGAGAAATCCACCACTCCTGTGGACTGAATTCAGGCAGATGTCCACTCCTGCAAGTAAACAAATGAGTACATCCTCTGTGAGAACTGAAAAGGAAGAATAACAAGGGTTACTCATCTGGATGGTCAGAGAAGAGCTGAAGGATAGAGCTGAAGCCTGCCTGAAGGTGTGTGCAGAGGGGTGTCAGATAAGGGGAAGGGCATGCACCAAAGAAGGAACAGTAACTAGATGTCACAGCATATACAAGATGTAGTGGGGCCAGAGGCAAGAGATGAGTGTGGAGAGATAGGCATAGGCCAGATATGTCTCCATTCATTCATTCGCTCATTCAGTTATCCAACACATTTATTGAGTGCCTTCCATAGGTCAGAAATTATTCTCAGCACTGCGGATACAGTGGCAGAAAAACAGCAAATTCCCTGCCCTTAAGATCATCTGTGCTACTAAGGATGTAACGTACACCATGATGACTACAGTTACCATTGCTGTATGATATATATGAAAGCTGTTAAGAGAGTACATCCTAAGAGTTCTCATTATAAGGTGAAATTTTGTTCTCTTTATTTTTTCCATTTCTTTTTTTTGCGGTACGCGGGCCTCTAGCTGTTGTGGCCTCTCCCATTGCAGAGCACAGGCTCCGGACGCGCAGGCTCAGCGGCCATGGCTCACGGGCCCAGCCGCTCCGCGGCATGTGGGATCTTCCAGGACCAGGGCACGAACCTGCGTCCCCTGCATCGGCAGGTGGACTCCCAACCACTGTGCCACCAGCGAAGCCCCTCCATTTCTTTTTATTGTATCTATATGAGATAATGGATGTTTGCTAAACCGATTGTGGTAATCATTTCACAATATATATGTCAAATCTTTATGCTGTACACCCCAAACTCATACAGTGATATATGTCAATTATGTCTCAGTAAAACTGGGGAAAAAAAAGAGCATCTATTCTAGATGGGTAAGACAGATGATAAAACAATAACCAGAATAAGTAAATTATTGAGTATGTTAGAAAATGATAAAAGCTGTGGAGAAAAATAAAACAAAGGAGGGGGCATAGAGAATGCCGTGGGGAGGAGTGTTGCAGTCTTATGTAGTGTGGTCAGGGCATGCCTCAACGAGACTTGAAAGGAGGCAATTCCCATAAAGATATAGAGGTTTCAGCAAAGGGCTGGTACACAGTAGGGACTCCAGAAGCCAATTAGCCATGATGATGAGGGTGATAATGATGGTGATGGGGATGATGGAGATGGTGATGGAGAAGATGAAGGAGAGGGACAAAGAGAACGGGGAGGGCTTCCCTGGTGGCGCAGTGGTTGAGAGTCCGCCTGCCGATGCAGGGGACATGGGTTCGTGCCCCGGTCCGGGAGGATCCCACGTGCCACAGAGCAGCTGGGCCGGTGAGCCGTGGCCACTGCGCCTGCGCGTCCGGAGCCTGGGCTCCGCAGCGGGAGAGGCCACAGCGGTGAGAGGTCCGCGTACTGCAAAAAAAAAAAAAAGAGAGAACGGGGAGGAGTCAGTAATGGGAAGTCCTTTGCAAGAACTGTTTCCTGAGCAGCCTGTCACCAGGCAGTTCCGTTCTCTCTGTTTGCTCTCTGTTTCCTCCAGCCCTTGGGCCTGGCAGCGTCTCATGCGGCCGTTTCCGGCACCAGAAAAGGTGCACAAATAGTGGCCAATTCCTTCAGAAATTCATCTTTCAAAAATTGCTTTCCATCCATTTTGCTCCAATTCCGTTTTATTTATTACCTAGCGGTGAGCAAGCAGATGGAGCCATTGTTTTCTCGGAGCTGCTTGAAAGAGACGCATTGCAATTGTGCAGCAGGCTCGGGCGCTGATTTATGGGCTCTGTGCCCCAGGAGCCAGGGCCGATGCCCCTTCCCGCACCTACAGCTGGCAGAACGTAACACTGTCTGGCCTGACTCTTCGTGGGCTGCCATTTGGGGAGGTGCCACAGGTGCCGACATGTTACCTGGTCAAAGACACCTTACCCGCTCCCATCCTGTGCCCGCGTTGAAGTCCCTCCCTCCAGGCCTCTAACCCTGGTCTCACCTCAGTGAGCAGGCTGGAGAAAAAATGTTTCTCAAGACAAAGGCAATTCCTCCTGACAAAGGAAACGCCAGACCACATCTTTAATCATCTGAGCTTTCAGAGAGCTTCTCGGTTGGGCCATTTAGAAGTTATTATAGAAGCTAATCTCTTCTTTGACATTTTCTATTGAATTTTCAGTTCCCTCATTCAAACTTGAAAAGATTATGACCCCATAATGTGGCCTATAAACCCACATTATAACTACCAATTGGACCAAATCTTTTTCTTTCCTGCTTACTTGGTGTGTGACTGGGTAAGCTGTCTGACTTCTCCAGGCCTTAGTTCCCACATCTGTAAAATGGGGTGGCTCTTGGTGGCGAGGAGTCAGCGAGGTAATGCACGTGGACTGCTTAGCTCTACATCAGGTGCGTGATGAACGTTCAAGAGATGTTACCTAGTATCGTTTAAAAATATGATGATTGTCTTTCCTGTCAGAGCTAAATTTCCTCTGTTAATTTGGAATCTGCAAGCCAGCTGAGTTTCTACCCACGTGACTTAGGACGGCTATTTTATTCAAACTGACCCTCATATTTTATAACTATGAAATGAGGAGAGCAACCTCCCCCCTAGGGCTCTGGAAAGAAAAGAAACACTATATGTAGAAGTACATTAAAAAGTACATCGTAAAAGTACAAATCCCTGAATAAAGGCTGGGTACTGCCATCTTTTTATAAATAAGGTCTGCATTTATTTTCAAGGTAGATCTATTGCCCAACAGAGACACACACGGGCCTCCTGCAGCCCTCTGCCTAACTTCACACAGGGTCTTGTGTCCTCTCCTCCAATGCCTGGCAGCCTTGGGTGACAGGGACAGAGTGAGCCCCCTCCCCTCCCTGAAGGCTTCCCCTAAAAATATTCTGCAGGAGGTGAGTCTGGGGTTCTCCTTGGTTCAGATGACTTCAGCATATTTGGGGGACTCATAGGAAACCCCCACTTAGCAATCAGAGTCTGGAGTCTTGGCTGCTACAAGATTAGGAAGCGGTTGGCTTCCTATTTTATTTCCCTTATGTGATCTCCTGGCTTTTCTCCCAGCTTTTCTCCTATTTTGTTATTTGCTTGCTAACTGAATGATGCTGGGCCCAGGGAGAGACCTAAAGAGCCAGAAGGCTAGGAACTTCTGAATCTACAGTGTTTTGGAGGACGCAGACGATGGTACTGTGACGCGAGCTCCCAGGACGGGAGGCAAATGTTGCAGTCGGGGAGGAGTATGGTGGAAAGCTCGTCCATATTGGTCCTTCTGGCGGTGTTGCCTTCCTGTGTCTCTTCCTCCTGCCATCTTCCCATCAAAACGTGTCACACTGAGAGGGAGCTAGATTGGGAATGTCAGCTTAAAACATCTGTGTGAGAGCTCCTCTCCCTGAATCGGTCCTGACCTATGATGTAAGGTAATTCCTAACACATGGAAGACTTTCGGGATCGATATAATCTCCAAAGATTCTTCCAGGCCAATTGTGCCCTATGTCTCTGTCTCAGAAACCTAAGCTCCCTTGCGGTTACAGCCTTAAGAGGTTGTGTCCCGTCTAATGAGCCCCTTTTTCTTCATATGTTCTAGATCAGCAGAGCCCAATAAAACTTTCTGCAATGATGGAACTGTTTTATATCTGTGCTGTGCAATATGGTAGCCACTGGCCACAAGTGGTTATTGAGCACATGTGGCTCATGTGGCTGAGGGACTGAATTTTTAATTTAATTTAATTCATTTAAATAGCCACATTGACCATATGATATCACTTATATGTGATAAGTGTATCACATTTGTGTATCACATTTGTATCACAACACAAATGAACATATCTATAAAACAAACATACTCACAGACACAAAGAACAGACTTGTGGTTGCCAAGGAGCTGGGGGTAGAGGGATGGAGTGCGAGTTTTGGGATTAACAGATGCAAACTCTTATATATAGAATGGATAAACAACAAGGTCCTACTGTATAGCACAGGGAACTATAGTCAATATCCTGTGATAAAACACAATGGAAAAGAATATGAAAAAGAGTATATATCATTTTCCTGTACAGCAGAAATTAACACATTATAAATCAACTATACTTCAATAAAATTTAAAAAAAAATAGCCATACTGTGGCTAGGGCTACTGTATTGAACAACACAGCTTTCAACAGTCTCTCCTTTGTTTCACGGAGTCACTGTTTGGCCAAAAGGAATTGCTTGAGGGACTCCAAGGTGCCAGCCCCCATGCCAGGCTCTGCAGGGGACAGATGAGAAGAGAAGGCTTAGTGCCTCCTCCATGCATCGGAAAGGTTTCACTTCTCACCTGGGAGGAAAGGTGGAGAAGGAGCAATTGAAGGCGGAAGCAAGTGCTGGGGGAAGAAGCTGAGGATGCTGTTAGTCTTGTCTGCCAAACAGAGAATGAGTTCCTGGACGGCAAGGGTCAGCTCAGCCCAGGCCGAGTGCACAGTGGTTGCCTAATAAGGACAGAAGTGCTAAGAGGGACACACAGTCTTTAGTCAGGGACCCACTCAGCCATCTGGGCATCTTGGCATGGCAGGGAGTGATGGAAGGTAGGAACTCCTTGGAGCTGATACCTGGTCCTGTCTCAGGAGAGAACCAGGACACAAATACCGTCTCATCCCCAGAAAAACCCCAGGGCACCACCCCCCAGCCCACTTAGCAGCACCGGTTCCCAGTGCTCATAAGAAATGACCAATGACATCCAAACTTAGTTCCTTTCCATGACTCTTTCCGGAAGGGTGATCTGGCTGAACTCTCTGTCAGATACCAGGGGCACATTGCAGCCTCCTTCCCTGATGGCTTTAATCACCGAGAAATCATTGAGGTCTGCTGGCTTGCTGGCCTCTCTGCGCAGGGCAGGTGGGTTCTGTCCCTCTATCCAGGAGGAGCGGTTTCCCTGAGTCACAATCAGCTCTGACTCTCCCTGGGAGCTGAGCCTCCCTCCGCTTTTGCCCAGAATAGACAGTCTCTGCTTTCAGGACAACAACTCTTGCTCCATGAATGTCAGAGTAGATTTTTTTTTTTTTTTGGCAACAATTATTGTGAAAAATTTCTCCAACTTGTGCAGGAAGCAAATGACTATACCATTTATTTAATAAATACTCATAGTGTTTTCTATGTGCCAAGACTGTTCTATGTGCTTTACAAATATGAATGTGGCTCCGAATTATAACAATGCCAGGAGGCAGCTCTGTTCTGAAGATTGAGGAAGCCGAGGCACTAGTAACTGAATTAACTGGTGGGTGAACCTGCAGGGTGACCATCCATCCCAATTTGCCTGGGACTGAGGGGTTGCCTGGGACATGGGACTTTTGGTGCTAAAACCAGAACACTTCCGGGTAAACCAGGATGAGTATTTGGTCATCCTATATCCTGGAGAAGTTTGGCTCTAGAGTTCCTGCTTTTAATCTCCATGCTCTGTCTTCTCAGTGTGGGCACTGAGGGTACCTGGCAGAAGGTCAGTGAATCAGAGTTAGCTTTGTCCTAAAGACAGATATATATCTGTATCTATCTATCTATCTATATCTATATCTATATCTATGTATATATAGCTGTATATATATGTATATAGCTTTGTCATATGTTTGGCCCATATATATAGCTTTGTCCTATAGTCTTATTCTATAGATGAGAAAGCTGAGGCATGGCTGATACTCACCCAGACCTCAAGCAAGTCAGAAGCAGAAATGGCACTGCACCTTGATCTACCAAGTCCCAGCCCGGGGATCAGTTCATAGGTTTCTGGAATTTCTTTATTCATTTAAACCCCATATCTATGGAAAAGGGATTCACGTCCTATAGGAAAGGACGTGAGAACAAGTTGCCAAAATACAGGCAGCAAAAGAAAATCATGACCAGAGTTTAATGCGAATACACCAGCTTTAGTAGGTAATTTGGCCTTGAGCTTACTGGCACCCACAGTATAAAAGGAACGCCGTCAGAGTTTCCTCTGAGGAGCCAGAGTGTTATTATTGTTTATAGCTGAATTATACTCCACTCAAGATTCTTCGATAGAAACTATTTACTAGGAGAAGGTGCTTAGTGCTAGTTTCCTGCAAAGGCAGAAGCATATTTCCATGGTCGCCCATACCATCCCTTTCTAAAAGCCAGGGCATCTGCTTAAGGTACAAGTCAGGAAAGTGACCCAGAAAGTGGCTAAGCTAGGGTGGTCCAGGTTTGAAGACCTCTGAGGGCTCAAATATAATCCCAAAATCTCTGATGCAGGGGTGCGCCTTATACAATAGTTACAACGAATGGTTTAGGGGCCTGGAGGTCTGCCTGCTCCTCTCAGCTGCCACCACAGCCTGAGGCTTTCCCAAGAGCCACAAAGACTCTGGAGTGAATTCTCTGCTCTGGGTCCTGCCTGAGGACAGAACCAGGCCTTTGGAAGCCTGACTGGCAATTCCCTGGCCTTGAGGGCACCCTGAGCTTTAGGGTGGGTGCCCACCAGCATTGCCTCATCCTACCCTGTATTCCAGAGGCCAGGTCTCAGCTGGGCAAAAGCGGGCATTCCCTGGTACCCTTGCCTGAGGCTGGGGGATGGTTGACTGCTCAGCCAGAAACGATCTGATTCATCCTTGTTAGTTTCTCATCACGTTTTTTTGTTTGTTCGTTTTTTTTTTTTTTTTTTTTGCGGTACGCGGGCCTCTCACTGTTGTGGCCTCTCCTGTTGCGGAGCACAGACTCCGGACACGCTGGCTCAGTGGCCATGGCTCACGGGCCCAGCCGCTCCGCGGCATGTGGGATCTTCCCAGACCGGGGCACGAACCCGTGTCCCCTGCATCGGCAGGCGGACTCTCAACCACTGTGCCACCAGGGAAGCCCTCATCACGTTTTTTGTTGGCTTTTCTTTTAAACAATTTCTTGGGTTTCTTTTAAGGTCGAGGAGGAGGATGCCACTGGGGGAGGTGGGAGAGCCCCACCCTAATCAAATCTGAGAGGAGACAGGGTAAAAATTAACCTTCATTTGAATATGTAAACAAACACTGCGCTTTGTAACTTCCAGCTGTCCTTGGCTTGGGTCGCTGAGGAGCAGCCCAAGGTGATTCATCTGCCAGGTCTCTTCACGGCAGGAAAAACTTTCTTCTTCTTCTTTTTTTTTTAACACCTTTATTGGAGTATAATTGCTTTACAATGTCGTGTTAGTTTCTGCTGTATAACAAAGTGAATCAGCTATACATATACATATATCCCCATATCCCCTCCCTCTTGCATCTCCCTCCCTCCCACCCTCCCTATCCCACCCCTCTAGGTGGTCACAAAGCACTGAGCTGATCTCCCTGTGCCATGCGGCTGCTTCCCACTAGCTATCTGTTTTACAGAAAAACTTTATTCTTAAAGGCTTTTTACACTTGAATAGGTGCTAAATAATAATAATAGGGCAAGACTGAAAGAAACCCTTTCCCCTGGAAGGGTGTCACCACAGGCGGGATGAAGAACTGAAGAACTCCAGTTTGGGAAGGTGTGACAAAATCTGGGTTGATGAATGCTGACATTCTGAATACAATCACTCCATGCCTTCACCTAGGTCAAGAAACGACATTGTTTTCCTGAGCCGGGGTGACAGCGAGGTGACAGAGATTAATAGCTTGGTATTGACTGAGCAACTTCTAGTTCCTTATCTTTGTCAAGTCAAGGCTGTGTCCAAGGGCTGAAAGTGTTATTAGACTTATAATTGCAAAGACATTTAAAGGGTTTCCCCTTAAGGGACTGTGAAATCCAATAAACCTTTCACAGAACCTCCAGCACCGGAGCACGAAGCCTGTCTGGGAGAGTAGCGTGCTGCCAGCCAAGCGCCGGGAAACCTTGAAGCCGCCAGCATTGAATAATGTTTGATTTATGAAGTTGGTTTTGCATTTGTATCAGTTGTTTTATTAAAAATATATGAAAGGAAGTTTTAAATATGAGCAAGCCCTGTAAGTGCTCGTCTGCAGCCAGCCCCCGTCTGGCCCAGCCTCGTGCTGCCTCCTGGCCGTTCCCTCCGTCCAGGAGGAGCCGGGAGAGAGGAACCCGTGGCTAATTTGTGGGGTTCATTTGGTCTGCCGGGATTAAGTCTCAATTTCTCACCTGGGTTTAGGGGCTGGAGGATGGGGAGTGGGTGGGTACGGAGTCAGAGGGTTTGAGATGTTGTCTGTAAGGTGGCTCCGGGGCATCTCTCAGCTGGGCTGCATTTCCTTGTCGGTAGCAACCGCTTCTACTTCTGGAAGAGGTGTTCCCGCTTCCTTTCAGGAAGGCTGTGGCACCAGAGGATGTAGGCAGGGAGAAGATTGGTTTGTAGGAGACCTGTTTGGGATGCTGGATGTAGGGACCGGGGACTGCGGAGCAGGTTAGGACTCTGGGCCTCAGTTTTCCCATCTGTCAAATGACACGATTGAACACGATCCTCACTCCCTGCCCCTCTACTGCCCTAGCATCACCTTTGGTCCCGTTGTTCCTTGGAGCGGTGAGAGGAGCTCACTCAGCAGGGCAAGACCTTCAAGCCCAGGCCCTCAACACTTCATGAGCAGAGGAGCACTCCAGAGAGAAGAGTGCCCATGAAAAGAGCAGGGAATGAGGTCCAGTGGGTGGGGCAGGCTACTGACATCCTGGAATGAGGCGTGTTGAAGCATGTTGGTAAAAAGGGCTTCTGTCTTCAGGGCCAGCCTAGGTGGCAGCCAGCACGCAGGCCACGTGGGGGGGCTGTGGGCATTTGCAGACACGTGGGAGGGCATCCACTCCACCTAGGACTTAGGAACGTCCCTACAGGACGGTGCTTCTCAAGGAGTGAAGTGGCCTCTGCTCCTCTCGCCCACCAAGCTTTCAATGAGGCGTCCAGGCAGTCAGAGGTATGGAGGCTCTTAGGGTCTGACCTCAGTAGCCCTCTCTCCAGAGGGTGTCCCTCTGTTCTTCCTGCCCCACCGGCAGTGAGGAGGCGGCTGCCACAGCCCTACCTTTGTATCCCTCCATGTCCCCTGTGTCAGGCACAGACGTGGTACTTAATAAATATTGGTTCAACGAGAGGATAAAGGCCCTTCATCAGCTCCCATTCTCTCTTCCACACCATCAATAACAGCAAAGGTGGCCAGCCAGCATGGCAATTCTGCCAGAGGCAGAATTTTGGCATCTGCCAAAATTGGGGGGAGGGGAGCTTATTTCAGGTTTGACCTGGGAACCTCCTTAACAGGTGGGTGGTTTTGAAAGTCCTGAAGTGCTCTCTGGTGCTCTAGGGCTGTACCCCAGTCAGGAGGCTGGGGGAGGGGGAGCCATAACAGGCCTCAGGGATGGGCCCTGGGAGCCCTTTGTCGGGGTGGTCTCTCCCTCTCTCTCTACCTCCCTCTTGCAGTGAGGGGAAAGTCTGGGCATCTTGGGGGTCCCACATCCACTGTTACCTCACTGTTCCACTAGCCTCACACCACTGCCCTGTGCCTGGCTCATTGTAGATAAGTATGTGTTGAATGGATCAATGAATAAATGAAGCTATCCATCAACTCCAACAGCACCCAACCCATTAATGCCACCCCAGGTGGCCGGCCGGCCAGCACGCTGGCTCTGCTGGGGAGATGTGGGCATTGCAGGCACTGCCTGCTCTGGACCATGTTGTGGTTTTCCTCCATCTTCCTAGTTAAAAACTCCTTCTGTAGGTGTTATAACTCATCACCACAGGCCTTCTAATCCTTGGTCTCCCAGTACCTTGCACTTGTCCTCAAGACAGTTTAGCAGCCTTCTCTGAACCGCTTCCACATGCCAGGCACAGCCATGGGAGACAGCAGGGAGGGCAGCGGTTAGGTAGCCAGACAGATCCGGCTTCAAGTTGTGACTCTGCCACTTTTCAGCTTGGGCAAGTGATTTCATCTCTCTGAGCCTCAGTGTTCTCACCTGTAAGATGGAGACAAATATTGAGATCTGCCTTAGGGGGCCGTCCTGGAAAAGAAGGATGCGGAAGCATCAAATATTTACTCACCATTGGCAGCGTGCTGAGCTCTTGAGGTTCAGTGCTCTGAGGTATGGACCACTATCATCCCAGGATTCCCGCTTGACATGTGAGGACATGGAATCCAGAGAGGTTACGTTGCTTAACCAAAGTTGCGTAGCTCACAAGTGGCTGTGAAGGGTTTGGACCAGGTCTGGCAGAACTTGAGTGTGATTCCAAAGCACACAGTTATTATGAACTCGCTCCGTACTCCAGATGCCTGTCATGGATGTTTCGAGGTGGCCCGTTGATGCTGAGAAGGAGAGGGGGTACTTCTTCCTGATGCTCAGTGCTGACCACTGATTCAACACATCCTTTGTGAGCACTTCTCACCTGCAAGGCCCTCATCTCGAGGCTGGAGATGCAGGTTTGAATCAGACAGACCCATGGTCGGTAGCATGCCTGCTCCGAGGCATTCCTTCAAATCACAGAGGACTGACTTGGTGGAGGGCTGCCCTGGGTGGTGGAGGACGGAAGAGTGGGGTACGGAATGTGCAGCCAGCTGACCCCTCAGGTTTATAACCCAAGGCCAGGGCTTCCTCCCGTCATGGCCCTGTGGATCCCTGGGACTCCTTACTTTTCTTAGGCTAGTAGGCAGAAAGTGTGGTTCCCTGGGGCAAAGCCAGCCGAGGCAGCGGTCACGTTGCACCTGAGACAGGGCCTAAGAGGGCCAGGTGCTGGGTCCAGGCTGAAAGCTAGTACTCTTGAGCTGGCACAGCCCTCCAGGAGGCAGGCAGGAGGAATGAGGGAGAGCAGACCTCTGGCCCTTCCTCTCTGGGCACTGGCCCTCCACCCAAGGGGGGGCCGTGTCAGTAGGCAATGCTGGTCTTCAGGGCAGATGGCAGAGGGGCCTGCTCCCCAGGCTGCTGACTTTGGGAAGCCTTTCAGAGCTCTCCGCCCCCTGCCAGGGCTGCTGCTTTCCCAAAACAGATGGCCCCAGCCCTCCTCCGTCTCATCCTTCTTCCTGTTCCCTGCTCCCCTCACTGTGCACTTACTTGCTCTGGGCGGGCCAGGTGCTCTCCTATGTCCTCCACGCCCCTGCATAGCTCCTGGCCCTGAAGTTCTCGTTAATTCTCCTGCATGCTCAGGCTTACCTTGTCTCTTCCTGCACCAGCTAAGCCCTGGGGCCCTCACACCTTGAGAGGAAATAGTCCTGGGAGGTGTCACTGGAGACCATGTCACCTCTTAGCACATAGGACCCTGGTAACCTTTGTGCTGCCAGCCTTGTAACACCCACCTTCCGGCCCTGCCTCCTGGCTGGCAGGTTCGAGCCCTATAATTCTCGAAACCCTTTGTTCTTCCCTGCCTGCTAGTAGTTCAGGCTGACTCAGTCTTTTGCAGGGTTGAGCTCTTGTGACATTGAATCTGTGGGACTGTGGGCTGTTTGGAAGTTGGTCTTGAAGGTTGGTCTTCAACAGTCTGTCATGCTTTGTGTTTTTCACCTGCTTTTGATCAAACTTGAGCAGAGGTTTTCAGTGCTGTGGGGTTTTAGAAACTGGAGACACCAAGGATTGGGAGGAACAGAGAGGAACTCAGGAAGGACAGACAGAGAGGGATCTAGAGACAGTCCCCCTTGAAGGGGTTCTTACATCACCCAGCGGCTCCCACGCTGGCTGCAGACTCAGATCACTTGGCCTCCTCTGCCCCAGGTCCAAAGCGCTCTGGCCATCAGGCCATCTGGAGGGCAAATCAACCTGCTTCCCGGAGGTTTCACTGTCTTGTGTGTCTCTCCATGGGATTTCCCAGGGCTCAGTCAGCTAACCTGTTGAACTAGCCCATGCAGATGTGTCACTGGGGAGGTTGACACGGTCTCTTTCTCCTTCGAGAACTGGGCTACCCTTTAATTGGACTGAGGCAGTCAGGATTCTTTTGGAGCAAATGACAGAGACCCAAGCCAGGTTGATTTGATCCAAAAGGAGAATGGACTGGCCCCCACAACTGAAAAGCAACTGTGGGTTCAGGCAGCAGAATTCAAGGCTCAAATGCCTATTTTGGAACTTGGTTTCTCTCCGTCTCTCAGTGTTCTTTTCTTCTGGGTCACTCTTCTCAAGCAAGCTGGTCCCAAGTGGTGCCACCAGCAGCCCCGGATTTACACCCTTTTCTTCGCTGCTCTGGTGGACTTCTGTAGACTGAGTCTCCCTGGACCAACCTAGGCTACATGCCCGTCTCTGAGCCAATCACGAGAGGGGCAACGAGTTGATTGGTCAAAAGCGGGGCATGTGCCCAACCTGGAGTTGGGCCAATGCCAAGTAGACCACATGGATTCAGAGTGGGGTCCAGGCAGGGGAGGAAATCTAACACCCAGTAAAGGGTCACTGCAGACATTCAAATTTTCCAGCTGTCCTACCTTTGCTGATGCTGTTTCTTCTGTCTGGAGCTGTTGTCCCTCCTCCCTGCTTTGCTTCCCTACCCTTCACCTCCCACCTCCTCATGTTGAGTTAGTTGTCAATTTGATGTCAGTATGTTACTTGGAGAGATCTTTCCTCTTTCGGTGTCTCAGTGTATACAAAAAAAGAGGGTTAGAATAAACCCCGTGGCTTCTTCCAGCTCCTAAATATTAAGCTTTTCAGGGCTCAATTGAAGTGCTGCCTCCACCAAGCAGGCCTCCGGTATGTCCTCCATCTGCACAGCCTGATTTTGCCTTGAGTCTTGGCTGTTATGTTATACATTTTGTCTCCTTCTTATCCCACAAGCTCCTCCAGGGTGGGATCATGTGTGATTCATCTCCGATTCCTTGACAGAATCTCGCACACAGTAGGTGCTCATAAGACCCTCAGGAGTTAGACCTGGGTAGCTTCTGTATTTGATTCTTCCCCCATGTTAAAAAGTGAAGCAATGCCAAAACAGGGCAACAAACATTTAAAAATAATTTTTTTTAATGTTTTCTTTGAACAAATTAGTGCTTTAACACTAAAGCAAATATAACACAACAGTTTACTACTCTGTGCCCATAAAATACATGTCTGAGTAATTTTGATTAATGCAAAACTGTCCGAATATTTATGGCAAAATAATGGCACTTCAGAACTTTTGATTCAACACACAGGGTTATACCAATTATGTTGTAAATGATAGCTATGTGTCACTCATAATCCCCCAACTTAGTTCTGCTTTCAGTGCTCTACCACAGGTGACAATGTCCTACAATGTAATTTGCTATTCACAAGATAATTATGGGATTTATTTTTAAGAATTTAATTCACAGTGCATGCCAGGTGGTGGGGTCGGGGGAGGAGACCCATGTTTGAAGTTGGAGGATGAGTGTCTTATTTCAGTCCTCTTGTGTATCACTGTGACTTTAGGTATCATGTCCTTTGGTGAAAACATGGAGTCTGAATTTGAGGCCTTCTGTGAATCTGCAGCTGCCTCCCGTTTCTCCTGATCTCCTGATCAGCAGTACGCTCACTGGGCTTGTGAAATCACCTTTACTGCTGCTAATTCAGAGGTCTGACAGTGCAGTGGAGATGTGGGGGCTGACAGGCAGGGAGGGTGGTGCTGGGACCGGCTGGCATGGGCACATTTGGTGACTGCGATCACGCTGCGGGTGGCTGGACAGCCTTCTTGGCCCATGCATATGCATGGACCTGCCCTGGGGAGCTGGGGAGTTGGCCGGTCTCCGGGAAGGACACCATATGGAAAGTGTGTGTGTGTGTGTGTATTTTTTTTTTAGACTACCAAAACAAAAGAAGTAAGAAAGGAAAAAGGAGAAAGGAAAAGAAAACTTAGAGATAGGATCGTACAAGGTTAATGATTAAAAGAATCATAAATATCAATGAACTGCTCCAGCCCTCACATGGCCCAGATGCAGAAACTGATGGGGAGTTGAGGGGGCCACGCCCAAGGCCAAAGGCAGAAGGAGAAGCCAGGGGGTCCAGCACAGCCCCCTAGAGAAGCATGACCTTTGGTTCCTGAGTCTCCTCCTGGCCCTCTTGGGATTTCCTAACAGGACAGTGTGGTGATCTGTGGCTTTGCATTTCCAGATTCTTCTAACAATCAAATAATTTCCTGGCAGTTGGTGTTTTACATGATTGGTTCTCCCAACCTATTACCCAAGATGATTCTTTTTAACTATATAAGTCTTTAAATTCCCCTGTTGGCTTAAATCAAAAAAATAAGCTTAACAAAATTTACTAAGCTTCATCATTTGGGGTGACGATGTAGTTTTTATTGACAAGGGAATATTTGCACAATATACTCTTTTTTAAAAATTGTGGCAATAAAACATGACATAAAATTTACACACTCAACAATTTCCAAGTATACAGTATAATATTGTTAACCGCTGGCATTGCTGTATAACAGATCCCCAGAACATTCTCCCATGCTACATGACTGAAATTCTACACCCACCGAAGAACACCACCCATCTTTCTCTCCCCCAGACCCTGGCAACCACCAATCTACCTTCTGCGCTATGAATTTGACTATTTTAGGTACCTCATCTAAATGGAAGCACGCAGTCTTTGTCGTTTTATGACTGACACTTCACTTAACGTAATATCCTTAAGTTTCATTCATGTTGTAGCATATGACAGAATTTCCTTCTTTTTTTAAGGCTGAATAATATTCCATTGTAGATATACCATATTGTCTTTATTCATTCATCCATCAGTCAACATTTAAGTCGCTGTCACTTCTTGGCTTTTGTAAATAGTGCTTCAGTGAACACAAGGATGCAAATATCTCTTTGAGATCCTGTTTTCAATTCTTCTGGATACATACCCAGAAGTGGGATGGCGGGATCACATGGTAGTTCTATTTTTAATTTTTTGGAGGAGGCTTCAGACTGCTTTCCACAGCGGTTATACCATTTTACATTCCTGCCAACAGTGAATAAGTGTTCCAGTTTCTCTACCTCCTTGCCCCATCTTAACCATTTTTAAGTGTACGTTTCAGTAGAGTTAAGTATATTCACATGGTTGTACACCCCGTCTCTGGAACTCTTTCATCTTGCCAACAGCCTAAAACCATTTGGATTGGTTACTATGACTTGCAGTGAAAGAGCCCTAATTTATACACCACCAGTAAAATGCATCCCAGTTCCCTGATGCATCAACATGTCAGTACATTCTTAGTTTGTAGCAGTGGGTGGATTTGGGGATTACAGGAGAGAGCAGTGCCCCAGGATTTCTGAGCTGGAGTGATAACGCTCTTGAGAGGTTGGAGAAGAGACTTCTTAGGAGGAGGGGGTTGATAACCCAGGGTACTTTGATGTGTGGGATCACGTACTAGACCTCTGCTCCCTCGCTCTCCTGGACAGCTGTTTTTGCCGAACAAAAACAAATGTTCATCCTCTTAGTCCAGTGGCTCCAAATTTAGCATCCCCTGGGGTACTTGCTAAAAGCATCAACGCCAGGGCCTTGCCTCTTCCCTCAGGATGGGGGATTCTTCAGGAGGACATGCCTCAGGTCCAGATAATTCCTAAATTCGGAGGTTGAAGCAACTGTTTGCTTTGGGGACAGGAACTGCCAGCACCCCTCATGGACTTCCCAGGGCAGCAGAAGGGCTGCTTTTGAGAGCACCTGGTGCGCTATTCCTATTGCATTTTCTCATCTTTTCCTTCTAGAAGGGCTGTTGAAGGTCACCTGGCAAACCGGATGTGTGTGTCGTAACAACAGAGAGTTCTTCCCTGATAAAACAAGTAGTTTGGGGGAACAAGCGCTTGGCTTGGTGATTTTAGAAGCCCTGATTTGTCAAAGCCAAGAATAGCCTTGTAATAATAAAGGGAAAAAATTGCTTGCGATTCCAAAGGGAGTCGTGATTTAGCGATAGTCCCGAAGGAAAATTAGGGTGTGTGTGTGACGGTTCCTCTCCTTCCTGCTGCCTCTTGAGAGACGATTACTCATTTGTAATTTATTAGCTAATTACGCACGGGCAAAGGAGTATGAATCACTTCAATTAGATGATAGCAATTAGTGAGGGCTTGTTTCACTCCTTTCTGCTGGGGGTTCTGAGTGTGTTTAGACAACACAGGTGCTGCCGAGGCCAGGACGCTTCTGGGGATGAGATCCTCCATTTACTCTGCCCCTGCCCAGCGAGCACGTCATTCCCGTCCCAACTTCTCCCCTCACCTCCTCTGACTGTACCACTTTCTGATTTGTCTGCCTTTCCTCTCTTACACGCTCTACAAATTTGGGCAAATCACCTTACTTCTCTGGACCCCATCTGCAAAATGGAATCATCTACTCTCCTGGCTCACATGCAGGAGGCTGGAAGGATGATGGAAACTTTAGACCATGAATTTGGAATCACTGGATGTTTGGTTTGCTCCTAGCACGCCCAGAAGGTTGGGGAAACGCCAGCCCTTAGAACCCAGTGACTCTACTGCTCCACACTTACTGCAGAGATGCACCGTACATGTGCACAGGGATCCCGGCTCCAGGGTGCTCTTTGCACCATGGCATTTACTAGCAAAGTACAGCAGACAACCCCGGTGTCCAAGAATAATATTCCATTGTAGGAATTATTAAAATAGGAGAACAGCTAAATAAAATGTGCTATATTCAAATGATGGAATACTACAAATCAGTTATAAGGACTGACCTAGATCTCTGTATGTCAACATGGATAGTGACAAATACTGTGTAATATACACAGTAGGATCTCATTTATGCCAAGAAATTGATATAAAATGTTACACATTTTCTATGAAGTGTCTCTATCAATCAATCAGTTGATCAGTCCTCTATTTATATGTGTATTCTGGTGAAGGATAAAGCAGGTCCATGACAACACATCAAATTAATGGTTTAAAATCATCAGAATATCATGATAAAGTCCCTTTGGCTATTGTGCTCTCCAGTCCCAAATCCTCGATCACTTCCATGGAGAGTGGGAGCTGGATTTGGGAGGATGACAAAGAAGACTAACTTTATCTGAATGTTCTAACTTTGAAAATCTTAACTAGGCAATTATAAACACCTGAGGCCTCAACTTGCTTCAAGTTTCCTGCTCAGCACCCCGGAAGCTCCTCCCAGCCCAGTGCCACCCTTGCCTCAGCCTTCCAGCCCCCAGCTCCACTCCTTTCTTTATACTAAAACAGATTTTAATAAAGCATGTGGAAGAGGATTACTGCTTCATCTGATTTCCGCTATTTGAAGTCCTGGGGGAAGGAAAGCCTTGTTTAACTCAATTCATAACACTATTAATCCAACCATAAACCTTCCGATGACTTGAAAGGAAAGAGGAGAATTCATTACAGCCCATCTCTAAGAGGCAAATCCTTCCTTTCACGGGCCGGCAGGTGAGGCTCTGGGGGCCGTCGGCACATTGTCTCTCTGAAGGTCTCTGAACAGAGCCCTGGCACAGAGCCAACTGAAAGGAGATGGTGTCAGAGCTCTCACCCTTTCCTTCTCCTTCCACACTTTCCACATGGGGTAACTGGGGCCCAGAGAGGTTGGGTAAGTTGTCCAAAGTCACAGAGCTAAAAAGCAAGAGACCGAACTAGCTCAAACTCTCCCGATCTGATGTCATCCATTGTGAAAACAGTTTCAAACGTGCTTTTATAGGTTTGCGCACAATCATTCTACTTCTGGACATCTAGTCTGAGGAAGTCATTCTAAATATGGAAAAAGCTATATCCCTATTATGTTCATCACACTATAGTTCATAATGTTAAATCCTGAATCAGACTAATGTGTACCATTAGGAAAATACTCTGCTAACAACCCAACTCAATGGGTTATTATGCTATAAAAAAGTGTTTCAAAAGACTCAGATAACATGGATAATACTCATACTGAACAAAAAAAAATGGCAGGATGAAAATGGCATATATAAAGTTGTTTGATTAAAATTTTATAAAAAGTACACATATAGGAAAAAGACTGGAAGAAACAGAGCACATTGCCACATAAGGGCTTGTCACTGCCTTCCCGCATATTTAATAATAAGCGATCAAATTGCTTTAAGTTATTATAGTGTGACAGTGATCTATATTTCTCTTTTCTAATTCTGTTCCTCCCAAATATTTTGTAATGTGCTAATATTGTTTTTTAATCAATACATTTTAATTTTGGAAAAGTGGTTTCACCTATCGTCTCAGGTCAGTTTCTCTGTACAACAGACTTCGAGAGAGAAATCTGCATGCAGAAGTTTGCTGGGAAAGGCCCTCAGGACAAAGATCTCTGAGGGATGAGGGCCACAAAAGCACACAGAGGGAGAGGTTGGGCTGCAAGGCAGTGGCAACAAAGTTCTCAGCTGATCCCATGGGGATGTCTGCAGCTGGGATGGGCTTCAGGGTGCCCTGAATTGGGATAAGGGGACCAGCCTCTGTGCCCTCACAAGGACAGGAAATGGATGGGGGCTGCCCCCAGGGAGAGGACATAACCTTGGGAAAGGCAGCTCCCATCAGCTGAAGGCAGCTCCTGGGGAAGGACTCAGCTCTGAGCCATTAGTAGCCAACGCGCCGCAGCTGAGAGAAGGTGTTTCTTGGTCACGAAAGAGGGATCTGGGAAGTGTACCACAGCATCTGGTAAACCTATCATAATACACATGTGCCTGGCAGCAAAGCTATGAGTTAGAGCAAGTTGAATAGGACTCATTTTATAGATGGGGAAACTGAGGCATGGAGCACCTATGTGATTTTTCCAGGCCACAAAGCCAGAGAATGCATTTACTTAAAAATCATGAGAGCAAGGCCAGGACAAGAAGCCAGGCACCCTGACTCCCAGGCTGTCCATTGTACCATCCTGCCTGAGGCATAGCCCTAAGAACTCTGGCCAGAAGGGTCAGGGTTTAGGGCCAAGGAGGACCTGGGATGCTGAGCTATGCCCTGGGAGGTCTGAGCCAAAGAGCAGGGCTTCCTCGGGGTGAGACACAGGTGTCTGCTGGCCTCTGGTGGGCTAGCTGTAAGGGACCAGGGGATGGAGCCCATCATTTCACAGGACCCAAGAAGCACAAGTTCTGGTCCTCCCAGGCCTGGACACCTAGAGCAGGCTGCCTGCCATCCCTGCAGGAGCGTCCTCGAGAACCTGGGGCCAGAGCGAGGAGGTCAATGAGCCACTTGATCCATGATTTACTGGCCAGTGTTTCATGCAGAACTGGGGACGCTGCAGTGAATGTGGCAAATGGGGGGGTCCCTCCCTGTGTAGGGGCTAGAGTTCTGTAGGGCATCCTGAAGAGGCAGTGAATTGTATGGCTTCAGAGTCCAGGCTTCGGGGGCAGACAGCCCAGGTTTGAATCCTAGCTCCCCCCTGACAAGCTGTGAGAACTGGGGTGCATTTCTCTCACCCTGCCTCATTTTCCTTTTCTGTGAAAAGGGGATGATGGTAGCAGTATCTTCTGTATCCTTTCTAATCCACATTTATGCACATGGCCTCATCCAGTCCTTAAAATACCCATGCAAGGTAGGCAGTCGGAAATGTACCCCTCCTGGAGGTGCTTGTGGTGATGAGGCCTATGATGAACCCATGCCAACCTCAGGGGCTGCTGCTCGCCCCACCAGTGCCAGATGTTCCACCAGCCAGTACTTCTTTCAACCCTCAGCAGAGCTGCTCACGCATCGCCACACCACCATGGCTCAGTGGCTCAGACAAAGACCCCCTTACGTACTCACACATGGCCTCTGGCTGCCCCTCATCACTGGGGGCCTCCCTGGCACCCCAGGGTAAAGTCAGCCTCAGCAGAGCCCAAGGGTCTTCCCTGGGCCAGGCATACACCCTTTCCCCATCCTGGGAAGATGCTTACAAGTTCCTGTTCCCTCCTCCTACACTGGGAATGTAAATTGGTGCAGCCACTATGGAAAACAGTATGCAGTTTCCTTAAAAACTAGAAACAGAGTTACCGTATGATCCAGCAATGCCACCCCTGGGTATATATCCAGAGAAAACTCTAATTCAAAAAGGTACATGCACCCCAATGTTCACTGCAGCACTATTCACAACAGCCAAGATATGGAAGCAACTTAAATGTCCATCGACAGACGAATGGATAAAGAAGATGTGGTCCATATATACAATGGAATACTATTCAGCCATAACAAAGAATGAAATAATGCCATTTGCAGCAACATGGATGGACCTAGAGATTATCATGCTAAGTGAAGTCAGACAGAGAAAGATAAATATCACATGGTGTCACTTATATGTGGAATCTAAAATAGGATACAAATGAACTTATTTACAAAACAGAAACAAATTCACAGACATAGAAAACAAATTTATGGTTACCAAAGGGGAAAGGCGGGGGGCGGGTAAATTAGGAATATGGGATTAGTAGATACAAGCTACTGTATATAAAATAGATAAATAAGGTTCTACTGTATAGCACAGAGAACTATATTCAGTATCTTGTAGTAAACTATAATGGAAAAGAATATGAAAAAGAATATATATATGTATAACTGAATCACTTTGCTGTACTGCAGCAATTAACACAATATTGTAAATCAACTACCCTTCAATTAAAAAAAAGAAGAGTTCCAGTTCCCTGACTCCAATAAATATTACCTACACTCTCCAGAGATGTTAACTCCTGCTCCTGTGTGGCCAAATAATTATCACTCCTTAAAATGTTTAAATAAATTCTAAATATAAATGTACCTCAGACATGATAAAAATGTAGATGACACAAGAAGGTAAATCATGAAAACTACACACCTCTCTTCTCTCATCTTCCCTAACCACACAGTCCCACCCTTTCAGAATTTTGTTCCCCATGGAAATTAATAATTTTGTATGGTCTCTACCAGCCTACATATGTATACATTCTTAAAATGTATACAAACGGGGTTATAGTATAGGTACGGCTCTACATCTTGCCCTTTCACTTAATAATATTTCATAGAGTCTACATATTAGTACATATAAAACTATTTGATCTATTGTAATGGACATACTAACAATGCTAATTCTTTTAAAGACTACCACTTATTTCTAATTCTCTTACATTTTTCAAAATGTAAATGGACTTTTTAAAAAATGGATTCAGCACGCCATATTTAACCACATAGCACTTGATGACTGTTCCAGTCTTTTGGGGCACAAACAATGAGTAATTTGAACATGTGTTTTGGAGAGCATACCCTTAGGATAAATCCTAGAGCTATTTTGAAGTTACACATGGGGATTTTTAAAAATAAATTTTCCTTATTGCATGCTTCTATGTTTACCCTCAAGATGAGGAAGTGTTTTGCCGGAGACAATGAAAATGTTACTGTTGGTGGGGGATAGGATGGGGAGTTGGGGGAAGGTACACCATGAGTTTTGATTGTATCTGCACTGAGAGCAAATGCTTGCTGAGTCCCATCCCCATGTTGCCGTGGGGGGGCCAGAAGCAGACACGGTGTGGACAACCCAAAGAATTGCCCGTTTTTAGGTAGCAAGTCGATCTCTGCTTCTTTAAATTTGGAAGGATTTAAGGGCTAGTGATGGCTAATGACAAACCTAGCCCATGGTTTGTAATCAAGTCACTAATTGGTCTCTGCACCTCTTGCTGCTGTCTGGCAGTAAGATGTGACCTGGACATGCTTTTTCTAGTTCTCTGGTAGGCAGGTCACTCAGCAATGCAAGTATCTTCTCAGGTAGGGTGAGACCCAGGGGTAAGGCACCTGGCACGTATGAATAGCTATAGGTAACATTTATTCAATATTTACTACATGCTGGACACGGTTTTAAAGTGCTTTATGTGAATTAACACATTTAATTCTTAGGGCAAACCTGTAGTGTAGGTACAGTTATTATCCACATTTACATAGGAGGGAAATGTGGTCATTATTGGTGCTGTTCAGCAGATCGTTTTCTGGGTTTTCTTCTAAAGTATATGATGAGTTTGCATACTCCCGCCCACTTGGAAGTTAGGGATAGCCACGTGAGTGGCTTTGGTTAAAAAAATGTGAGCATAAGTGTCATGCATCTCTTCCAGGTGGAAGCTTTAAGAGCCAGTGGGTGACTGGTTCCTTTCCCTCTGTCACAGAGACTGGCAATGCTCAGTATATCAGGTACTCTGTCAATAGGGTCCCAAAGTGAGGGTGATGTGTAGCAGAACCCCCAGACAACCCATGATGGACATGGAGTGTGAGTGCAAAATACATTTTATTATTTTTTAATCACTGCCGTTCTGAGATTGTTATCATAAGGTAACCTACCCTACCCTAACTGACACAGGAACTGAAATCAGAGAGATTAAGTAAGTTTCTCAAGGTCACACAGCTAATAAGTGGAAGAACCAGATATGAACCTAGATACTCTGGCTCCAGAGTTTGCCTGCCTCTCCCACCCTGGCATATGGCATACCTACTTAATGGCTCCAAGTTGGAACTTAAAGGGCAGAATCAACAGCTCTTTCTAAAATTCTGAGTGTCTTTGGGAGTGGGGCTCCAGAATGTCAGATTCACAGGTCCTCATCATCTGGGCTTTTCAAGTAGAAAGTGTCAGAAAGTCAACTTAAACTGGTGTTTTACATGTATATGTCTAAATAGTCAATGAATAGAATTGGCTTAAGAACCAGGGCTTCAGACAATTCCTCAGGACACTGCCTTCCTCGTCACTTTATTCTGCTTTCATCTGTGTCGGCTTCAATCTTAGGTAGCCTCCCACCTTAGGGGAGCAAAAATGCCATCCTCCAGCTTAGTGCCCCAATGCGGATGCATTTTTGTCCTGCCCACCTCACAGGGAATTTTTAGATACTGGATGAGATAACGCGCGTGAATGTGATTGTGAAGGAAAGAGAAGCGTAAGCATTGGTGTTTAGCTGGTCAGTGTTAGCTGATGAGAGTTTAAGTGCTTCCCCTGTCATTGGAGAGGTGAAGAAGGAGAGTTTAAGTGCTACCGCTGTCATACGGAGGGTAGGCCCTGCTGCAGAGATCAGAGCTGAGGTTCCAGCACACAACACGCAAGGGACTATTACCTTCCAGCCACAGAGGCAGGAACCAGCACCCATACAGCAAGGTTATGGCAGAAGGCATGGCAGTGGGGAGTGGCAGTAGCTGTGAGTTTGAGCCATGGCTCCTGGGTACAGCAAACACCAGCTGGGGGGACTCCTCAGATTAAGATCTTCCTTCTCTAGGATGGGTGCTCCATCCCCAAGGGGGAGCCACCAAAGGGCATGTCTGTATGACAGGACCCTAACTGGTCTGGGGAGGGGGATATGTGACCAAGTTGAGCCCATCAGGTTCTCACCACTGGGAATACAACACTTGGGGCAGAGACTCAGAAGCTTGGGCATGATCATTCTTTTATTTGTAAAACTTTTTGAGCACTTACTACATGCTGATATTGTCCTAGGTACTGGGGATTCAGATCACTTTTTCTATGTCAACATAGATTTTAAAAGATAGATTTATAAGGACACAAATAAATATAAAGATAGTTTCAGATGACAACTGCTAAAAAGGAAATGAAACAGAGGATTGTGACAAAGAATAACCAGGTAATCAGGGAAAGCTTCTCTGAAAAGGGTCACTTTTTTTTTTTTAATCAACTACCAGATGTAAGAAATATACAATTTTCTGTATTTTTTTAACGTCTTTATTGGAGTATAATTGCTTTACAATGGTGTGTTAGTTTCTGCTGTATAACAAAGTGAATCAGCTATACATATACATACATCCCCATATCTCCTCCCTCTTGCATCTCCCTCCCTCCCACCCTCCCGATCCCACCCCTGTAGGTGGTCACAAAGCACCGAGCTGGTCTCCCTGTGCTATGTGGCTGCTTCCCACTAGCTATCTATTTTACATTTGGTAGTGCATATATGTCCATGCCACTCTCTTACTTCATCCCAGCTTACCCTTCCCTCTCCCCGTGTCCTCAATTCTATTCTCTATGTCTGCGTCTCTATTCCTGTCCTGCCCCTAGGTTCTTCAGAACTTTTTTTTTTAGATTCCATATATGTGTTAACATACAGTATTTGTTTTCCACTTTCTGACTTACTTCACTCTGTATGACAGACACTAGGTCCATCCACCTCACTACAAATAACTCAATTTCGTTTCTTTTTATGGCTGAGTAATGTTCAATTATATATATGTGCCACATCTTCTTTATCTATTCATCTGTCGATGGACACTTAGGTTGCTTCCACATACTGGTTATTGTAAATAGAGCTGCAATGAACATTGTGGTACATGACTCTTTGTGAATTATGGTTTTCTCAGGGTATATGCCCAGTAGTGGGATTGCTGGGTCATATGGTAGTTCTATTTGTAGTTTTCTGAGGAACCTCCATACTGTTCTCCATAGTGGCTGTACCAATCTACATTCCCACCAACAGTGCAAGAGGGTTCCCTTTTCTCCACACCCTCTCCAGCATTTACTGTTTGTACATTTTTTTGAAGATGATATGGCCATTCTGACCGGTATGAGGTGATACCTCATTGCAGTTTTGATTTGCATTTCTCTAATGATTAGTGATGTTGAGCATCCTTTCATCTGTTTGTTGGCAATCTGTATATCTTCTTTGGAGAATTGTCTATTTAGGTCTTGTGCCCATTTTTGCATTGGGTTGTTTGTTTTTTTGATATTGAGCTGCATGAGCTGCTTATATATTTTGGAGATTAATCCTTTGTCAGTTGCTTCATTTGCAAATATTTCCTCCCATTCTGAGGGTTGTCTTTTTGTCTTGTTTATGGTTTCCTTTGCTGTGCAAAACCTTTGAAGTTTCATTAGGTTCCTTTTGTTTATTTTTGTTTTTATTTCCATTTCTCTAGGAGGTGGGTCAAAAAGGATCTTGCTGTGATTTATGTCATGGAGAGTTCTGCCTATGTTTTCCTCTAAGAGTTTTATAGTGTCTGGTCTTACGTTTAAGTCTTTAATCCATTTTGAGTTTATTTTTGTGTATGGTGTTAGGGAGTGTTCTAATTTCATTCTTTTACATGTAGCTGTCCAGTTTTCTCAGCAACACTTATTGAAGAGGCTGTCTTTTCTCCATTGTATATTCTTGCCTCCTTTATCAAAGATAAGGTGACCATATGTGCATGGATTTATCTCTGGGCTTTCTATCCTGTTCTACTGATCTATATTTCTGTCTTTGTGCCAGTACCATACTGTCTTGATTACTGAGCTTTATACTATAGTCTGAAGCTGGAGCCTGATTCCTCCAGCTCTGTTTTTCTTGGTCAAGGTTGCTTTGCCCATTTGGGGTCTTTTGTGTTTCCAACAAATTGTAAAAATTTTTGTTCTAGTTCTGTGAAAAAATGCCATGGGTAGTTGGATAGGGATTGCATTGAATCTGTAGATTGCTTTGGGTAGTATAGTCATTTTCAACAATGTTGGTTCTTCCAATCCAAGAACATGGTATATCTCTCCATCTGTTTGTATCATCTTTAATTTCTTTCAACAGTGTCTTATAGTTTTCTGCATACAGGTCTTTTGTCTCCTTAGGTAGGTTTATTCCTAGGAATTTTATTCTTTTTGTTGCAATGGTAAATGGGAGTGTTTCCTTAATTTCAGATTTTTCATCATTAGTGTATAGGAATGCAAGAGATTTCTCTGCATTAATTTTGTACCCTGCTACTTTACCAAATTCATTGATTAGCTCTAGTAGTTTTCTGATAACATCTTTTTTTATATAGGTATATCTTTTTTTAGTTTATTTATTTTTTATTTACTTTATTTTTGGCTGCGTTGGGTTTTCGTTGCCGTGCGCTGGCTTCCTGTAATTGCAGTGAGCGGGAGCTACTCTTCATTGAGGTGAGTGGGTTTCTCATTGCGGTGGCTTCTCTTGTTGCAGAGCACGGGCTCTAGGGGCACGGGCTTCAGTAGTTGCAGCATGCAGGCTCAGTAGTTGTGGTTTACAGGCTTAGTTGCTCTGCTGCATGTGGGATCTTCCCGGACCAGGAATCGAACTTGTGTCCCCTGCATTGGCAGGTGGATCCTTAACCACTGCTCCACCGGGAAAGCCCCTGGTAGCATCTTTAGGATTCTCTATGTATAGGGCCATGTCATCTGCAAACAGTGACAGTTTTACTTCTTTTCCAATTTGGATTCCTTTTATTTCTTTTTCTTCTCTGATTGCTGTGGCTAAAACTTCCAAAACTATGTTGAATAATAGTGGTGAGAGTGGACAACCATGTCTCATTCCTGATCTTAGAGGAAATGGTTTCAGTTTTTCACCATTGAGAATGATGTTGGCTGTGGGTTTGTCATATATGGCCTTTATTATGTTAAGGTAAGTTCCCTCCATGCCTACTTTCTGAAGAGTTTTTGTGATAAGCTGGTGTTGAATTTTGTTGAAAGCTTTTTCTGCATCTATTGAGATAATCATATGGTTTTTCTCCTTCAGTTTGTTAATACGTTTTATCACATTGATTGATTTGCGTATATTGAAGAATCCTTGCATCCCTGGGATAAATCCCACTCGATCATGCTGTATGATCCTTTTAATGTGCTGTTGGATTCTGTTTGCTAGTATTTTGTTGAGGAATTTTGCATCTATGTTCATCAGTGATATTAGCCTGTAATTTTCTTTTTTTGTGACATCTTTGTCTGGTTTTGGTATCAGGGTGATTGTGGCCTCATAGAATGAGTTTGGGAGTGTTCCTACCTCTGCTGTATTTTGGAAGAGTTTGAGAAGGATAGGTGTGAGCTCTTCTCTAAATGTTTGATAGAATTCGCCTGTGAAGCCATCTGGTTCTGAGCTTTTGTTTGTTGGAAGATTTTTAATCACAGTCTCAATTTCAGTGCTTGTGATTGGTCTCTTTATATTGTCGATTTCGTCCTGGTTCAGTCTCGGAATGTTGTGCTTATCTAAGAATGTGTCCTTTTCTTCCAGGTTGTCCATTTTACTGGCATATAGTTGCTTGTAGTAATCTCTCATGATCCTTTGTATTTCTGCAGTACCAGTTGTTACTTCTCCTTTTTCATTTCTAATTCTATTGCTTTGAGTCTTCTCCCATTTTTTCTTGATGAGTCTGGCTAATGGTTTATCAATTTTGTTTATCTTCTCAAAGAACCAGCTTTTAGATAGATTTATTGATCTTTGCTATTGTTTCCTTCATTTTCTTTTTCATTTATTTCTGATCTGATCTTTATGATTTCTTTCCTTCTGCTGACTTTGGGTTTTTTTGTTCTTCCTTCTCTAATTGCTTTAGTTGTAAGGTTAGATTGTTTATTTGAGGTGTTTCTTGTTTCTTGAGGTAGGATTGTATTGCTATATACTTACCTCTTAGAACTGCTTTTTTGCATCCCATAGGTTTTGGGTCGTCATGTTTTCATTGTCATTCATTTCTAGGTATTTTTTTTATTTCCTCTTTGATTTCTTCAGTGATCTCTTGGTTATTTAGTAGTGTATTTTTTAGCCTCCATGTGTTTGTGGTTTTTTTACAGATTTTTTCCTGTAATTAATATCTAGTCTAGTCTAATTAATATCATTGTGGTCAGAAAAGGTACTTGATATGATTTTAATTTTCTTAAATCTACCAAGGCTTGATTTGTGACCCAAGATATGATCTATCCTGGAGAATGTTCCATGAGCACTTGAGAAGAAAGTGTAATCTGCTATTTTTGGATGGAATGTCCTATAAATATCAATTAAGTCTATCTTGTTTAATGTATCATTTAAAGCTTGTGTTTCCTTATTTATTTTCATTTGGATGATCTGTCCATTGGTGAAAATGGGGTGTTAAAGTCCCCTAGTATGACTGTGTTACTGTCAATTTTCCCTTTTATGGCTGTGAGCATTTGCCTTATGTATTGAGGTGCTCCTATGTTGGATGCATAAATATTTACCATTGTTATATCTTCTTCTTGGATTGATCCCTTGATCATTAGGTAGTGTCCTTCTTTGTCTCTTGTAGTAGTCTTTATTTTAAAGTCTACTTTGTCTGATATAAGAATTGCTACTCCAACTTTCTTTTGATTTCCATTTGCATGGAATATCTTTTTCCATTCTCTCACTTTCAGTCTGTATGTGTCCCTAGGTCTGAAGTGGGTCTCTGGCAGACAGCATATATATGGGTCTTGTTTTTGTATCCATTCAGCCAGTCTATACCTCTTGGTTGGAGCATTTAATCTATTTACATTTAAGGTAGTTATCGATATGTATGTTCCTATTCACATTTTCTTAATTGTTTTGGGTTTGTTATTGTAGGTCTTTTCCTTCTCTTGTGTTTCCTGCATAGAGAAGTTCCTTTAGCATTTGTTGTAAAGCTGGTTTGGTGGTGCTGAATTCTCTTAACCTTGCTTATCTGTAAAGGTTTTAATTTCTCTGTCAAATCTGAATGAGATCCTTGCTGGGTAGAGTAAACTTGGTTGTAGGCTTTTCCTTTTCATCACTTTAAATATGTCCTGCCAGTCCCTTCTGGCTTGCAGAGTTTCTGTTGAAAATCAGCTGTTAACCTTATGGGGATTCTCTTGTATGTTAATTGTTGCTTTTCCCTTGCTGCTTTTAATATTTTTTCTTTGTATTTAATTTTTGATAGTTTGATTAATATGTGTCTTGACCTGTTTCTTCTTGGATTTATCCAGTATGGGACTCATTGTGCTTCCTGGACTTGATTGACTATTTCCTTCTCCATATTAGGGAAGTTTTCAACTATAATCCCTTCAAATATTTTTTCAGTCCCTTTTTTTTCTCTTCTTCTTGTGGGACCTGTATAATTTGAATGTTGGTGTGTTTAATGTTGTCCCAGAGGTCTCTGAGATTGTCCTCAATGCTTTTCATTCTTTTTTCTTTAATCTGCTGTGCAGTAGTTATTGCCACTATTTTATCTTCCTGGTCACTTATCTGTTCTTCTGCCTAAGTTATTCTGCTATTGATTCCTTTTAGAGAATTTTTAATTTCATTTATTGTGTTGTTCATCATCGTTTGTTTGCTCTTTAGTTCTTCTAGTTCGTTGTTAAACGTTTCTTTTATTTTCTCCATTCTGT
Organism: Delphinapterus leucas; assembly: GCF_059928025.1. NCBI lineage: Eukaryota > Metazoa > Chordata > Mammalia > Artiodactyla > Monodontidae > Delphinapterus > Delphinapterus leucas. Next base: position 26,148,544 of record NC_143148.1, read on the forward strand.
TTCCAAGATTTTGGATCATCTTTACTATCATTACTCTGAATTCTTTTTCAGGTAGACTGCCTATTTCCTCTTCATTTGTTTGGTCTGGTGGCTTCTTACCTTGCTCCTTCATCTGCTGTGTATTTCTCTGTCTTGTCATTTTGCTTAACTTACTGTGTTTGTGGTCTCCATTTCACATGCTGCATGTTTGTAGTTCCCATTGCTTTTGGTGTCTGCTCCCAGTGTGTAAGGTTGGTTCAGTGGGTTGTGTAGGCTTCCTGGTGCAAGGGACTGGTGCCTGTGTTCTGGTGGATGAGCCTGGATCTTGTCTTTCTGGTGGGCAGGACCACACCCGGTGGTGTGTTTTGGGGTGTCTGTGGACTTATTATGATTTTAGGCAGCCTCTCTGCTAATGGGTGGGGTTGTGTTCCTGTCTTGCTAGTTGTTTGGCATAGGGTGTCCAGCACTGTAGCTTTCTGGTCATTGAGTGGAGCTGGGTCTTAGCGTTAAGATGGAGATCTCTGGGAGAGCTTTTGTCATTTGATATTATGTGGATCCGGAGGTGTCTGGTGGACCAATGTCCTGAACTCAGCTCTCCCACATCAGAGGCTGAGGCCTGACACCCGGCCAGAGCACCAAGACCCTGTCAGCCACACAACTCAGAACAAAAGGAGGGAAAAAAAAAGGAAAGAAAAGAGAAAAAAATAAATAAATAAAATAAAGTTATTAAAATAGAAAAAAAATTAAAAAGTAATAAAAAAAGAGAGAAAGAAAGAGGAGAGCAACCAACAAAAAAAGAAATCCACCAGTGATAACAAGCACTAAAAACTATACCAAAACCCCCCAAAAAACCGCAAAAAAACAGACAGTCAGAACCCTATGGCAAATGGCAAAAGCAAAGCTATACAGACAAAATCACACAAAGAAGCATACACATACACACTCAGGAAAAGAGTAAAAAGAAAAAATATATAAATATGTATAAAAAATATAAAAAGGAAGAGAGCAACCAAATCAATAAGCAAATCTATCAGTGATGATAAACTCTAAATACTAAACTAAGATAAACATAAAACCAGAAACAAATTAGATGCAGAAAGCAAACCCCAAGTTTACAGTTGCTCCCAAAGTCCACCACCTCAATTTTGGGATGATTTCATTGTCTATTCATGTATTCCACAGGTGCTGGGTACATCAAGCTGATTGTGGAGATTTAATCCGCTGCTCTTGAGGCTGCTGGGAGAGGGTTCCCTTTCTCTTCTTTGTTTGCAAAGCTCCTGGGGCTCAGCTTTGGATCGGGCCCCGCCTCTGGATGTAGGTCGCCTGAGGGTGTCTGTTCCCCACCCAGACAGGACGGGGTTAAAGGAGCAGCAGATTCGGGGGCTCTGGCTCGCTCAGGCCGGGGGGAAGGAGGGGTACAGAATGCAGGGTGAGCCTGAAGTGGCAGAGGCTGGAGTGATATTGCACCAGCCTGAGGCATGCCGTGTGTTCTCCTGAGGAACTTGTCCCTGGATCGTGGGACCCTGGCAGTGGCAGGCTGCACAGGCTCCCGGGAGGGGAACCTTGCACACAGGCTCCCTGGTAGCTGCAGCAGCAGCAGACTCAGCTTTTCATGCCTGCCTCTGGGGTCCGGGCTGATAGCCGCGGCTCGCGCCCATCTCTGGAGCTCGTTTAGGTGGTGCTCTGAATCCCCTCTCCTCGTGCACCTCGAAACAATGGTCTCTTGCCTCTTTAGCAGTTCCAGACTTTTTCTCAGACTCCTTCTGGCTATCGGTGGTGCACTAGCCCCCTTCAGGCTGTGTTCACGCAGCCAACCCCAGTCCTCTCCCTGGGATCTGACCTCTGAAGCCCAAGCCTCAGCTCCTAGACCCCGCCCGCCCCAGCAGGTGAGAGACAAGTCTCTCGGCCTGGTGAGTGCTGGTCGGCACTGATCCTCTGTGCGGGGATCTCTCCACTTTGCCCTCCGCACCCCTGTTGCTGTGCTGTCCTCTGTAGTTCTGAAGCTTCCCCCCGCTACACCCCGTCTCCGCCAGTGAAGGGGCTTCCTAGTGTGTGGAAACTTTTCCTCCATCACAGCTCCCTCCCTGAGTTGCAGGTCCCGTCCCTATCTGAGAAGGGTCATTGAAGCTAAGTCCTGAATGAGAACTTATTCATGGGAAGAGGTGTGGAAGGGGTTTTCTGAAAGGAGGGACAGGAAGTACACTAAGGTGGAAAAACTTGACATTATGTATGGTCAGAAGGAAAGTTGCTGTGGCTGGAGGATGGTGAGCAAGGGGGAGAGTGATAATAAGTGAGTCTGGAGAGCTCGGCAGGGGCTGGATCACGCGAAGCCTTGATGGCCATAGCAAAGGGCTTGGCTTTCATCTCACATGCTCTAGACTGCTGGAGTTGAGTCCTGTTAAGGCCAGAGCCCTGTGGAAAAGGGCTGTCACAACTGCTTAGATCCCTGGAGCTGTCCAGAGTCCTGCCCTCCCAGAGCTTTGGCTCTTCAGCAATGCTTAACAGAGTGAACCAGGCCCCCTGCCTCTCAACATCCTCTGTAACACGATCTTCATTTAGGGAAAATGTCAGCCAGGGCTAGCTTCTGCAGGAGCTGGCCTATCTTGCCTTCTGTGGAAAGCATCTTGTTTAATGCACAAAGGTATCTTTGATCAGCTTCCAACCAGAGCCTGGGATGGGAATTTTGTGCAAGTGATCTATTCAGGGAGTATGTTCAGAAGAAACTTGTGATGGAGTGAGGAGGGCAGGATAGGGTAGGGGAAGAAGCAAAGATGTGGTTTCAGCTGACATCTAGCCTCAGCCTGATCCCTCTGAAGGCCCTGGAGCATGAATAGCCCCCCAGAGTTGCATCTTCTTGAGGCAAAGTGACGAGGTTTTATATCCCTGTGCCAGTCACTGCCTGAAGACCCACAGGCTTCTCTGGGTGAGGTGATTCCCATCAGTCAAGGGCAATTCTCTGGAGGAAGATGAAGCTGTGAGCCCTTAGCAGTCCAAACATGCAGTGTACATGGTTTGTAACTGGCCCAGGGATGGGGATTTGGGTGGGGCACCAACAGCACCCCACATAAAGGGCATGGTGTATTTCCTTGGAGGGAAGCTTGCGGCTGGGCCAAAGACCCCGGTAGACATGGAGGAGATGCTCCAGACCCTGCCTGCAGATGCTAGTTAATCCCTGGACTCTATCTGTTGGTGAGCTGTGGGTGATACAGGACTTTCTGCCCTGGTTAGGACTGGAATGAAGAGAGCACACATCTGAAAATGCCCTTCCTAGACCATAACCTGTGCTAAAGGCTCTGTAAATGACTTCCTCTGTGCTGCTGGCCGGCCTGCTATGGCGTGAGGCTCACTCTCCCCACTTTCCAGATGGGGTCATGGAGGCTCAAAGAAGTTATGTAGCTGTCCTCAAGTTACAGTTAGTTAGTTGGTGGCGTTTAACTGGCTCTGGACCTGGACTATGACGGCGTCCACAAGAGTGGGGCTGGGGCTGGGAAATGTGGGTAGTAAGAGTAACCTCACTTGGTGAGGTTCTCTGGGGCCAGCCTCATATTAGGGCATCTCCATCCCACCTGGTAAGCATTCCAGGCTGTGGTTTCTCACTTACTGTGTTCTTATCTATCTTTCTCTCAGGCTGAGGAACCCAAATTACTTTTCTTTCCAGCTCCCAGAGATGCTACATTTCTCTCCTCAGCCCATTGCTCATCCTCTTCCCTCCCTCCAGCGACTACAGAGCCCAGTATCAGCATATAAGGGGCACAGTAACAGCTACGATGGGGGGTCTGACTCACCACTCATTTCCGCCAGGTCCTGCAAGACCTTAGCGGTGACCATAAAGCCATTTGCAGGGAAGATTTTGGCTGGTGGGTGGTGTGGGTAGCTCAGGGTTTTCTGTTAGTAGACCAGCTCCACAATTTTTGTCATATCTTCGTAAAGTTTGGGGTGTCCTTTACTTACTTAAAAAATTTGACTCATATTTATTACCAAAAGACATTTATTTTATAAAGAAACTTTATGACCACTACCATCAATAGAAAACGCACTTACTTGCCGTAACTACATAACTTTAAAAAACATTAAAACGTCTAACAATTAAAATCATTTTGTGGATCAACTGTGGTATATGTTTGACATTTTAGGAAACACTGGCATAGTTGGAAGAATACAGGATTAGCTGTCCGGAAATTGGATTCTGGTTCAAGGTCGTCTATCAACATAACAACCACAACAGTAGCAAAAATAAGAATAATGCTCAACATTTATGGCGCATATATTAGGAGTCAAGTATTGTGTTAAATACTTTCTACAGACAGTTTCATTTAATCCTCACATTCTTAGTTTGGGGTCCCAAGGAGCAGTCCCTAAGACGAGGAATCATGTGCAATGATATTTTAAGGAACTGCTCTTGGGAGAGGTAGTAAAGGAGTGGCAAACTCTGGGGTATGCTTTGGTTTTAGGGAACCAGTGGGGAAAGTATTATAGGCAGGGAATATTCTCTGTGCTCTTCTGGTTATAGTAAAAAGGCTTCCCTGGTGGCGCAGTGGTTGAGAGTCCGCCTGCCGATGCAGGGGACACGGGTTCGTGCCCCGGTCCGGGAAGATCCCACATGCCGCGGAGCGGCTGGGCCCGTGAGCCATGGCCGCTGAGCCTGCGCTCCGCAACAGGAGAGGCCACAACAGTGAGAGGCCCACGTACCGCAAAAAAAAAAAAAAAAAAAAAAAGTCTTCCCCTCTAGTCAGGTATCTTGTGATTTTGTCAGAGACTGAAGTCAATATGACTTAATGCAAAGGAATTATGGCCTCAGTTTAACTAAAAATTCCAAGAGTTTCAGGCAAGGCTGAATGTCCTCAGAGGGGGTCTGCAGCTCTGATCTCAGCTGTTGTTAATAATGTTGGATCCTCCCACCATGAAGGCTCTCCCAGCATGCTGGATCCAGGCTTACCTCAAGCCAGATTATAACCACAGGGGCAGGAGAGAAGCTCTTTCTCAGAGTCCTCAAAAAGCCCTAGGGAAGGCTCTCATTGGCCCAGTGTAAGTCACATGAAGCAATCATTCTGACCAGGAGGTGTGCTCTGATTGGCTAGCCTTGGTCACATGCCTATCCCTGGACGCTGAGGAATGGGGAGTAGTCAGGCTCCTCTGAACCCCACGCACTGAGGTTGGGCAATAGAGACATACCTAAAAGAGAAGCCAGCCAGCAGGAAACAAATGTCCGGCTCCACCTGTCTACGCGCTGAGCCAGGTTTGCTCTGCAGGTCAGGGGAGAAGTGCAGAGGACAGCAATGCACCGCATAGTTTTAAATGTGCTGACGGCGTTCCGAGAGGAGGTTCCCACGGGCAGCCCAGAATGCAATCAACTTGCGGCTTTTGCCAACCCCAGCACCTGTCATATTTCATCTTCTTTTAAATAACTTCAATGATATGAAAGTCATAAAAGCAAACCCAGGTAGGGTTAGAAGTCACGGGCTCCTCTGTGCGGAGGGCCATCACTTTTTGGCTCTTCACCCCGCCGCATGTCCGCATCCCCCCATTGGAGCACAGCCCCAGTAAATATTCAAATGAGACTCATGGGTCTGAGCGGAAATAAATCACAATTGCTTGCCCGCCCCTAGGACGTACTCAAAATCAAAAAGTACAATGGCGATTACCTTCTTCATAATTGTTGTATATTTCTTTGACCTCACAGCAGCTAAAGTTGGCTTTCAAAGAAAAAAAATGTTTCTGAGCAGCAGAGGAACATTTTAATGAACACCACAGGGTTTACTGATCACGGTTAATGAGTGAAAAAGGAGTGTCCTGCAAGAACCTTCTGTCTATCTTTAGAAAGCAGCCTTGGAGGATGGAGGCATGGAGGGGGATGAAGGTGTGTGCGAGTCTGCAAACTAGAAAACAAATGCGTCATGTTTTTAAGGCTGTCTGTAAATGGACACTTCAGGAGCCCTCAAAAGCCTTTTGCACCTTTGTGCCCTCCCCTTTCAATAGCGGCAGTTAAACCGAGATTTACTGACTTCTGTTGAGTTGCAGCAGAAATATTCAAAGACGTGAAACTCAACAGAAACATTTCGAGCTCTCTGGGGCTCTTCACCCACCATTGTGGTTTGGAGAATGCTTGATGGGAAAGGCCCATTCTTGCCAGTACACATTCTGTGTGTGCGACCATGGCCTTGGTCTCTGCACCAGAGCTGGTGAACAGTTTTGCTATTAAAAGTCACTGACCCGCACTCCTGAAATCAAATGGAAGGCCAAGGAAGTAAAAAGCAATTTAAAGTAACCAGCTTGTTTGCTTCGAGAAATGTGAACATTCTCACAGTCTATTAACTACACGTAATAAATGACACAAAGTATGCTTCAGTTTTATTTTAGAACTGAAGGGAATGAGGGTGACAGAGACAGATAGGAAAAGATACACATAGAGATGCACTTGAAATAAGCAAAGGACCACAGAGACAGGTGAGGAAGTAGTGACACAATGATTCAGTGAATGATTGTGAAGGGCACGGGCCTTTACACTGATCACCTTAGATCACCTTATTAATGTGTCCCATAACCCAGGGGCAGAGATCGAATCCCCTTGGTACAGATTAGGACAATGAGGTTCGGGAAGGTTAAAAGATCTACTCAAGACCACATTGTTGGTAAGTGGAAGGGCTGTGATGCACCCCAGGCAGCTCAGCTCCAAGGCCATTGCTCTGTACTGTGTCTGGACCACTTGTTTGTTTCGAATA